>NC_059171.1:67998627-68303854 GCF_019923935.1 Bubalus bubalis | reverse complement strand
CCTTCATCCTGTTCATCATTAGAGGTCCATATCTTTGCTCTCATCTCCCCAACTCTCATCCTTCATTCCACCAAAATCTGTTTGTGTATACACCCACTCAGTCGTGTCTGACTCTTTACAACCCCACGGACTATGGCCCACCAGGCTCCTCTGTCCATGGGATTCTCCAGGCAAGGATACTGGAGTGGGTTGCCATTCCCTTCTCCAGGGGATCTTCCCGACCCAGGGACTGAACCCACGTCTCTTACATCTCCTGCATTGGTAGGCAAGTTCTTTACCACTAGTGCCACCTGGGAAGCTGAAATCTGTTTAGTGATATAATAGAATTGGTTAAGATGGCATTTAATAGAAAGAATGACAGCTGACTCCCCCTCACTCTCAGTACCAGCAATCTTGCTGAAAAAAGCACACCCACCTATGGTCTGACAAGAGGCTGCAGACAAGAGCTCTCCTTGCAATCACTGTGTTTCCAGCCTGAGCTTGTCATCTCCTATGCAACCTGGAGGGCAGGGGAAGAAAGAGCATGCTGAAATCAAAGGCCATGAAATATGATAGTGAAGGAGGAAACAGACAGAGCTGGAATCCATCTTAGGCCAGGCTGCGAACATTAGGCTACACGCATGGTCACCCTCCCAATGGACTCTGAACTTTGTGCCCGGCGTCTATAGAAATGGCATACCAATGGGAAACCAGACCCCCCAGATAAAAGAGCCTCAGGACTTGTACTTGGACTCTCCATTGCCTAAAAGAATGTACTAATTATCTCTGTAACAGAACAATGTCATAAATTCCATTATGTTTATCGGGATATGACCACAGTCCTATTGATAAATGTCCACTGTTTATCTAGTCTTGTGACACATGAATCATGGGCTAACTTTGATCGTATCTCTCTTTCACCTTGTCCAGACTAGTTTCAAGGAATTTGGGGAGGTGGGTTTGAGCAAGTACACTTAGGGTTTATAAGGTTTTCACAAAAACTGGTCAGGGTCCTTGGCTAAGAGGAGACTCTGTCTTGGGCCCGCCGGTGTAATAAACTGCACTCCACTATCTGCACTGTCCTTCTGAGTGAGTTTGTTTCCCGGAACGCATGGCTACAACAATAGATGGCAGCTTTCCTTAAAGGAGTTAGCCAAACATGATTTTGAAATATTTATATAAAATTCATCAGCTGACAAAAGTACTTGGTCCATGTGCACTGTGGTGGTCTATATTAACATGAGTTCTTTGGACTGCAAGGAGATCCAACCAGTCAATCCTAAAGGAAATCAGTCCTAAATATTCATTGGAAGGACTGATGTTGAAGCTGAAGTTCCAATACTTTGGCCACCTGATGCAAAGAATTGACTCATTGAAAAGACCCTGATGCTGGGAAAGATTGAAGGCAAAGGGTGAAGGGGCAGGCAGAGGAGAAGATGGTTAGATACCATCACTGGCTCAGTGGACATGAATCTAAGTAAACTCTGGGAGCCAGTGGAGGACAGAGGAGTCTGGTGTGCTGCAGTCCATGGGGTTGCAGAGAGCTGGACAGGACTTAGCAACTGAACAACTGCAACATATTAACATGAACCACAATCATGTATCCAAGCTGGACTTGAAGCAAACTTCAAGTTTGAAGCAAATGCTCAGCATCAGTTTGCCATGGGTGAATGGAAGTAAACCATTACAGTAAACCAGTACTATAAGACTCTGCTGCTGCTAAGTCGCTTCAGTGGTGTCCGACTCTGTGCGACCCCATAGATGGCAGCCCACCAGGCTCCGCCGTCCCTGGGGTTCTCCAGGCAAGAACACTGGAGTGGGTTGCCATTTCCTTCTCCAATGCATGAAAGTGAAAAGTGAAAGTGAAGTCGCTCAGTCGTGTCCGACTCTTTGCGACCCCATGGACTGCAGCCCACCAGGCTCCTCCGTCCATGGGATTTTCCAGGCAAGAGTACTGCAGTGGGGTGCCATTGCCTTCTCCAACTATAAGACTCTGGAAGAATCCTATTCTGTCTAAGGAAGCTTCTAGCCTGTCTGTAAACAAGCTGTTGGGAGTATAAGAGTTGGTCTCCAACTAGCAGTTCTCATGTGGAGGGGTCTAGTTCCTCTCTTCAGAATTCAGGCTACTTAGCTTTTCCCCTTTTTTGGGGTCTCAGCCAAAACTCTAAAGTTTTTTTTTTTTAATTGTTAACTATTTGTGTGTTTATTTTTGGCTGTGTTAGGTCTCCGTTGCTGTGCATGGTTTTCTCTAGTTGGGACAAGCAGAGGCTACTCTTCATTGTGGAGCACTGACTTTTCTTGTGGTGGTTTCTTTTTCTTTTCTTTTAAAATTTTATTTTTAATAGAGGATAAATTTCATTACAATGTTGTGTTGGTTTCTGTCATACATCAACATGAATCAGCCATAAGTGTACATATGTACTCTCCCTCCTGAACCTCCCTCCAACCCCACTCATCCTGTCCATCTAGGTTGTCACAGATCACCAAGCTGGGCTCCCTGTGTTATACAGCAGCTTTCCACTGGCTATTTCACAGACAGCTGTGTATATATGTCAATACTACTTTTTCAATCCGTCCCACCCTCTCCTTCCCCCGTTGTGTAAAGTCCTTTCTTTACATCTGTGTCTCTATTCCCGCCCTGCAAATAGGTTCTTGCGGTGGTTTCCTTTGTTGTGGAGCGCCAGCTCTAGGCTGTGTGGGCTTCAGTAGTTGTGGTGCATGGGTTTAGTTGCCCCAAGGCATGTGGAATCTTCCCAGACCAAGGATCGAACCCCTGTTAAGCATTGGCAGGCCAATGCTTAACCACTGGATGACCAGGGAAGTCCCAAAACTGTTAAGTCCTTTAAGACGTTTGTTGTAATCCTTTTACCCACAAAGAACTGTATCACAAAGAAATTTATTGAAAATGCTGGAGATTACTCAATTTGTAAGAGCAAAAGTTGGATTTAAACCCTGACCCATTCTTCTCCCATGCTAATAGTCTTTCCCATCTTCCAAGTGTCCTCTTTAAAGTTGCCTAGGACCAGAAAGAAGGAACTGCACTTAATCCCATTTTACAGATGAGATAATGAAAGCTTAAAAAGTTAAAAACAAACAAACAAACAAAACAAACAAAAAAAACACTGCTTAAGATTACCCCTATGGACTGCTTAGAGTCCCAACAGAAAACAGATGGCTATGCAGGGGAGATTACTTTAAAAACAATTTAATAAAAAATTATTTGAAAAGGTGAGAGTGGTATTAGGAAGCCACAGGGATTAGTGTGGCACTTCAGGACTAGTTAGCAACAGGGTTGTTATCCGTAGGACTAAAGGGAGGAGAAAAGAGGATTGTGTCCCAAGGGACACTTTGAGAGGAGCAGGGACCTCAGGTGGTAGGAGACAGGTAGTCCTAATTCACACTTCAGGAGGAAGCTGGCCCACCTGCATCTCCTCTCAACTTCCAACCTCCTCTGGGGGATAAACCCAGTGAGGAGCCAGAGGGCACCGAAACTTGTTGAAATGGTCCCTGGAGGTTGGTCTCCCAGAGCAGGGAGCCCATGAAGGATGGAGAGTGGATCTGGCCCATTCAGTTAGTTATGCCAGAACTGGGAGTTGAACCCACATTTGCCTGCATCAAACCCTGTGCCATCTCTCGTTGCGTCTGCCCTTAGTTCCTCACCTGGCTGTGGCACTTTGTATTGTAAGCATTCTCAGGGAGGGGACCTTTATTTATTTATTTTTTTAACCATTTTTATAAATGGTGCCATCCTGAGCACACAAAGACTTTCAGTTTGTTGACTGAATGAATTAATGGATGGAGGGACAGGTTACAGATAAACTTGAAACACATGGGGACAATATAAGCAAAGTGAAAGAAATAGTATGTATTGCAATAACTCCCTCATTTAAACCTGACATATATCAGCACTTGAATTCCTTGATGAGTCACCCAAGTTCATTTGTGTAATGACAATAGCTTAAGCCAGATATGAGCTCAGATCACTAGCTCCAAAGTCAGTCTTTCTCTTTATTAAGTCCAGTAGGGAAAATCTCAGGGAAGGACTCTGATTGGCTAGACTTGGACCAATCACTACAATCAGAGAAGAAGGGCCCTGTTATTGGTCCACTTGGGTCACAAGTCTCTCCTATGACAAAGATGGCAGGACCCATTACTATAAGAAAGAAATTAATCACATAGGTGAGACCATGGGGGGATTGTGATCTGGGTAGTCACCTCCATCTCCATTTTCCATAAATTCTTATTAGGAGCAAGTTACAACAGGTGATATTTGGAGGCAGACTCTGGGGTGACTGAAAAAAAAAAAAAAGAAATGTAGGGGGAAGGAAACTGAAGTTTATTAAACACCCTCATGTGCTATGTAATATTCCAAGTGCTACATACTAGCTCGTTTCATTTTTACAACAGTACCACAAATTATATATTTTATTCTCATTTTTTAAAAAGAATAAACTGAAGCTCACAGAAATGCAGTGATCTGCCTGAGATTGAAGTTAGTAAATATAGACTAAGATTGAATCCAGGTTTTTATAGTTCTAATATCTATGCCCTTTCCTTTGGACCCAACATCTCTTAGTCCTGGAGGCATTGAGGATAGAGGAACAATACCCATCTGCAGAAATTCTGTGTATCAAGCAGATGTTTCTTCACAAAAATGAAACAGAACCCTATTTATGTATGGGTCACTTGGTCAGAGCAGAATCAAAATCCCGGCATGTATTGCAGAATAAATATTGTTTTTCATCAGACAAATCCCAATAGAGAGACATTCTAAAAAATATCTGACCCATACTCCTCAAAACTGTAAAGGTCTTCAGAAACAGGGAAAGACCGAGACACTGTTACGAACCAGAAGAGACTAAAGAGACATGACAACTACTTGCAATGTGTTAGCCTACATTTGGTCTTGGAACAGAAAAGAGGTGTTAATGGAGAAATTGGTGAAATCCAAATAAAGCCTGGAGTTTGGTTAAAAATAGTGTACCAATGTTTGTTCCTTACTTTTGATGAACATCCCATGGTAACATAAGATGATAGTGTTGGTGGACGCTGGATGAAGAATATATGGGTATTCTTTGTACCATATTTACAATTGTTCTATCAGTTTAAAATTATTCCAAAATTTAAAGTTTATTGAAACAAAGTTGTGTTTTGTTTTTCTCCCTCAAGTAAAACCACGAACACTTGCAGAGCCCTGGGGCAACCTGTTGGTGGAAGCTCATTACTGCCTCTGATGAAGGGGTCTCTGGAGCTCCTGACATAGGGTGTTATGGACTGAATGTTTGTGTCCCACCAAAATTCCTTTATTGAAGCCTTCATCCCCGACGTGATGGTATTTTGGGATGGTGCATTTGTGAGTTGGTTTGATTTAGATGAGGTCATGAAGATGAAGCCCCATGATGGGATTCATGTCTCTATATGAGGAAGAGAACCAGAGCTGGTTCACTCTCCATTATGTAAAGATACCTGCAAAGGTGACCATCTGCATGTCAGGAAGAGAGCTCTCACCAGGACCAAATCTACCAGCACCTTGATCATGAACTTCCCCACCACCAGAACTGTGAGAAATTAATGTCTCTTGTTTAAGACACCTAGTCTGTGTTATAGTGTTATAGTAGATTGGTCTAACTAAGACACGGGGGGTGACATATGTCATTATGGGTCTCAAGCTAAAGGAATAACACCATAAATAAGATTGCAGCCACATGATGGAGTTGATAATGGTTTAATTTTGCTTAAGTCTCAGGTTCCACCCAAGCACATTTTTCCCTACACATGCCCTGCTAACATGCCTTCAGTTCAGACAATGGCATCTCTAAATCTCACTTATTTCTGTGACACGTTCGAATCACCCATCTAGGATGATACCTAAACCATGCTGATAGACGAACAACCCTTGATGAAGGTGTCCAAGCATCCCCCTCCCCAGATGCTTCTCATCTCCACTCCTGTCAATGGCTTCTCTTGTTTCTTTTAGTTTAGAAACACCACAGACCAGAGAGAGGCTTACTAATACGCCTTACTAATGATTCCTGGCCTCAAATGCACCACTTAGACGACTTACTGAAAATGAAGAATGTCCCTCCATTACAGTTTTTACAGATAATAAAACTGCACAACCCCCTGATTATATTATGGCTCCTCACTCCTGTTAATGATGTCTAATTTTTTATCCAGTGGAACATGGAAAGAAATGACATGTACCACTTCCTGATAGTCTGGCCCATAAAAACCTCCCACGGACAATCCTCTCTCACTTAACCCCCTTCCTGGCTTGATGTTGCAGTCCAGGGACTGTTTATGGCATTGCAACCTCCATCAATCTGGCTCTGTGTGAGGCAGAACTAACTGGAACTCGAACCCACAGCCCTACCCCTTGCCATCAGGATCATCTTATGGGGGTTTACAGGAGTGAAAAACTTTATATACCTGGGAATTAAACTTTACGTAAGTGAGAAATAAACTTTCATTGTATTGAGTCAAGGGTATTTCAAGGTTTATTTGTTATAATCACTGGCTTTACATCAATTAACATAACCATCTCCCTGAGGATTCCTTTTCCACTCTTTCTGATCTCGTCTTCCTCCAAATCTCTCTCCTAACTATAATTAACAATGTAGATTTCAGCTGTTTACACACTTACAGCCAATGTATTAATAATACTCAGCAAAGAAACTTTTGATTACAAAGAATCACCTCTTTAAAGGGAGGAGTATATTAAATAATGGGCTTCCCTGGTGTCTCAGTGGTAAAGAATGCCCCTGTCAATGCAGGAGAGGCAGACTTGACCCCTGGGTTGGGAAGATTCCCCAGAGAAGGAAATGGCAGCACATTTCAATATTCTTGCCTGGGAAATCCCATGGACAGAGGAGACTGGTGGGCTATAGTCCATGTGGTCGCAAAGAGTCAGACACAACTTAGCGACTGATTACACACAATATTAAATAATATTTATTTTCTATGGCATACCATCTTTCATTCAAGCCACAATTATAAGACCCCTGCTATGTTCTCTGGCCTACTGTAGACGCTAGAGAGAGAGCAATGAAAGTCAACTGGCGCCATCAGCACCTCTTGGTTTAGTGCTAAAAGAGATAACAGTAGTTTGAAAGTCATAGGATTTCAAAGGAGGGACATCTAATTCAACTTGGACTTGAACCAGATAAGTCTCCCTAAGGAAGGATCTGATTTGAATCTTAAAGAATGAGTATGAACCAAACAAAGTTTCCTTGGAAACTTCATTTTACATCAGGCCAGAATTAAAAGCATATGACTGGGGTATGGGTATGGGGGAAATAAACTGGACATTGTAGCTGGGACCAAATCCTGAAGGTGCGTCAAGTTGAAGGTTAACATGCATCTAACACTATTTGTTCTTGTCTTTTAGTTAGATACCATGTCATGATTGATTTCCCAATCCCTACATCAAAGATAATTCCTGTTCCCTGTACAGAGGTCTTCCTGTGTGCTAAGCACAGTCCCTCAGGTCGAGTCATGCCAATGGGATGACGGAGCCTCTCACAATTGCTCTGAATTGTCACTGTCTTGTGTGTTTCTAGGGTCAGACTCATTCTATGTGGATTTGCTGGGGAGCTTTCATGAAGGAAAAAACCATGGGACTTAGGAGACCTCAATATGAAACACTAAAAATCTTATTTCTGTGTGTGTCAAGAGCCTTTTTATCTTAAGCCACATTATCATCACTGTTGCATTTTGTCCTTTGTACTTATAAAGCTCTTTACTGTTCGTAATGGCTTTTACCTAAATGACTTCATTTGTTCTTCCCTGCCGTCCTCTACCATTTGCAGGATGGATTCCATGATTTCATCATATAGGGAAAGAGCCTGAGGCCTAGAGAGTTGAGATAATTTGCCTCTCCTCTTCTGTTGGAAGTTAAGCCTCAGGACTAGAGTTGCAATTGAACTCATATTTTCTAGGCCTTGATTTCCCTGAGACCAAGCATCACATCTTCTAAATATTGTCACTTTACCAGTGCCTTATATAGCTCCGACTTCACTTTCACTTTTCACTTTCACACATTGGAGAAGGAAATGGCAACTCACTCCAGTGTTCTTGCCTGGAGAATCCGAGGGACGGGGGAGCCTGGTGGGCTGCCGTCTATGGGGTCGCACAGAGTCGGACCCGACTGAAGCGACTTAGCAGCAGCAGCCTAAATTTGCTGTTTAACATCAAATAGTGATTAAAAACATAGGCTTTGAAATCAAAGGAAACCTGTGTTCAGCACCTGGTTCTTGGTACAGTGGGCAAGCCATTTAACCATTTAAGCATCAGGTTACTCATTTGTAAGTGGGCCTATTAATGTTTTTCCCATAGGGCTGTTTTAGGAATCAAATGAGCTGATGTAAATGAGGCATTTAGCATAGTGCCTGACACATAGAATTGATCAATTTATGCTATCTTCTGGTCTAAGTTATTTTGATTTTTGCATGCATGCTAAGTCACTTCTGCTATTGCTACTGCTAAGTCACTTCAGTCGTGTCCGACTCTGTGTGACCCCATAGACGGCAGCCCACCAGGCTCCCCCGTCCCTGGGATTCTCCAGACAAGAACACTGCAGTGGGTTGCCATTTCCTTCTCCAATGCATGAAAGTGAAAAGTGAAAGTAAAGTTGCTCAGTCATGTCTGACTCTTAGCGACCCCATGGACTGCAGTCTACCAGGCTCTTCCATCCATGGGATTTTCCAGGCAAGAGTACTGGAGTGGGGTGCCATTGCCTTCTCCGCTAAGTCACTTTATTCACATCCAACTCTTTGCAACCCCACGGACTGTAGCCCACCAGCCTCCTCTGTCCATGGGATTCTCTAGGCAAGAATACTGGAATGGGTTGCCATGCCCTTCTCCAGTTTTGTTATTTAGTTTATAAACATTTTCAATATATTCAAAAGTAGGTAGAATGGCATAGTGTAGTGAACCATACATATCCAACTCACAGATTCAGAAATTTCCCAGTGGTTCCGTGATTAGGACTCATTGCTTTCACTGCTGTGGCCAAGGTTCAGTCCCTGGTTGGAGAACTAAGGTCCCATGAGCCACGAGGTACAGCCAAAACAAAAAAAATAATCTCCTACATCTTCAACAATTATTAGCTTATGGCCAGTTTTGCTTAATTTCTCTCCATCTTCTTTCCTTTTGTATTATTTTGAAGGAAATTTCAAACACTTATCTTTTCATCTGTAAATTGTACAATATGCATCTTTGAAACATAAGTCTGAAAAATAGTAATCAGTTCAGTTCAGTTCAGTCGCTCAGTCGTGTCTGACTCTTTGTGACCCCATGAATTGCAGCATGCCAAACCTCCCTGTCCATCACCAACTCCTGGAGTTCACTCAAACTCACGTCCATCGAGTCAGCCATCTCATCCTCTGTTGTC
Organism: Bubalus bubalis; assembly: GCF_019923935.1. Lineage (NCBI taxonomy): Eukaryota > Metazoa > Chordata > Mammalia > Artiodactyla > Bovidae > Bubalus > Bubalus bubalis. The sequence continues at coordinate 68,294,484 of NC_059171.1, read as the reverse complement.
CCCTTCTCCTCCTGCCCCCAATCCCTCCCAGCATCAGAGTCTTTTCCAATGAGTCAACTCTTTGCATGAGGTGGCCAAAGTACTGGAGTTTCAGCTTTAGCATCATTCCTTCCAAAGAAATCCCAGGGCTGATCTCCTTCAGAATGGACTGGTTGGATCTCCTTGCAGTCCAAGGGACTCTCAAGAGTCTTCTCCAACACCACAGTTCAAAAGCATCAATTCTTCGGTGCTCAGCCTTCTTCACAGTCCAACTCTCACATCCATACATGACCACAGGAAAAACCATAGCCTTGACTACACGGACCTTTGTTGGCAAAGTAATGTCTCTGCTTTTGAATATGCTATCTAGGTTGGTCATAACTTTCCTTCCAAGGAGTAAGCATCTTTTAATTTCATGGCTGCAGTCACCATCTGCAGTGATTTTGGAGCCCAGAAAAATAAAGCCTGACACTGTTTCCACTGTTTCCCCATCTATTTCCCATGGAGTGATGGGTCCAGATGCCATGATCTTTGTTTTCTGAATTTTGAGCTTTAAGCCAACTTTTTCACTCTCCACTTTCACTTTCATCAAGAGGCTTTTTAGTTCCTCTTCAGTTTCTGCCATAAGGGTGGTGTCATCTGCATATCTGAGGTTATTGATATTTCACTTCCTCCTGCAAAAACACAAACAGAAACAAAAACCTAAACCAAGATTTGTAGCAAGCAAAATAATAGCTCCCAAAGATGTTCACATCCTGATCCCCTGAACCTGTGAATGTGTTACATGCAGTGGAGAATTAACATGGCATATGAAGTTATGGTTGCTAATGGGCAGACCTTAAAATAGGGTGATTATCCTGGATTATCCAGGAGAACCCAATGTAATCACGAGGATCCTTAAAGATGAAGAGGGAAACAGTGGGAGAACCAGAGAGAGGGCAGCATAGGAATTCAGCCAGATGCTTTTGGTCTTGAAGATGGAAGAAGGGGGCCCTGAGCCAAGGAATAGAGGTGACGTATAAAAGCTGGAAAAATCAAGGAGAGAGGTTGTCCCTTTGGGTCTCCAGAAAGAAGGCAGCTCTGATGATTCAATGCCCTTTCAAATCTCAGAACTGTAAGATAATTAATCCGTGTTGTTTTAAGCTACTACATGTGTGTGTCCTAAGTCGCTTCTCTGTGGCCCTGTGGACTGTAGCCCATCAGGCTCCTCTGTTCTTGGGATTCTCCAGACAAGAATGCTGGAGTGGATTGCCATGCCCTTTTCCAGGGGATCTTCCTGACCCAGGGATTGAACCCAGGTCTCTTACGTCTCCTGAATTGGCAGGTAGGTTCTTTACCACTGGCGCCACACGGGAAGCCCTTTAAGCTAAGTTTGTAGTAATTTGTTACAGCAATAATAGGCAACTAATACAACAATAATCACTTAGCGTCATTAAATATTCAGTCAGTTAGCTTACTATTTGAACTAACCAGCTTATAATTCTGGTCATTATACTTCTATATTTGGGCTAAAAGTCTGAAATACTGCTTAAAGTCTGCATTTGACCAGCGATTTCAGTCGAAGCACATTGCTTCTTAAATGGAAGTTTATTCTTGATGAAAGGTCTTTTATTTATTCATTTCCTCATTCTTCTTTTTTTCTTATGCCCTTTCTTTAGATAGCACATAGTAGTGAGGACCTACTACGAGTTGTTGATTGTGCTAGCTCTTGGGAAGGTAGACCTACTAAGACCCATCCTTTCGTCCTGAAGACAGTAGCAACAGGATAGTACAAAGATAAAAAATACACATTCTGGGAACATACTTTTGGGGTTAATTTCAGCTCTGCTCACTACCAGCTGCATGGTTTAATTCAAGGCTAGTTAACTAACATCTCTGACTCTCAGCCTTTTCATATATAAAATGGAGTCAAAAGTGTTACCTATCTGCTAGAAGTAATATGAAAATTAAATGACTCCATTAATATAGATAGAACCCAAAGAACACTTCTTAGAACACGTTAAGCATTCTGTAAGATTTTTGCTTATTATTCTATACCAAGGATTGATGGTCTTGGGTCAGACAGATTTTTCTCAAGTTCTAAATTCTCACTTTCTCATTTACAAAATGGGGATTAATAATAGGAACCTATAATATTTAATGAAATAAATATTTGTTACAGTGCACAGAACCCAGTAAATAATAGATATGTGGTATTAACTTTTATTGTTCATTTGGTTTCTCATTTTACTTAAGAATTTCCAAGATGAGTGATGTGATATAAAATTTTTTCAACTAAATGGAGAAAAGCCAAGCAGTGCTCCTTTATTCCACGAAGTCAGTCACCCAATTTTGCTTCTGTGCTATGGAAGGAGGAAGCAGAATAATACTAGGGGTTCAAAATAGTTATAAGAAGCATGGTGTGGAGAAAAACCCTAAGGTAATTCACGTTAGTAGTTGCCCTTTATGCAATCCCCTGTGTGCACAAAACCTGTGACTTGATTCTAAGCAACAGAATATGGCAAAGGTGATGGGTGTCATTTTATTGAGTAAGTTAAGTTATATGGCAAAGAGTGTCCCTCCTCTCCAAGGCCTAAGACTAGAAGCATTTTTTTTTTTTTTAAGGAAAATTCCAAGTTAGCTGGAAAGTCATCCTTTGCTCTCACTATGTCATAGTCCTCTTCTGGCATGACCTGACTTTTCAGTGATGCACTTTAAGTCTCCTTACAATCTGCTGAATTTGACTAATGGGACTGATCAAGAAGAGGGCGTGCCCACCCATCCCCCCCCACCACCCCCGCCATGTTCTTTGCAGCACTATCCAGAATAGCCACGTCATCAGTTCAGTTCAGTTGCTCAGTCACGTCCAACTCTTTGTGACCCCATGGACTGCAGCATGCCAGACTTCCCTGTCCATCACCAACTCCCTGAGTTTACTCAAACTCATGTCCATCGAATTGGTGATGCCATCCAACCATCTCATCCTCAGTCATCCCCTTCTCCTCCTGCCTTCAATCTTTCCCAGCATCAAGGTCTTTTCCACTGAGTCAGTTCTTTGCATCAGGTGGCCAAAGTATTGGAGCTTCAGCTTCAGCATCAGTCCTTCCAATGAATAGTCAGGACTGATTTCCTTTAGGATTGACTGGTTGGATCTCCTTGCAGTCCAAGAGACTCTCAAGAGCCTTCTCCAACACCACAGTTCAAAAGCATCAATTCTTTAGTGCTCTGCTTTATTTATAGTCCAACTCTTACATCCATACATGACCACTGGAAAAACCATAGCTTCAGCTAGATGGACTTTGGTTGCAAAGTAATGTCTCTGCTTTTTAATATGCTGTCTAGGTTGGTCAAAGCTTTTCTTCCAAGGAGCAAGCATCTTTTAATTTCATGGCTGCAGTCACCATCTGTGGTGATTTTGGAGCCCAAGAAATAAAGTCTGTCACTGTTTCCATTGTTTCCCCATCTATTTGCCATGAAGTGATGGGACCAGATGTCATGATCTTAGTTTTTTGAATGTTGAATTTTAAGCCAACTTTTTCACTCTCCTCTTTCACTTTCATCAAGAGGCTCTTTAGTTCCTCTTTGCTTTCTGCCATAAGAGTGGTGTCATCTGCATATCTGAGGTTATTGATATTCCTCCCAGCAATTTTGATTCTAGCTTGTGCTTCATCCAGCCCGGCATTTCGCATGATGTACTCTGCATATAAGTTAAATAAGCAGGGTAACATAATACAGCCTTGACGTACTCCTTTTCCAATTCGGAACCAGTTTGTAGTTCTATTTCTGGTTCTAACTGTTGCTTCTTGACCTGCATACAGGTTTCTCAGGAAGAGGTAAGGTGGTCTGGTATTCCCATCTCTTGAAGAATTTTCCACAATTTGTTGTGATCTCCACAGTCAAAGGCTTTGGTGTAGTCAATAGAGCAGAAGCCAGAACATAGAAGCAACCTAAATGTCCATCAGCAGAGGAATGGATAAAGAAGATATAGTACATATAAACAATGGAATATTGCTCCGCCATAAAGAAGAACAAAATAATATCATTTGCAGCAACATGAATGGACCTAGAGATTGTCATTGAGTGAAGTAAGTCAAAGACAAATATCATATGATATCATTTGTATGTGAAATCTAAAAAAAGGCTATCAATGGACTTATCTAAAAAACCAAAATAGCATTACAGATGTAGAAAATAAACTTCTGGTTATGGAGGGGTATGGAGGGCAGGGAAAATTGGAAGGATTGGGATCGACATAAACACACTGCTAATATATAAATAGATAACTAATAAGGACCTATTGTATAGGACACGGAACTCTAGTCAACACTCTGTAATGATCTAGTTGGGAAAAGAATCTAAAAAAGATTGAATATATGTATTTCTATAAAAGATTCACTTTGGGGGCTTCCCTGGTGGCTCAGTGGTAGAGAATCTGCCTTTACAGGGATTCGAGTATGCAGGAGACACGAGTTCAATCCCTGTTCCGGGAAGATCCCACGTGCTGCAGAGGAATTGAGCCCATGTGCCACAACTACGAAGCCTGTGCTCTAGAGAAGCCACCACAATAGGAAACCTGCACACCACAGCTAGAGAGTAACCCCCGCGCACCGCAACTAGAGAAAAGCCCGCACAGGAAGGAAGACCCAGCACAGCCGAAAATAATAAATAAATACAATTAAAAAGAAAAGATTCACTTTGCTATAAACCTGAAACTAACAGCATTGTAAAGCCATCATATCCCAGTTTAAACAAATAAAATAAAGGTAAATAAATTGAGGTGGGGTGGCGGGGGGTGGTGGCGGGGGGAAGAGAAGGCCTGGAGAGACGTAGGTCAACTTACCCAATTTCTTTCCAAGTTTTGACAAAGAATTCCTCTTAGGTGAATGTTCCTTTTGAATGGATTAGGGTGAAGCTATCAGTTGTAGCAGAAAGACTTTCAATTAGGGGTGAGGGCTGTAGAGAAGATCTTGGTACTAAGTAAAGTGACACCAAATTATACTCTTACCAATAATAGAAATGAATAGGCCACCCTTAGCATAGACAATACAAAGGAGTCCTGAAGCACCCACTTTTCAAGGCTTAGTTACACCAAAGAAAGATGGAAAACTTGCTTGGGATACCAGGGAAACTGAGGCACAGGCACACACATACATAAGAGACCTACAGAATCACAGAAGCTTCAATGAATAATCAAATATTTTTTATAGGCAAAAAATCTTTTATCTTTAGCATACATGGAATTTTTATGCCTTATCATTTACAGAAGAGGGTAAGGAACAGACACTACAAATCTTTCTTTGTTGAGGGTCTCTAAAGGACTGTAGAGAACCTGGTTGGGCTGCACAGCTAACACCACTTGGAGGTACTCACATGACTTCCAAGACCCCTCCTGGCCCTGACAATGACCATGGCACAGACAAAAGCTCAATTCCTGCAGTCATCTGTGGTTAAGCTCTATTTGGCTCCCTATAGCCTCCAAAAGGCATGGCACCCCACTCCAGTACTCTTGCCTGGAAAATCCCATGGATGGAGGAGCCTAGTAGGCTGCAGTCCATGGGGTCGCTAGGAGTCGGACACGACTGAGCGACTTCACTCTCACTTTTCACTTTCATGCATTGGAGAAGGAGGTGGCAACCCACTCCAGTGTTCTTGTCTGGAGAATCCCAGGGACAGGGGAGCCTGGTGGGCTGCCGTCTATGGGGTTGCACAGAGTTGGACACAACTGAAGTGACTTAGCAGCAGCAGCAGCAGCCTCTAGATATGCACAGACTTGTGAATACTTTGAACTGGGGAAATCTTAAAGAACACCTAGGGCATCGTTTTTGCAGAGGAAGTCACTGAGCCCCAGAGGAGTGAAGAGATGTGTCAAGGTCATATGACGAGTCTGGAGCAGGGAAGGATAAGCAGTCCTAGCCTAGCTGTCTTTCCAGCTCTCTGCCTCTGGCCTTTCCCTATTGCCATTCTGCACATGCTGTAGGAAAGAGGTGGGTGGACGTTCAGGGAATGCAAACTCATACTAATGTTTGAATATTAAAATTTAATATTGTAATTTTAGCCTAAAACAAAACCAAATTAAAAAGGTACATCTGCTGCAAAAAATTAAATAATGCATTTCTGGCTCCAGTACACATGATTCTGAATAATGTGGCTTGTGGATTTATTGCTGGTAGCAGGGCTGCCAAGGGGAACATGGGTAGAAAGTTAGCAGGGCTTTGTGGGACCTTTATTCTATTGGACATTTCTTCTCTTTCTTCCATTCCACTCTTCAAAGCCTTCTGTTTCCATATGGTGGCCCCAAATTTTCCTGCAGTCTTAAGAACACTCTTTCCACCATCAAAACTGACATCTCGTGTGCTTCATTGGTGACCACTTGTATTCATCTGCTATGGTTGCCATCACAAAGTACCACCGAGTGGGTGGCTTAAACAGAAATTTATTATCTCACAGTTCTGGAACTCAGAGATCCAAAATCAAGGTGTCAGCAGAGTTGGTTACTTGTGAGAGCTGTGAGGGAAGGACCTGTTCTAGTCCTCTCTCCTTGGCTTGTGGATATTTTTCATGTTCATATGGTGTTCTTCCTGTGACTTCACATGGTCTTCCGTCTGTACTTGCCTGTGTTCAAGTTTCCCCTTTATATAAGGACAGCAGTCATATTGGATTAAAGACAATCAGAATTGTTACTGAATGCAAGTTCATGTGCCCGATGCACAGTGAAGCCAAACAATTCCAAAACGTCGGAGTTTGGAGCAGAGAAAGGTTAATTTCAGGACTATGCAAGGAGATGCGGAGAAGGCAATGGCACCCCACTCCAGTACTCTTGCCTGGAAAATCCCATGGATGGAGGAGACTGGAAGGCTGCAGTCCACGGGGTTGCTGAGGGTTAGACACGACTGAGCGACTTCCCTTTCACTTTTCACTTTCATGCATTGGAGAAGGAAATGGCAACCCACTCCAGTGTTCTTGCCTGGAGAATCCCAGGGATGGGGAAGCCTGGTGGGCTGCCGTCTATGGGGTCACACAGAGTCGGACACGACTGAAGTGACTTAGCATGCAAGGAGATGAGTGGCTTGTGCAAAAAAAAAAAAAAAAAGTCCAAATTCCTCAAACGATTTCAGCAAAGTCTTAAAGGCAGGGTGAGGGAAAGATGTGGTTAGCTGTTGCAAACTTCTGGCTATCAGAATCTTTTGTTCTTTAGCTATCCAGTATGTCAGGCCCCAATGTTCCTATACCTCTAACAAGATAAGTGTTATTCTCTGTTCTGCAACTCTATATCTCTCTATGAATGGATTCTTAAAGGTCAGAAGCAGTGTGAATAAGCACAGGCAACAGAGCACAAAGATTAAAGTGAAAAAGGAACAGATCCAATGGAGACAGCTTGTTCTTCCCTATTACACAAGGTTTTCATAGCTGCTGAGTCTCCAGTCTCATCTCTTGCCATTTTCCCTCTGCATCCTCATACATCTGTACCACACTGCTTGGACTCACTCTTAGATTCATCTCTCTGACAATTCTAGCACCTTTACCTATGCTCCCTTAGCCAGGAACACCCCTTCCCTCTTCACTTTCTAGCCAACACTCTATTCTCCCTTCTATTCTCTACAGAAGCAGTAACAAAAGTGTCCCACATTGTGAAGCCCTCTCCTGACTCCCAAGCCACTCTAAAGCCACTTTCCCTATGTCCCAATGACATAGAAAGTTGTCAGACATTAGAAAGTTGCTGCCATTAAATGATGACAGAGGGCTATAATTATTTGTTTGCATTCCTGTTTCCTCCCTAAGACTGTGTGCTCTTGGAGGACAGAAATAGATTTTTCACTCTCAGTTCCTTTTATCATAGAACCTGAGAGTTTTCCTTGCATTCAAACAATAGAAGAAGCTTAAATAACATCAACTCTGGAACTTCCCTGGTGGGTAAGCCTCTGCACCTCCAATGCAGGGGACCCAGTTTGACCCTGGGTATGAGAACTACATTCCATCATTGTTATCATTCAGTTGCTCAGTCATGTCTGACTCTTTGTGACTCCATGACTGCAGCACGTCAGGTTTGTCTGTCCTCCACTACGTCCCAGAATTTGTTCCAATTCGCGTCCATTTTGTCAGTGATGCTATCTAACCATCTCATCCTCTGCCGCCCCCTTCTCCTCCCGCCCTCTATCTTTCCCAGCATCAGTGTCTTCTCCAAAGCATCAGCTCCTGTCATCAGGTGGTCAAAATATCACAGCTTCAGTAACAGTCCTTTCAATGAATATTCAAGGTTGATTTCCTTTAGGATTTACTGGTCTGATTTCCTTGCAGTCCAAGGAACTCTCGTCTTATTCCCATATGCTACAACTAAAGATACCACATGCCACAAGGAAGACCCTGTGTACCCTAAGACCCAGTTCAGCCATACAAATAAATAAATAGTAAAAAAGAGACACAGAAAATGAACTCTGAAAAACAGAACTAACTAAAGGGCAATCTCGTGAGTTGTAAGTCTTGCCTGCTGACCGTTCAGTTCAGTTCAGTCGCTCAGTCGTGTCCGACTCTTTGCGACCCCAAGAATCGCAGCACACCAGGCCTCCCTGTCCATCACCAACTCCGGAGTTCACTCAGACTCATGTCCATCGAGTCAGTGATGCCATCCAGCCATCTCATCCTCTGTCGTCCCCTTCTCCTCCTGCCCCCAATCCCTCCCAGCATCAGAGTCTCTTCCAATGAGTCAACTCTTCACGTGAGGTGGCCAAAGTACTGGCATTTCAGCTTTAGCATCATTCTTTCCAAAGAACACCCAGGACTGATCTCCTTCAGAATGGACTGGTTGGATCTCCTTGCAGTCCAAGGGACTCTCAAGAGTCTTCTCCAACACCACAGTTCAAAAGCATCAATTCTTCGGCGCTCAGCTATCTTCACAGTCCAACTCTCACATCCATACATGACCACAGGAAAAACCATAGCCTTGACTAGATGGACCTTATTTAGCCATTAAACTGCCATCTGCCCTTCCCCTCCCTCCTGGCTGCTGAGGTGGAATTATTTCCCATGTTTTCTAAGTTTCAGAGGTGGAGGCTGTTGCTGACTCTTTCTGCTGCCCCATAGATGGCAGGCGGTGGTTCGCGGTGGGCATGGGAGTCCACGGCTTCCAGCTAGTTTTTTAAAGGTAAGGGCAGGTGTGCCGGTTTCCTTTCCTGTCACAGGATGACCTGGCTTTACCTTGATTACTTTTGTAAAGGCCGTGTCTCCAAGTACGGCTATGTTCTGAAATGCTGGGGGGTTAGGACTTCAGAGCATGAATCTGTTGGGGAACACAATGCAAACCATAACCCAAGCCAAGCTGGTAAACTACACGCTGTGAGCTCCGGGAGGACAGACCCGTTTCTCAGGGCGCTCAGCCCCTTTCCAGCCCCACCGCCATGTCCCTGAGAGACCTTGGACCACGTCACTGCACCTTCCCCAGCCTCGGCTCCCCAGGTTTCCAATGAGCGGAATTCACCCCGCGCCTCAGAGCTGTGGTAACAAAGTCCCAGGACGACATGTGATACATCAAAGCATAATTGACCATAACTGTTTAGGTTCCTCCTTTTGTCTACACCCAGAAACTCTTCACAGATAAGGACTTATTTCAATCATTCAAAGAGGAAACTGAGCAAAACACAGGCACATATCACCCTTGGGATCTTTTGTCCCAAGGAAACATTGAAACCTCAATGAAAACAAATGAAATTGAAATGTAAAACAAAGCAGAGTGGTAGAAGCCAAGATGGGACCACCCAGATCCTTCCCCCTTTTCTCCAATGTTTATATATTTAGCCAGAACACTCAGGCATAATTTCTTTAAAAAAAAAATTATTTATTTCGCTGCACCAGGCCTTCGTTGCCGCATGCAGGATCTTTATTTGCAGTATGTAAACTCTTGGTTGTGGCATGTGAGATCAGTTCCCTGACCAGGGCTCGAACCTGGACCTCCTGCATTGGGAGCAGAGTCTTAGCCACTGGACCTCTAGGGAAGTCTTACATTGTTATTCTAATCATACAGGGCAACTGCTTGGGTAGTTCTATTTTACATTAAAATAACAACAGTATTATATATATTTATATATATGTCAACTAATCAATTACCAAACCGTTGCTGAAAAATTCTTCTAGCAGGACATTCCAAAATGGGAAGAGAAAACATAATAATTAGACACCAGAATAAGTTACAGATGAGTGCAGAGGAATCTGGAGAGGGTTTTCAATTGGAAGTAAAAAGGGTTGAGTAAACAATGAGTGAAGACTGAAAGGACATCAAACCTTCGCCATAATTAGCATAAAGGATGCTCTTATGCAGTAAGTGTTGCATACAATCAAAAATAATGCCTTGATGCGAAGAACTGACTCATTGGAAAAGACCTTGATGCTCAGAAGGATTGAACATGGGAGGAGAAGGGGACGACAGAGGATGAGATGATTGGATGGCATCACTGACTCAATGGACATGAGTTTGAGTAAGCTCCTGGAGTTGGTGATGGACAGGGAAGCCTGGCATAGTGCAGTCCATGGGGTTGCAAAGAGACGTGACTGAGTGACTGAAGTGAACTGAACGACCCATCTTGTGATTTTGGGTGCTTTTGTCTTTATAGAGCTTGTGGAAAAGGGCAGGGAGATACATAGCCAGGATTTTGGTCTTAGAATTTCAGTTGATTTTGTTGTGCAAATTTAAGCAAGTCTGTTACTGCCATTGACAGCTTTCTAAATCTGTAAAATTAAGATGTTGGATTAGAAAATGAATAATGTCCCTCTTAGATTCAATTTTTTAAAAATTCTGAACCTTCTAAGATTTCACAGGTAAAAAAAAGCCAGCATCTTAGTGAATAAGGAATCACAGAGGCCAGGAGGTTAAAAGTGCAGAAGTCAGGGCTTCACCAAACTTCATTAAGCATCTTCTCCCACCTCAACTATAATCCTAGCACTCCATCCTCCCCTTCTAGGTCCTGTCTATTTACTATTCAGATCAACTAATTTTCTCTGAAAAGGGAATGGAAAATCTCCGTGTCATCGGATATACTTTAGATTTGATGGATGAGGCTTAAGTTCCAAAGAGAGTGTTAGGCAGGAAAATCCAGCTCTTTCAAACTAATTACTGTATATCTAATTTATTTCCCTTCTTAATGCTGTTTATTTTGTTTTTATTCAAAATATAAGATTGCTCCCTGAGTTGGGAGATTGATGGCTTTATTCTCCTTTAGCAACAGATCATTTGTGGATCCAGATTATAAATAGGAGGTTAGAATCCATGACTCGTTGTTTTTTCCTTTTTCATACAGGATGTCCCCTGAGATTAACCATGGCTTTGTTTGTTTGTTTGTTTTTAAGTTACAGACATTAACGTCTAATTATTTTCAGGCTGTTATGTTGCAGGGTTCTGTTTTTAGGAAAATGTAAGAAAATGTAATGGTTTTCTTTTGTGCCATACTCCTGGAAAAGTTTATATTTTGATAAACTAGAATTTTTAACATTATTGAGCTGAGGTTTGATGGGACACAATTTTGCTTGATTCATTCATTCATTTAACAAATGTGCACCTACTGTATACTTGCTGTGTATAAGGCATGTGGATATTCAGTGTCTCAGATGCAGCGAAGCTCTGATACTGAGGGAGGCAGGAAGGAATATAAATGGAGGGAATCACTTCTCAGGGTGATTTGCTGTGTGCTTGGTGCCTGTCTATTCATTTGTTTATCATATATCCCCTAACTGGTCTACCAGACATCTTCTGCAGTCACAGATCCTGCTGGGGTTTTACACAAGTCTGTTGCACTTAGCATGCATGCATTCATTTGTTTAACAACAATGACAACACAGCACAATTTCCTACTGGATGCCACTCTCCACCTGGTCTATGAGGTGTGGATGGAGAAAGGGAAATAACTATGAAGGACTTTGATTGACATGCTTAAGGAGCTTTGACTTAATCTGGTATCTTTTTTTCCTTTTATCTGTGTTTTCTGGTGCTTCCTAGCTGTGTAACTGGGGCAAGTTATTTAACCTCTCTGTGCCTCAGTTTCCTCATGTGTTAAATGGTGTAGACATCAGTGTCCAGTCAAGAAAAGAAGACGCACTACAGATAACTCTAGCAGAGAGAGATTTAATGCATGGAATTAGTTGCAATCTTTTGGAAGAGGAGTAAAAGGGAGAAGAAAGTGAATCAGAAGTGAGGAAGTACTGACCAGCCTTTGGCAGGAGCCCAGCCTGCGAGTACTGCTGGTATTCAATGGAGGTGCTATTGCTCTTACTGATCAGGAGGTCGCTGTAGCTGTGCAGCTGTGCAGACCAGAAACTACACTCATGCTAATGCTGCTACCACTTGGGGAAGGAGTGGAAAGAAAATCAAAACAATGCAAGAACAAATTTCTCCCTTTCTCCAGCTTTCCAGTCTCTCCTCGGTACCTCCCACTGGCATAGAACCCAACCAGAAGGCAGCTGACCTGTGAACCTGGGAAATGTAGTTTGCAGGCTTCTTTCCACATGCCCTGGAGTACAAAGGAGGTCATAGGAGGGCAGGAACAAAGTAGCTTCCAGACAAATAACCAACATAAATGGGGATAATATGGCACCTTATCTTACATGGCTGCCGTGAGTTATTGAGTTAAAGTATGCAAAACCCTTTAGAACAATGCCTGGTGCATAGGAAGAAGTTGCCATTAGTGATTATTATTGTTATCTAGTGTCAAGGAAATCAGGGAAAGCATATCAACAGCACAATAACAGAATCGGATTTATATTTAAGAAAGCTCAGCTGGGGGCCATGGGAGAGTATGAACCTTAATAAAAAAGGCAGAAGGTTGCAATATCTCTGCAATAATAGGATGAAGAAGAGGGTTCATTGTTACATGGTTCTTTAGGCAATAGAATTATCTAAACTTCGTGACTGATTGGAGGATACACTGTCCAAGATGCTTCCAAACTTTGGCTATGAATGATTGTATAGAGAGTGGGTGGTCTTATTATTCATCATTATGTCATCAGGACAGGGATGGAGTGTCTGCCAACCACAGACTTCCTGCAACTAGCATAGTGCATGGTAGTATGTGTGTGAGCTTCGTGAAAGGACATGCCTGAGAAATTCTTCCTCTGGCCTCAAGCCAGGATCTTCAGCTATTAGCTTGCCACTGATTTGATCCTTCCCTGAAAGCAAAAGCAGACTCTCTCCTCCTTTAATCTTTTTTCCTTCCTCTGGGCCCTCCTCCTTGTGTTATACATGTCTGTCTGTTTGCCTGTCTTCCCACTAGCCTTTCTTTGCTTTGTGATGGCACGAGTCACTCTCATTGCAGTTTCCAAGTCTCTAGGTGCGCGGACCTGCATTCAAGTCCACAAATGTGCTTTGCCTTCTCTTGACTCTCAGCATCTTTACAACTAGTTCTCACTTGACCAATCTCTTCACATCTTTGTTTTGTTATTTCTGAATCATCTTCCCAAACAGCCCAAGTGAATTTTCTTCCAGGAATCCTTTCTGCACCTCTCACACAGCCACAGGTTCTTTGTGCTCCCCTTATCTGAGTGATTCTCTTTATATTGTAGGTTTCTTTCCTTTTATCAGCCTCTTTCATCTTTTACGCTGGACTCTGTACTCCTGTGATGGGAGGGAATCAGGTTGTATTTTCTGTACCCCGAGATTCTGGTCTGTAAAATAAGTCATGGACTTAAAGGGCAGCAGAGCTGACCAGCTAATTACATGTTTTGTCCTCTGACACATGAGATGATTCTGTGTTCTGGGGAAAGAGGGGATGAACTTTTTCCCCCTAGCCATGGTGCCAGTTTTACCGCATCTGCTGTTTCTGAGCAATGTGTTCTTTATCCAAGGGCTGGGTAAGCCTTGCATTTTTGTTTCGTTGGGTGAAGAGAGTGTTAAGGGTGGAGGGAAGATTCCCACCAGGGCCCAGGGTCCTCTCTCCACCCTAAGTAACTGAACCCTAGGAATTTTTTCCTTCTCCAGTTACTGCTGAGGACACACTTCCCTACTTATAAACAGAAGCTTGTTTCCAACACACTCAGTCATCTGTTTTCCAGGATTTGGAGCGGAATTAATTAGCTTGGAAAAGCATGGGGACAATGCTAAGTATTATTAATGATATAATTAACGGTTCCTTCCTGCAGGGGATGGGTGGTTCCTGGCTCCCTTGGCATCTCTTTAAGATGGATACTGTTCTTTCCATTTTCACTCTAACAAGCTCTGCATGGTGCCCTGGTCTCTGCTTCCAGTCACTCCCTGTTCACGTGTACCAGAACGGGGCTACATGGCAGAGGAATTCGATGGAACAGGCATATCTCCTAGGCAAGGTGGGGGCAGGGGGAACCTAAAGGATGCAAAAGGGAAGCAGAAGTAATATGAATTTAGCACTCGTGTCTCAGAAACCATTCTTGGTGCTTTACACACTTAATTTCAATTTAATCCTTATCTCACCCCATAATGTAGACCTTGCTAGCCCCATTGTACAGATGTAAAAATATAAATTCACAAAGGTTAAATGCAGTATCCAAGGACGCACTTCTAATGACTGTCAGAGACTAGATTTATATTTGGCTTGGTTTCACTTTGAAATGACTAGTGCTCAACCAATGTAGCATTGCTGTAGATTCTCTACAGGGACTTAATGACAGAGATCTGCTTTATTGCAGGTCCTGAACACTAGAGTTTTCCCCATCCCCACTCAAACCTCCTGTGCCCCCTGTCGTCCTCTCAGGCCTTAGGACTTGCTTCACCGTGGAGCTTATAACCCATACCTATCCCGTTCATTTTCTTCGTCCTGTTTGTTAAATTTCTACCAGAATCACTTCCTTGTCTGGATTTCTATGGCAAATGAAAGATAATTCCAGCTAATTTTAAGACATGTTTTGGAATTAGTGTGCATTGAGATCAAATATCAGCTCTGTTAATTGATAACTGTGCCATGGGAAGTGTATTTAATTGTTCTGTGCCTCAGTTTCTTCATCTCTAAATTGGGAATAATGATATTTAGCACCGTTATTGCTGCCCCCCAGAATCTCCACTCTCTTCATCTCTCCAGTTGTGTCAAGCATCGGTCTGCCAGGGAGCCTTACCTGGCCCGATATATTGAGTTAAAAGTTCCCCCTCTGTGCTATGTATACCCTGAGTGCTTGCTTGCATGATTATATTCACATTATAAGTGTCTGTTGCTCTTGACTAGATTGTAAGCTTTTTAGAAAACGGGAACCATGTATTTTTCACCTATGGGTTGAAATGGGGTTTATGGCATATGGTGAATCTTCAATAAAATTGGTTGAATGAATGAAAAAATGCATACATGAAGGAAGTGATCATTAACTTGAGTTATGAAAGAGGAGAGGTGCTTGCCAATCAGATAAAAAAGGAGAAGGAAGGAAGGGCAGTCTAAACAGAAGGGGCTATATGAGCAGAGACTTGGAGGTATCAAGCTTCAGGGACCTTTGGGGAACTGAGAGTAGCTGAAATTGACTGACATATAGGGTGTAAGTCAGGGAGGCAGAGCATCAGGAGTTGAGGGCCGTCTGCTTCTAGGATCAACACTTCAGAAGCCTTCAGTCTCAGGATCCACTGAGGCTTGAAGGGAACAAAATATTCGTTCAGCTCAAAGGATGTTTTGTTGTTTTGGTTTGTTCCAGTTGAGTCACTTCAGATACTGCATTGATTTGGTCACACTTTGAAACCATTCCAGTACGTGTATTTGTAGAAAAAACAAACAAAAAATACTTTTGATTCAAGTCACAGTTCAAGGGAAAAAAGCACGTTTCTTTGATGAAAAGAAGCACTTTAAACTACTTTGGTGTTTGACTGCCATCCATCACTCAAACTATTGTGTCTGTGTTGTCCCAGGGCAGGGTCAGACTATCTTTTCCTTCTGACATTTCTGGGGCTCCTAGAATGTGAGTTGTATCCCCCAGTGAAGTATTAGGAAGGGGATGTCTGTTCTTCCCTTTATTTCCTCCACTCACTCCTCCCTAAGGGAAAAAGAATAATTTTTCTGAAAGATAGAGTAGGAGATTGACTTCCATTGGTTCAGAATTTTTCACACCAAGTTGGTGACTAGTTAAAGGTCATGAAATCAGTAAACGTTGAGATTTACTTTATAAAAAGATAGAGAACATTGTAAATATAGTTTCTGAGAAATTTTATTTTCTGTGTGTGTGTGTGTGTGTGTTTATGTGTGTGTAATGCTGGGTCACAATATAAAGCATATCTCTTGTTGTGAGTCTTGGCCGAACCTTTTTAAACCTCTGCACTCGTTGGTGTCCCTTGACTTGATGGACCATTACAGGGCATTACTCCTGTATGCGTCACCTATTTTCACTTTTTCAGTCCAGTGGGCCTGCTCAATTAGTGTGATATTTACTCTGTTTGTTCTGTTTTCAACACAGTAAGATTATCTGTATCCAGGGAGCATTCTAGACGCAGGTGTAGAGGCCCATGGTTTTCCTGGCTCTCTTGATCAATAGGTTGAAGCCAGCAATAAGGAATTGAATGGCTAGTGTCCTGACAAAAGCACCTGGCCAACCATGAGGAGCAGTGGGGACTGAAATGCAGCCCTCATTTTATACGCTGAGCTGTGAACCCATGGAGCTACTCTCATCAGAAAGAGCACCTTTTCCTATTGCATTTAAAGGTTCCCCTAAGGGTCCTGCTGCTTTGCAGACTCAACCAAAGCTAAGGTAGTAGCCTAGACTTGGGGGGTGGGGGGGGAGGGGAATATACACAGCCTCCTTTATGACAGCCCATCTAAGTTGTAGTTCTCCCACCCAGTGTCACCCATGATGAAGTTGATATTTCCTAGATGACACCAATATCAATTCTCAATAAGGTCCGAACTCAGAAAATGAAAGCTTGTAATGGTAACTTCAGAGCTTCTCTGGTGGCTCATTGGTAAGGAATCTGCCTGCAAAGCAGGAGACATAGGTGTGATCCCTGGGTTGGGAAGATCCCCTAGAGAAGGAAATGGCAACCCACTCCAGTATTCTTGCCTGGAAACTCCACTGGACAGAGGAGCCTGGTGGGCTACAGTCCATGGGGGTTGCAAAAAGAGTCAGACATGACTAGTGACTAAACAACAAAAACAAATGATAATTTCTGACAAACCACAATATCTATGTGCCCATTTAATGAAGGGTAAGTTCCCTGCTTTCTCACTGCTTCTGGAAGTCTGTTATCAAATCAATATGTGTCTCACACTCAGAAATGGGAGACGTGATATTTCTGTGGGTGTTTCCAGCTTGCTTTTCCCTACTGTTGTCAACTCAGAACCAGAGCCTCTGAGTTATTGAGAGACTTTGTTCTTTCCTGTTTCTTTTCCCTTCTTTTCTGTAAACCTATTCTTTTGTCCTTCCTCTTTATCCCCTTTCCTTCCCAAACTCCCTCAGTTCTCTCTTTTTCTCTTATATTTATTGAGGATCAGCTCTGGTTAGTCCATGTCATTATTCCATTACAACACACACAGAAACAACAAAAATTGAATGCGAAGAAGACGGTTTAAGTTACCCTGGTTATTTGTGGCTAGCCTATCCTCTTTCTATTTTATATATTTAACTTGGTCACGACTGCAAAGACTCTATTTCTAAATAAGGTCACGTGCACAAGTACTAGGGCTTAGAATTTCAGTATGCCTTTTTAGAGGATACATTTCAACCTATATAAATTTCAAGAAGGTAGGTGGAGTTAAGACTAGTGGGATGGCCCTGACAACTGTGACGGAAGTTGAGAAGGGGCATGATTCTTGCAGGTTTGTAGGTCGTGGATACTGAAGTCACATCCTCCTGAATCTGATTTGTAATGGAGACTACCTTTTATTTCTGGGCCTGAGCTGAAAGAACGGGTAATGAAGCAATCATGCCTGAGCTTTGAGCCTGTTTTGATGTGGAGTCCTTATCACAGAGTATAACATGGGGAGTTGACCGGTTCACACCTCAAAGAATTATTGTCCTTGTTTTAAGAACTGTGGCTTCTCTGGAAGCCAGGGGCTCTGATTCAGCTTTGCATTTTGGACTTGACCTGCTGCCAGACCATCTTCTGTTTAACAACCAATGTTCTCTCTTCCCTTTCCCCCTCTTTCCCATCATAGATATCATTTTCAGATAGCACTGAAGTGCCAACTCTTGGTTTTACTTCAACTTCCTCCATTAGAGAATAGTAACAGTGACAACATTAAAAGTTAACATGCCAAGAAATCTTACCGTGTGCCACACTTTGTTCAAAGTGCTTTCTCTGTATTAATTCATTTAAGCCTCATAAAATTCCCTTGAGATAGGTGCTGTTGCCATTCCCACTTTTCAGTTGAACTGAGATGAAAGGAGGAGGTAGCCTGGGCTCTGATGGGCCCCTCCTGTCTGCAGATAAGGAAGGGAGCTACAACCGTCTCTGCCTTAGCCTCCACCATCCTCTGCCCAGGGCTTCTGCTCCTCAGTGCAAAGTTTCCTGCAGGCAGACTGGCCTGTGGTGTGGCAGAGAAGCCCTGCAGCCACAGTTTATTATTTACATGGACTCTGCCCAAATCGGCAGAGGGCACCAAGGTCTGTTGTACTCAAGACCTTCCTCTTGGGTACCTCTGTGCTAAGCTTAATTCTTCCACTCCCAGACTTCCCCTCAGGCCTTCCCCAGGGGGCAGCTTGCTAAACCTCTTGTCCATGTATTTTTTTTTTTTCTCATGATAACATCGTGATCCTCAAGAAAGGGTTACCAAGGTAACCAGGAATGGTGCACATACAGTCTTTATGGAGACTTCAATTCTCCTTAATCGGATTATGTGTTCTTGGCTTACTCTGTTCTTATAGCAAGAACATAACATTTTCTTCTTATGTAGTTTTCTACTTTCTATTTTGTATTTTTCTTACAATGTCTTATTGACTTTCAAACTTTTTCTAGAATTTACTAACAACTCAATTTTTCTGTTATCTAAACATGAAAGCTTCCTAACCTTCAGTGAAATAAATAACCCCTTTGTGCCAAGCTTCTCCTCAACAGTAAACACCTGTGGATTCCTGCATGTGTGAAATGGGATGCATTAGTGCCTTAGAATGGCACAGACCAGATATTTGGTCTCTCTCTTATACCACTGTATACTGTGAGAAGTGACTTGGGAACATTATCGACAATTCAGATAAAAGGGGCACATTCTTGTTAAGAAAGATAATCATCACCTCCCATTTTCCTGATGATTAAAAGAGGCCATGTTTTGAGCTCCCTAAGTTTTCCTGCCTTCTATCATGTCATACTTTCCTTGAATATCTAAATAATCTAACTCAAGGCCCCATTCTATATAACTAAGAGAAGTACAACATCCTCCCCAAGATTTCTGAAAATTCTTACCATTCTCCAAAGTACTCCATTAAAAAGCTGTTCTTGCCTTTAACGACCTTGTTTTTAAAAATAATGGCAAGTGGTTACTGCAAAGAACAAAAGACATCTATTAAAGTAACTATCTGATGTCACTTTCTAATTTCCTTAGCTATTGCCAAGGATGGACTATTTTCAGCCTGGTTCTTCTTAGGTCCCAGCCTAGCATTATTTCCTGGGATTTAGCCCCCCTGTATAACAGTTCTCTCTTGTCTCTTCTTTTTCCCACTTTCAAGGACTCAGCCCCACAATCTCCTGGGTTGAGGATTGGGGTGTGACAAAAATTGTTTTTCAGAGCACTTTATCTCGCCTTTTTTCAACTTCCTCATTTCAGATCACAGCTAAGACTTGTCTTTCTTAACCATAAAGGACTTTGGAGGGCTTTCTTAAATTAGTGAGTCATTCATCATCATATACACACACTTAAAGCAAGGGGGAGCTTTGAAAAAAATTTTTTTTTAGGTTCTCTTATCTCTTATTCTAAAAAAGAGTCCAGGACAACTCTTTTCCTATTAGCAGCTTGTAGAAGGGGGAGAAAAGAAAGCTGAGTGCCAAAGAATTGATGTTTTTGAACTGTGGTGTTGGAGAAGACTCTTCAGAGTCCCTTGGACTGCAAGGAGATCCAACCAGTCCATCCTAAAGAAAATCAGTCCTGACTATTCACTGGAAGGGCTGATGCTGAAGCTGAAGCACCAATACTTTGGCCACCTGATGCATATAACTGACTCACTGGAAAAGACCCTAATGCTGGGAAAGATTGAAGATGGGAGGAAAAGGGGATGACAGAAGATGAGATGGTTGGATGGTTTCACTGACTTGATGGACATGAGTTTGAGCAAGCTCCGGGAGCTGGTGATGGACAGGGAAGCCTGGTGTACTGCAGTTCATGGGGTTACAAAGAGTTGGACACGACTGAGCAAATGAACTGAACTGAACTGAACTGAGAAGGGGGAGGGAAGTGATGAAAAGAATTTATTCTCTCTATACAGAGCAAACCATAGAGTTCATGGGCTTTTACCTTTTTATTTCTTTCTGTTTCAGTTAAAGCACATGGTGGATGATTGCAATGAGTCAGTAAATGTTGGTCTTCTCCAGGTCTGACTTACCCTCCTTGCTGCTGC
Organism: Bubalus bubalis; assembly: GCF_019923935.1. Classification (NCBI taxonomy): domain Eukaryota; kingdom Metazoa; phylum Chordata; class Mammalia; order Artiodactyla; family Bovidae; genus Bubalus; species Bubalus bubalis. The sequence goes on along the minus strand of NC_059171.1, from coordinate 68,274,066 downwards.
TGCTGCTAAGTCACTTCAGTCGTGTCTGACTCTGTGTGACCCCAGAGACGGCAGCCCACCAGGCTCCCATGTCCCTGGGATTCTCCAGGCAAGAATACTGGAGTGGGTTGCCATTTCCTTCTCCAATGCATGAAAGTGAAAAGTAAAAGTGAAGTCATTCAGTCGTGTCCTACTCTTAGCGACCCCATGGACTGCAGCCTACCAGGCTCCTCCATCCATGGTATTTTCCAGACAAGAGTATTGGAATGGGGTGCCATTGCCTTCTCCGACTTACCCTCCTTAGCTTCCCTGCAAACACAGGGAAAGCAGAATAGGGCCCTGGTGCTAAGTTTCTGTCAATTATGTTGTTGGCTCACTCCTAAAGATGGAGCCCCATTATTTTACCGAAAATCTCAAGAGAAACTCAGACACTTTTTTTGCACTTGTCCTTGGTATCTGGCACCAGGCTGAAACTTACTGCAAAAGTCTTACAGGCAATAGTAATGTCAGCATTTCTGCAAAGCTTACAGTGTGGTAATTGATGCTTCTTTCCTGTGACTCTGCCTTCTAAATCCCCAGCGCATATTCTCCATTTTTTGAGACCAAGGTTTCACTGCAAGATTCTGGGTCATCTATCACCATCTTCCAGATTCAGCAGGTTTTAAGGGAGTCCAGGAATCCAGTGTGCAGCCTAGGAAGGGGAGGATGTGAGAAGGTGATTTTAATTCACGAAGTCTGGGTGGTCACAGAGAGGGCGGTCTGATTAACTCTGTGCCTTTTAAAATTTAGTGTTTATTTTTATTAAGAAGCCCATGAAAATGGTTTAAAGAGTCAAATTGTCCTACAAGATTTATAGAAATAAATCCAAAAGGCTGTATTCCACTCCTTTCCAATCCCCAAGTTCATAGTAACAATCACTTAGATCATTTTAGTCCCTTTTTGGGGGGCATACTCTTTCATATTTCATTTCTAAGTACTACTTTTTAGTTTTGGGGTTTCAGGTTTTCTTTATCTGGTATGCAGTCTAGGATATGAGGCTTTAGTTATCTTTCTCACCTTTTCTCGGACTCCCACTGTAGACATGCGATTTCCCCCTTTCCTGCCTTCCCATAGGTTTTATCTAATTGTAGTGAAATAAATAACCAATGTTTCATTGTTGTTGTTCAGTCACTAAGTTGTATCTGATTCTTTGCAACTCCATGCACTGGAGTGTGCCAGGCTTTTACATTATTTAAAATATGTAAATGTTATTTACAAGTAAACCCTGTAGTATATGAGGGTTGCATTTCTTTGGGGCACAGAGTTTTATTTTTGCTGAAGTTATTATTTGCCTTTTGTGTTTGTTTCCTTTGCTGTACATCTCACTAATAATCCCCAGACTCCTTATTTGCCTGAATGTCCTCTGGCACATGAGGGGAGGCTCTCAATTTCATCTACTTGAAGAAATCCATCTAGAGCCTTCTCTATTCAGAGACACAACCTTCCTTCTGCCTCTCCCTCACCATCATCTGGGACTCTCCTGCTTTCTGCTATTAGATCTCTTGTCTCCTGTGCTCCCTGAATCTCTTCCTTGTCTTATCCCTTCTTGTGGAACTCATCCTTAGCTAAGTTCCCAAGGGAAAGTGCATGAGGGTTAAATGAACATTCTTTAATTTTATGTGTCTGAAAATATCTTCACTCTACATTTATTCTTAATTTATACTTAAGATATGTCTTGAACACTTGGAATCATCTGATTTTCTTAGAATTTTGAAATTATTCCTTCTACCCTCTCTTGTTAAAAGCTAGGTAGTCCAAAGCCTTGTTGATTCTTGATACTTCGAAGAGAAAATACTTCCCACCTCTCTCTGGAAATTTGTAGGATTCCCGCACTCCCATCCCTTTTTTTCTTGATTTGAGTTTTGGGAATCTTTAGACAGATCTTCGAAAAAAAAAAAAATTCCATTTGGTAAGTACTAATTAAATGGTGTAAATTTTACTCTGAATGCGCATGTCTTTCCATTGTGGGAAAATTTCTTCAGTTATTTTATTCAATATTCTTCTTTCCATTGTCTCTATTCTTTCCTTCTGAAGTTGCCGTCATCTGGATGTTGCATCTCCAGGACTGAAATTCAGGTTTCTTCCTTTGTTTTAGCTTTTTTTCCCTCTCACTTTTCCCTCATTTTTCGTTTTTACTCTAGGGACTGAAAAATTGTCTCAACTTTAACTTCAAACACTTTGGTTGTGGTTCTTGACAATAGCTTACTGGTATCATAATTTCTGAGAGCTTTTTTATATTTCTCTGGTATTTTTTGCACTGCTTTTCATTCCTGGGTACAACATGTTGATTAAGAATCATACTGTATAGCCTCTTTGTTTTAGATCCTACTTTCATACTGAAGTCTTTTCCATAATGTTGAGTGATGCTTAGGGGTTTGGGAACCCTAAACAAGACGGGGAGCTGACTGTGGCTCAGATCATGAACTCCTTATTGAAAAATTCAGACTTAAATTGAAGAAAGTAGGGAAAACCACTAGACCATTCGGATATGACCTAAATCAAATCCCTTACGATTATGCAGTGGAAGTGACAAATATTCAAGGGATTAGATCTGATAGACAGAGTGCCTGAAGAACTATGGACAGAGGTTCATGACATTGTACAGGAGGCAGTAATCTAGGCCATCCTCAAGAAAAAGAAATGGAAAAAGGCAAAATGGTTGTCTGAGGAGGCCTTACAAATAGCTGAGAAAAGAAGAGAAGTGAAAGGCAAAGGAGAAAAGGAAAGATATACCCATCTGAATGCAGAGTTCCAAAGAATAGCAAGGAGAGATAAGAAAGCCTTCTTCAGTGATCAATGCTAAGAAATAGAGGAAAACATTAGAATGGGAAAAACTAGAGATTTCTTCAAGAAAATTATAGAAACCAAAGGAACATTTCATACAAAGATGGACACAATAAAGGATAGAAATGGTATGGACTTAACAGAAGCAGAAGATATTAAGAAGAGGAAGCAAGAACACAGAAGAACTATCCAAAAAACATCTTCATGATCCAGATAATCATGATGGTGATCACTCACCTAGAGCCAGACATCCTGGAATGCGAAGTCAAGTAGGCCTTAGAAAGCATCACTATGAACAAAGCTAGTGGAGGTGATGGAATTCCAGTTGAGCTATTTCAAATTCTAAAAGGTGATGCTGTGAAAGTGCTGCACTCAATATGCCAGCAAATTTGGAAAACTCAGCAGTGGCCACAGGACTGGAAAAGGTCAGTTTTCATTCCAATCCCAAAGAAAGGCAATGCCAAAGAATGCTCAAACTATTGCACAATTGCACTCATCTCACATGCTAGCAAAGAAATGCTCAAGATTCTCCAAGCCAGGCTTCAACAGTACCTGAACCATGAACTTCCAGATGTTCAAGCTGGTTTTAGAAAAGGCAGAGGAACCAGAGATCAAACTGCCAACATCTGCTGTATCATGGAAAAAGCAAGAGAGTTCCAGAAAAACATCTACTTAACAATAAAGTTAAGTCACTTTATTGACTATGCCAAAGACTTTGATTGTGTGGATCACAAAAAAACTGTTGAAACCTCTTCAAAAAATGGGAATACCAGACCACCTGACCTGCCTCCTGAAAAATCTGTATGCAGGTCAAGAAGCAGTAGTTAGAAACAGACATGGAAGAACAGACTGGTTCCAAATCAGGAAAGGAGTGCATCGGGACTGTATAATGTCACCCTGCTTATTTAAATTATATGCTGAATACATCATGCAAAATGCCAGGCTGGATGAAGTGCAAGCTGGAATCAAGATTGCCAGGAGAAATATCAATAACCTCAGATACGCAGATGACACCACCCTTCAGGCAGAAAGCGAAGAAGCACTTAGGAGCCTCTTGATGAAAGTGAAAGAGGAGAGTGAAAAAGTTGGCTTAAAGCTCAACATTCAGAAAACTAAGATCATGGCATCCAGTCCCATCACTTCATGGCAAATAGATGGGGAAACAATGGAAACAATGACAGACTTTATTTTCTTGGGCTCCAAAATCATCACAGATGGTGACTGTGGTGATGAAATTAAAAGGCACTTGCTCCTTGGAAGGAAAGTTATGACCAACCTAGACAGCATATTAAAAAGCAGAGACATTAACATGGCCAACAAAGGTCCATCTAGTCAAAGCTATGGTTTTTCCAGTGGTCATGTATGGATGTGAGAGTTGGACTGTGAAGAAAGCTGAGAGCTGAAGAATTGATGCTTTTGAACTGTGGTATTGGAGAAGACTCTTCAGAGTCCCTTGGACTGCAAAGAGATCCAACCAGTCCATCCTAAAGGAAATCAGTCCTGAATATTCATTGGAAGGACTGATGATGAAGCTGAAACTCCAATTCTTTGGCCCCCTATTCGAAGAACCAACTCATTGAAAAAGCCCCTGATGCTGGGAAAGATTGACGGCAGGAGGAGAAGGGGACGACTGAGGATGAGATGGTTGGATGGCATCATCAACTCGATGGACATGAGTTTGAGCAAGCTCCAGAAGTTAGTGGTGGACAGAGAAGCCTGGCCATGGGGTCACAAAGAATTAGACATGGCTGAGTGACTGAACTGAACTGAACTGATGCTTAGGCTTCTTATATTTATGTGTGTCTCTCAGAAGCTGCCATAAGGGTGGTGTCATCTTCATATCTGAGGTTGTTGATATTTCTCCCAGTAATCTTGATTCCAGTTTGTCTTCATCCAGCCTGGCATTTCTCAAGATGTACTGGGCATATAGGTTAAAGAAGCAGGGTGGCAATATACAGCCTTGACATACTCCTGTCCCGGTTTGGAACCAGTCTGTTCTTCCATGTCCAGTTTTAACTACTGCTTCTTGACCTGCATACAGATTTCTCAGGAGGCAGGTCAGGTGGTCTGGTATTCCCATATCTTGAAGAATTTTCCACAGTTTGTTGTGATCCACACAATCAAAGGCTCTGGCGTAGTCAATAAAGCAGAAATAGATGTTTTTCTGGAACTCTCGTGCTTTTTTGATGATCTAGCAGATGTTGGCAATTTGATCTCTGATTCATCTGCCTTTTCTAAATTGGGAGAAATATCAGTAATCCCAGATATGCACATGACACCATCCTTATGGCAGAAAGTGAAGAATTAAAGAGCCTTTTGATGAAAGTGAAAGAGGATAGTGAAAAAGTTGGCTTAAAAATCAACGTTCGGAAAACTAAGATCATGGCATCTGGTCCCATCACTTCATGGCAAATAGATGGGGAAACAATGGAAACAGTGGCTGACTTTATTTTTGGAGGCTCCAAAATCACTGCAGATGGTGACTGCAGCCATGAAATTAAAAGGCACTTGCTCCTTGGAAGAAAAGCTGTAACAAACCTAGACAGCATCTTAAAAAGCAGAGATATTACTTTGCCAACAATGGTCTGTCTAGTCAAAACTATGGTTTTTCCAGTAGTCACGTATGGATGTGAGAGTTGGACCACAAAGAAATATGAGCACCGAAGAATTGATTCTTTTAAACTGTGGTGTTGGAGAAGACTCTTGAGAGTCCCTTGGACTGTAAGGAGATCTAACCAGTCCCTCCTAAAGGAAATCTGCCCTGAATATTTATTGGAAGGACTGATGATGAAGCTGAAGCTCCAATACTTTGGCCACCTGATTCAAAGAACTGACTCCTTAGAAAAGACCATGATGCTGGAAAAGTTTGAAGGCAGGAGGAGAAGGGGACAGCATAGGATAAGATGATTGGATGGCATCACCGATTTGATGGAAAAGAGTATGAGCAAGCTCTAGGAGCTGGTAATGGACAGAGAAGCCTGTTGTGCTGCAGTTCATGGGATGGCAAAGAGTCGGACACGACTGAGCAATTGGTTGAACTGAACTCAAAAGCTGATCAGAAGCCTGAGTGTGTGCTTCAGGTTCCTCCATTGTCTGCTTCACCACAGGAAGAGCTGTTCTGTTCATTTCACTGGGAAACCACTGTTATATTTAGGTGTTTATATCTTGGGACCTGTCGGACTTCGGTTTGCCTGAACTAGCCACTGAGACAAAACTGGAGTGCAGGATATTTTTCCAGGGCTCTGTGAAAGGAAGAAGCAGGATGGAGCAACAGGAAGAGAAACTGGGATGCAGGCCACTCTGGTCAGCGCTCTGCAGGGAGTGCTGTCCACCCATGTGGCCCACACTGGGCTGAAATGGCCACCTCTGCACCCCCACCTCAACTGATGAGCCACTGGATGCAGGCTATCCCAAGAAGGACTTGATGTTAGACAGGGCACTCTCTGCAGCTGAACCAGACACCTTAAGGAGTTGGCATGACTGCCTGCAATGATGAGGTCAGTCATTCCTTGAAGGGGAATCTGGGTGAAGCATCTCTGTGTTTACATGTCCTCTAGGAAATCTCCTCCAGTCTCCTGCTTTTTTTCTGGAAAGATGCTGGTTCTGAGAGTTGACTGGGGAATTGGGCAGGGGGTGGGGGTGGGGGGAGGACATATTAGCCTGTAAGCTTTCTCATTATAACTTGTTTTGCAATATGGAAGCTCCATCTTTATCTGTGTCATGTATCCTGCAAGCCAAGACCCTTTGTTTTATCCCTTCCAAAGTATAAATTTCCAGGATTTTTGCTGCTGTGGAAAAGGGACTGACACTTGATTGAGATTTATAGAGAAAGAAATGTGGGGTTTAACTGCTTCTTAAACCTATAAAAAGAGAAACCTTCGTGCTATTAGCCCCCAATCTTCCTGTTTGTGGAGGTACGCAGTACCACCAATTTCTGATTCTCTGGGAACATGTATGACATAAAGCAGCTTGTATGACCAGCTTTCCACTGCAGCCTTCGGATCAGCATTTTGCAGCTACCAGGTCCTATCACTCATTCATCTGCTCTGCAGCTTGTAAGACTTCATTGCTATTAAGTCCTCTTGTGTTTTCTTTGTCCTTGAGGGTTTGTACTTAATCTCTTTATTCTCTTTTGACTGAGTTTGGGTAGTTGAAGTTGCCATCCTTGACTTGATTTTGTTTTTTAAAGAAACACAGTATGTACATTTTCTCTTCAAATAATTGTAGAATTTCCTCAGCATAAATTAGTGAAGCAGCATGGAATTATAAAATTACCAAAGGTTTATATATTTACCTGCTAAGCACAATCTTTACCCATATGAACCTTATTTAACTGTCAAATGGGATCAGAGTAGCTCTCTGAAAGTTACATGAAATCAAGTGTTTAAAGTATTTGTGTTGCAGTAAATATATACTAAATTTGGTTCCTAGCTTTCTTGGGATCCTCAAATGAATGTGTTGTATAATTAAAACGTGAAGAGGTCAAATAAAACCTTGAAATTGGATGGTGGGTGGGCTTATCATCTCAGCCTCTTCTTTCTCAGAGAGTTTCACAGCAGAGTACAAACTGGCCTTCCAGAATGATCCTGAAGCCAAAGATGGTGGAGCCCCAGTTCCCCACCTCTGGTTCACCAGTGGAGCCCTGGTTTCTTGGCATTTCCTGTTTCCACTTGTCTGACAGCTCATTTGTTTTATTTCCATTCTTGGCCTGGGTTTCAGACTAATATGAGAAATAGCATGTACATAAATTCACTATTGTCATAGACGCTGGTAGCTTCGCTTCTGAGGTTTAACAGTGACTGTAAGAAGTGAAGAATAAATTACAGTTGGGTGGCTAAGCGGTGTGCATTACTCATTTATGACTTTACCTTTAGGTTCCAGAGGGTGACATTTTTTGCACTGAGCTTAACAAACATTTTTGGGAAGACTTGCAAATTAGGTGGGGCTGACTTTCAGTCTCATTTTCACGCGTCGTTATCTCCAAACTTCATTTTGAAATCTCAGTTCCTCTGCATTAGAAGGACGTACACACATACATAAATACACACATATGCACACAAACACACACACACACACACAAACATACAAATAAACACACTAACATACACTCACATACAATCCCCCTCCCCTAGTCACACACACATATACACACACATAACCTGGACTAACTTTGGTCCCTTGGCAGACTCAGGACCTCTGCTTCTCCCAGAAATTCCCTTGCCCAAGTCAGTTGGAAAGCCATCTTCCTTTTTAACTTCTCATTTCCTACAGTGTGAGACCACTGGCACTAGAAATATCAGGTTTGCATATTAAAAGTGGAGATAACTGGTATTTGCTCTCTGAGAAGTCATTAAATTTTTTGTGCCACAGACCTTTTTGGCCTTTGGACTCACTTCTTATGAAACTGGTTTTAAATGTACACAATTAAATACATAGGATCACAGAGGAAACTGGTTATACAATTTTCTATCTCAGGAACTGTATATAACTTTCCTGATGTAGTAATATATATGCTAATTTATTAACATAAAATAGCAACATTTGGCATCAAGTTTAATAACTTCTGTTATTTCAGCATAAACATTATTTGGAGATATCTGAAACAATGGTAATGAAACATCAAAATATTTGTGGTTTCTGTCACAGATATTGCTAATACTAAGCTAGTCTGTTGCCTACATTCAAAATGCTAAATTTCTGTTAGAGGTTAGTGAAAATAAAGATGTAAAATGTGTCCCATCCAAGGGCAGGGACTTCCTGAATTCTAATTATGTATAACAAGTTAAAATGAAAAGGGAAAATAAAACCAAAAAACCCTCCTTTAAACCTACTGAAGTAAGAGTCTCAAGGAGAAAGCCTAAGAATCTGCATTTCAGCAAGCTTCCAGAGCAATGTGTTATTTTCTGAATAGGTCAGTCTTTCACATTTCTGTGTACTCACAAGGCTTGCCTCAGGATTGGACCAGCTTTCCAAGCCTAGTAAAGATTGTTCAGCTGGCTCATATTTGTCAAGTCTTTCCTGATAATATTCCTTATCTTCTACACCCTTTTCTTAGTAGATTTAGTGTCTCTTTTATCTGGACTCCATAGCATTTCTGGAATGTACTCATCCCTCTGCTCCCTGCTTCATCCCATTATGGAAGAAAAGCGTGGGTCAGTGTGTTATGAATGTAACTGTTGTTATTCCATTGCTAAGTCATTTCCAACTCTATGACCCCATGGACTGCAGCACCCCAGGCTCCCCTATCCTTCACTATCTTCCAGAGTTTTCTCAGATTCATGTCCATTGAATCAGTGATGCTATCTAACCATATCCCCTGCAACCCCCTTCTCCCTTCTCCTTTTGCCTTCCATCTTTCCCATCATAAGTGTCTTTTCCAATGAGCTGGCTTTTCACCTCAGGTGGCCACAGTATTGGAGCTTCAGCTTCAGCAACAGTCCTTTCAATGAATATTCAGGGTTGATTTCCTTTAGAATTAACTGGTTTGATCTCCTTGCAGTCCAAGGGACTCTCAAGAGTCTTCAGCACCGCAGTTCAAAAGCATCGATTCTTCTGTGCTCAGCCTTCTTTATGGTCCAGCTCTCACATCTGTACATGACTACTGGAAAAACCATAGCTTTGACTATCTGGACATTTGTTGGCAAAGTGATATTTCTGCTTTTTAATATGTCTAGGTTTGTCATAGCTTTCAAAGGAGTAAGTGTCTTTGAATTTCATGGCTGCAGTCACTGTCCACAGTGATTTTGGAGCCTTGTAGTTTGGAGACAAATATACAAGAAAATAAAATGTCACTGTTTCAACTTTTCCCCCTTCTATTTGCCATGAATTGATGGGACCAGATGCTATGATCTTAGTTTTTTGAATATTGAGTTTTAAGCCAGCTTTCCACTCTCCTGTTTCAGTTCAGTTCAGTCACTCAGTCATGTCCTACTCTCTGTGACCCCATGGACTGCAGCACGCCAGGCCTCCCTGTCCATCACCAACTCCTGGAGTTTACTCAAACTCATGCCCATTGAGTCAGTGATGCCATTCAACCATCTCATCCTCTGTCATCCTCTTCTCCTTTCACCTTCAATCTTTTCCAGCATCAGGGTATTTTCAAATGAGTCAGCTCTTTGACCCTCATCAAGAGGCTATTTAGTTCCTCTTTGCTTTCTGCCATTAAGGTGTATCATCTGCATATCAGAGGTTATTGATATTTCTTCTGGCAATCTTGATTTCAGCTTGTGATTCATCCAGCCCAGGATGTCACATGATGTACTCTACATATAAGTTAAATAAGCAAAGCGACAATATACAGCCTTTTTGTATCCTTTCCCAATTTTGAACCAGTTAGTTTTTCCATGTCTGTTTCTAACTGTTGCTTCTTGACCTGAATACAGGTTTCTCAGGAGGCAGGTAAGATGGTCTGATATTCCATTCTAAGAATTTGCCACAGTTTGTTGTGATCTACACAGTCAAAGGCTTTAGAGTAGTTAATGCAAAAGTAGATATTTTTTCTGGAATTACATTGCTTTCTCTATGATCCAACTGATGCTGGCAATTAGATCTTTGGTTCCTCCACCTTTTTAAAACCCAGCTTGTACATCTGGAAATTCTTGGTTCACATACTGATGAAGCCTAGCTTGAAGGATTTTGAGAATAAACTTACTAGTATGTGAAATGAGCACAATTGTGCAATAGTTTGAGCATTCTTTGGCATTGCCTTTCTCTGGGATAAGAATGAAAGCTGAAAAGTGAAAATAAATGTTACTATCAGCAGAAAAAGCCCAAAGTGCATGTAAAGTCCTGGACAATGTATTTCACATCTCTGTTAATATAACTCAACCAACAGAGTATCCATGAAACAACGGGCATTTTGGAGTGGTCTTTTGGACCATTTATCCTGTCCCTGAGCTCCATTTCATGAGTTCGTGGATTTTGTCCTAGGAATTCCAAGCACATTCCTTGGTCACCTTCATTCTCTACAGAGTGTGATCTGGGGCACTTTTCCACTTACCTTTGTTTCCCTCCCAAACCAAGACCTTTACCCTTCCCTTAACTGCATCACTCCCCCTAATCTATTCTTAAGCAAAGTCCACTTTTCACTGTTACTTATTCTCCTATCTGTTTGTTTCTGCAGGCTGATGGAGTCATAGCAGGGGTTTCCACTTTGAGATTAGAAGTGAAAGGACCAGAGAGGGCCTCTTGGTGCTCTGGTCTCTAAGTGGATTATATTTTTTAAAAATCAGATTTTTATTTCACAAAGACCAGCTCCATTAGATGCATCTTCTGTACCTTGTTATGCTGGAGAGAGTCTATCTCCTCTCTTAGTTTTAGTTACATTATCCAGGTCATTATCCAGAAGGACTGATGCTAAAGCTGAAGCTCCAATACTTTGGCCACCTGATGCAAAGAACTGACTCATTGGAAAAGACCCTGATGCTGGGAAAGATTGAAGGCAGGAGGAGAAGGAGATGACAGAGGATGAGTTGGTTGGATGGCATCACTGACTTAATGGACATGAGTTTGAGCAAGCCCCAGGAGTTAGTGATGGACAGGAAGGCCTGACATACTGCAGTCCATGGAGTTACAAAGAGTAGGACATGACTGGGCAACTATACAACCGGACAACTGAACTGACTGATCCAGGTCATTAGCTCCAGGAAGGTATGTGATTGGGGAGAATGGTTAGGGAAGAAAATCCCATCAACTCACATTAAAGCTATTTGTTCACGTGCTTATTTTATCCTTCCTGTTAGACTGATTTCTTCCACAGCAAAGTCTCCTATTTAAAAGAAAGTGATTTTTTTTTCTATTGGTCAAATTAAACTCTTTAAGTTGAAATTCTCTGATTCAATTATAATAATAATAATTGGATATTTAATAATAATAATTTCTGTTGCAGGACTATATTATATAAAGCATTTCTTGATATCACACATGCAGTCAGTTTTCAACAGAGAAGAGCTTTATTGTTATTTGTTTTTTATTGCCAACATTCAACAGAGTGCTGGCACATAATAGGTGCTCAATAAACTCTTAAGGACTTAAGGGATAAGGAGATTAAAAAAACAAACAAACCTGAAAATCAGGAAATTTAGGTCCAAGTCTTACCTCTGCTACTAACTTGCTTTGTGACCTTGGGCAAGACTCCTTTCTTTTCTAGAGTCAGTGACCTCAGCTATCAACAGAAAGGATTAGTTTCTCTAACTTCAAAAGCAGGCATCCCAGTGTTTTAGAATCAACAGAAGAAACTTAATAATAATAAAAGCAGTTTTCACAAGGAAATCTTTTAGTTTTTAAGTGTAATTTTGGTCATCAGCCAGCTTGAGAAATACTGTCTCAATGTTCTCTTACTTCATCTGTCAAAGACTTTATTTTTGAACTGTATAAGTTATATAACTAGTCTTAAGAGGAAAATAAATATGGAATCTTTCCCATACACTGAATTTTTTTTTTTTAACTGAAACACTGTATTAGTTTTGCCAAACATCAAAACGAATCCGCCACAGGTATACATATGCTCCCCATCCTGAACCCTCCTCCCTCCTCCCTCCCCACACCATCCCTCTGGGTCGTCCCAGTGCACCAGCCCCAAGCATCCAGTATCGTGCATTGAACCTGGACTGGCAACTTGTTTCATACATGATATTACACATGTTTCCATGCCATTCTCCCAAATCTTCCCACCCTCTCCCTCTCCAACAGAGTCCATAAGACTGTTCTATACATCAGGGTCTCTTTTGCTGTCTCGTACACAGGGTTATTGTTACCATCTTTCTAAATTCCATATATATGCGTTAGTATACTGTATTGGTGTTTATCTTTCTGGCTTACTTCACTCTGTATAATAGGCTCCAGTTTCATCCACCTTATTAGAACTGATTCAAATGTGTTCTTTTTAATGGCTGAGTAATACTCCATTGTGTATATGTACCACAGCTTTCTTATCCATTCATCTGCTGATGGACATCTAGGTTGCTTCCATGTCCTGGCTATTATAAACAGTGCTGCGATGAACATTGGGGTACACGTGTCTCTTTCCCTTCTGGTTTCCTCAGTGGCATACACTGAATTTTTATATCATGAGAGCATCTTTTAATCCTGTGGGATCTACCCCTTCATTTAGTCATTAAATATCTGTTTTAAGTACACTCTATGTCAGGAGCTGTGGAAGAACCAGGAATCTTAGAGGAAACAGGACCTGATCTTTTCCTTGGAGGAACTGAGAGGCTGGGGAAGAGGGAGAGACAAGAAAACCAGTGATCTCAATACAAGTGTCCTTGTCAGGATACAGGGGAAGACAAGATGCAGTGGCCCCGGGTGGAGGTCAGAACTCAGTCTTAGGTATTTAGAAGCGACCTCCTGAAGGATGTCATACTAGCTGCCTTCTCTCTTCCTTTTCCAAATACAAAGGGAAGTCTTCCTTGAAGTATCACAGCTTTTTAAACCACAAACATGCTAAACTGAACCACAACCTGTAGATTGATTAAACATCCAAAACTCCCCTCTGTGAAATGGCAAAACGTAATTAAAACTTCCATGCTATTAAATTAGAGGGGGGAGGGGGAAGACCACTTCTTTTTCTCCTAAGTGGCAGTTGAATAGAATTCTTAAGCATCCAACAAGTGCTCATTATAGACTCAAGCCAAGCTTCCTTTTGGCTTCCAGAGGAGTGGGAGGAAGTCACTCAGAAGCTGCCAGTTCCATCACTGGGTAGCTTAGGGGTGAGGTGGGGGGTCTTTTTCCTGACTGCATCATTAAAATTTCCCTAGCGTGGACAGAAAAGTTATTAACTCACCAATGAAAAATACTTAAATGTCATTAAAAAGTTTCAACTCTCTCATAATTCTCCTTAATGGTGTGAAAATCAGCTCTGGACTCCAATTCTGAGATTGCATTTTCAAAGAACCCTGCGAGGGAAGTCTCAAATTACCTAATTACCATATTTATTGCCAGATTCTGTTTTCTAATCCCTGATGACTTTGTCAGATATATTTATGTGCTGTTCCTTTTCTTCTTTGGCCTTAGGTAGTGAGCTGGGTTTGTTCAACTTGAATAGAAGAGTCTTTTGGTTACAGATAATAGAAGGAAGCCGGGGCTGGAATGACCTGCAAGGCACACCCTGCCAGAGCCAGACCAAAAGGGAAAACCACGGCTGGCTTCCAAGCAATCATTACTGGCATCAGTCACACCATATTGTAATTGTAATGAATATAAATTAAGCTACACAAATAATCTGGCTCCTCTCCTGCTTAGAGGACCTGGGCCAGGAGTGCCCCCCCAATTCAGCTCCAGCCCAGAGAGAAGCAGTTTTTCTTCTTTCTTTCGTTAATTGAAGTTTAACTACACAAAAATTTGTTATCAAGAAAAAGGAGCAAATAAATTAAATGGTAATCATACTTAGGTGTCCTGCGGGTCTATCCAAGAGAAAGAATGCCTGTGACTCTGTGAAGTTTTTAAAAGAACTGTAGCTTGATTTATGGGTGCCAAATCTCAGTTTTACACAGTTCAGTGCACAAAGTAGTTTTGTTTTTGTTTTTGCTTCTCAGGAAGTTGGGCATTATTAAGAAAAGCAAAATCCTACTTCAACTCATTTCAGACATTCTCTGTGTCACGTGCTTCCCTGGGCGGGTGGAGGGGGGAAGCCTGATAGGCTAAAATGAACATAGCTTGACTTAGCAGTTCCTAGTCTATTTTTTTTTTGCTGCTTCTTATTAAGATAAAATAAAGCACACAGACTAAGCAGAATAAAATAAAAAATCAATTCTTGAGAATTCTTTCTCTTTTAATGATCACATATAGTATCTGAAAAGGTTTTGTGTTTACATACTGGTTATGGCTAGATAGTTTTAGTATTACTTTTGAATTAAGATATTCTTAGCAACTTTTCCTGTAAACTAATGCAATATTTTCGTGTATCCTTTTCCTCCCCTTTTAGGTTAAAGACTGTCTTCCTATAATGGCTGGGTGGCTTTCATACATCATTTTCATATATTCTTATCTACATTCTCCATAAATTCTTGCAATATGCTGATGTATTACTCCCCCCAACTCTAAGTCTGTCTTCTTTATATATCTTTTATTTGTTTTTCAAAAGATCCAATTGATTTAATTCCAAATAGATGCTCTACTTAACACTTAAATATTCTTAGCAAGGAGACCCTTCGCTTACAACATGCAAATAGAGATTTGATTCTTAGAATATATTGTAATACCATGATTATATGTGTGAAAAGCACAGGAAAAAAAAAAGTCCAAATCTTCTTAGTACAAGTATAGCAGTAAACCAATTCATAAGCCACAGAAGGTCTTCATTAGAAATGAAGGAAGGAGATGTAATATTTAGTAGGCATGTACAAAGGTGAGAAGCTGTGTGGGGTGCTTTCCCAAAGTTCTCTTACTTACTCTTCACAACAATGAAAGGTTGCCAGGTTGGCCTTATTATCCCAATCGACTATTCATCTGTTGATCCATTCCTTATTTGCATACACAAGCATGCACAACCATTCTAAAATATTTGCTGGTTGCTGCTTTTAGCCAGACATTCAGCTGGGCTCTGCTGTGCAAGGTGAGTCAAGCCTGTGCTTGAGGTACATATAGTTTAGTGGAGCAGGTGAAGGTGAGGGTAGAAAGAAGCGGAAGGAGAAATCCTGAAATGCTGAGCGCCCCTCCAGAGCTATGAATGAAATGTCAGCGGAGCTCACAGCAAAAGCTAGAGTCATTGAGAGATCGAGGAACTTTCTCTTCTTCTCCCCCACTAGATAGAGACTATAGAGAACAAGGGCCTTTGGCTAAAAATTTAATTTAATTCTTGGAAGGGCAGAAATTGCACTGATTTTCTTCCAGTAATAAAGGAAGCAGGCCTGGCCTTGGGCTCTGTTCTTTTTCCCGGCAAGCTCCAAGAGACCTAATTTGAAAAAGGGGGAGTTTGAATAAAGGACTAAACTCTGTAAGTTAATGAGAATTTACAGATGCTATCAGTAGAGATGAGTGTTTCAAATTATGAAGCACTTCCAAAATTAGTGTCTTCAAAGATTGAAGGCAAAAGGAGTAGGGGATGGTAGAGGATGAGATGGTTAGATAGCATCATTGACTCAATGGACATGAATTTGAGCAAACTCCAGGAGGTAGGGAAGAACAGGGGAGCCTGGTGAGCTGTAGTCGATGGGATCTCAAAGAGTCGGACATGGCTTAGTGACTGAACAACGACAACTTATGATTGAGACCTCTTTCCAAAATTTTTTCTTGGGAGGTTGTATACTGAGTGAGTTTTGCCTAATAAGTGTGTCTGTACTTTCACTCATGGGAGGTTGTAAAGGGGTGGGATTTGGAAGATCTGAGAATGCTTAGACCATGCTGGGGAAACTTCTCCCCCTGTTCTTTGAACTGTCCAGGGCAGTTATGGAAAGTTGTTGTGTGGGATTTTCTGACATCAAGTGTGTGTTCATTTTTTTATGCTGCTTCTCTAATTCTCCAGCATTAACTGAATGTCCAACAATTCAAGTTCTGACACTAACTTCCCAGAGTTAGTGCAGATCCCACAAGACTGCCCCTGTTTCAGATACCAAATGCAAAGTGGATGCCCACGCTACCCACACTTCTGCCCAAATATGGAGGTTCCCACAAGTCCCCCATCTCTGGTTCTATAATTCACTAAAATGACTCACATGTGTGTGTGCTGTCACTTCAGTTGTGTCCAACTCTCTGTGACACTGTGGACTGTCTAGCTCGCCAAGCTCTTCTGTCCATGGGATTCTCCAGGCAAGAATATTGGAGTTGGTTGCCATGCTGTCCTCTAGGGGATCTTCCTGACCCAGGGATCAAATCCATGTCTCTTACATCTCCTGCACTGGCGGGAGGGTTCCTTGCCACGAGTGCCACCTGGGAAGCCCCAGATGACTCACAGAACTCAGAAAAATGCTTGCTTACATTTATGGTTTATTGTAAAGGAGAGAAATTAGAAACAGCCAAATGGAAAATATGCACAAGACAAAGTATGTGGAAAGTGAGGGATACGAATGACTTCCATGCCCTCTCCCAGCACATTAGTATGTTCTCCAACCTGGAAGCTCACTGAATCTCATCATCCAAGGTTTGTTTTTTGTTGTTGTTGTTATTTATTTATTTATTCAGTTGGCTGCACCTGATCTTAGTTGCAGCATGTGGGATCTTTAGTTGTGGCACATAGGATTCAGTTCCCTGACCAGGTACTGATCTCAGATACCCTACATTGAAAGTGCAGAATCTTTGCCACTGGACCACAAGGGAGGTCCATGTCTAAGAGTTTTTATAAAGCAATCTCCAGCCGTCCTTAACCTTCCTGGAGGTCAGGGTTGGGGTGGGTGGGAGGTAAAAGTTCTCACTCTTTAATCATGTGTTTGCTTGTTCTGGTGGAGCCCTAACTCTGTGTCTCCTCGTTAGCATAGACTGAGATATGGTCAAAAAGGGCTCCTTAGGAATCATGAAAGACACTCCTCTGTTCTTTTCAATGACTCAGTCGTGTCTGACTCTGCAACCCCAAGAACTGCAGCATGTCAGGCTTCCCTGTCCATCACCAACCCCCAGAGCCTGCTCAAACTTATGTCCATCGAGTCAGTAATGCCAACCAACCATCTCACTCTCTGTTGTACCCTTCTCCTTCTACCTTCAATCTTTCCCAGCAACAGGGTCTTTCTTCACATCAGGTGGCCAAAGTATTGGAGTTTCAAAAGCTTCAGCATCAGTCCTTGGAATGAACACCCAGGACTGATTTCCTTTAGAATGGACTGGTTGGATCTCCTTACAGTCCAAGGGACTCTCAAAACTCTTCTCCAACACCACAGTTCAAAAGCATCAATTCTTCGGCGCTCAGCTTTCTTCACAGTCCAACTCTTACACCCATACAGGACCACTGGAATAACCATAGCCTTGACTAGACGGACCTTTGTTGGCAAAGTAATATCTCTGCTTTTTAATATGCTGTCCGGGTTGGTCATAACTTTCCTTCCAAGGAGTAAGCGTCTTTTAATTTCATGGCTGCAATCACCATCTGCAGCGATTTTGGAGCCCCCCAAAACAAAGTCAGCCACTGTTTCCACTGTTTCCCCATCTATTTGCCATGAAGTGATGGGACCATATGCCGTGATCTTAGTTTTCTGAATGTTGATTTTTAAACCAACTTTTTCACTCTCCTGTTTCACTTTCATCAGGAGGCTCTTTAGTTCCTCTTCACTTTCTGCCCTAAGAGTGGTGTCATCTGCATATCTGAGGTTATTGATATTTCTCCTGGCAATCGGGATTCCAGCTTGTGCTTTATCCAGTCCAGCGTTTCTCATGATGTACTCTGAAAATAAGTTAAATAAGCAGGGTGACATAATACAGCCTTTATGTACTCCCTTCCCGATTTGGAACCAGTCTGTTGTTCCATGTCCTGTTCTAACTGTTGTTTCCTGACCTGCATACAGATTTCTCAGGAGGCAGGTCAGGTGGTCTGGTATTCCCATCTCTTGAAGAATTTTCCACAGTTTGTTGTAATCCACACAGTCAAAGGCTTTGGTGTAATCAATAAAGCAGAAGTAGATGTTTTTCTGGAATTCTCTTGCTTTTTTGATGATCCAACGGATGTTGGCAATTTGGTCTCTGGTTCCTCTGCCTTTTCTAAACCCATCTTGAACATCTGGAAGTTCATGGTTCACGTATTGCTGAAGCCTGGCTTGGAGAATTTTGAGCATTACTTTGCTAGTGTATAAGATGAGTGCAATTATGCGGTAGTTTGAACATTCTTTGGCATTGCCTTTCTTTGGGATTGGAATGAAAACTGATCTTTCCCAGACCTGAGGCCACTGCTGAGTTTTCCAAATTTGCTGGCATATTGAGTGCAGCACTTTTACAGCATCATCTTTTAGGATTTGAAATAGCTCAACTGGAATTCCATCACCTCCACTAGCTTTGTTCATAGTGATGAACAAAGGCGCACTTGACTTCACATTCCAGGATGTCTGGCTCTAGTTGAGTGACCACACCATCATTATTATCTGGGTTATGAAGATCTTTTTGTACAGTTCTTCTGTGTATTCTTGCCACCTCTTCTTAATATCTTCTGCTTCTGTTAGGTCCATACCATTTCTGTCCTTTATTGTGCCCATCTTTGCATGAAATGTTCCCTTGGTATCTTTAATTTTCTTGAAGAGATTGCCAGTCTTTCCCATTCTATTGTTTTCCTCTATTTCTTTGCATTGATCACTGACGAAAGCTTTCGTATCTCTCCTTGCTATTCTTTGAATTCTGCATTCAAATGGGTATATCTTTCCTTTTCTCCTTTGCCTTTCACTTCTCTTCTTTTCTCAGCTATTTGTAAGGCCCCCTCAGACAACCATTTTGCCTTTTGGCACTTCTTTTTCTTGAGGATGGCCTAGATTACTGCCTCCTGTACAATGTCATGAACCTCTGTCCATAGTTCTTCAGGCACTCTGTCTATCAGATCTAATCTCTGGAATCTATTTCTCATTTCCACTGTATAATTGTAAGGGATTTGATTTAGATCATACCTGAATGGTCTAGTGGTTTTCCCTACTTTCTTCAGTTTAAGTCTGAATTTGGAAATAAGGAGTTCATGATCTGAGCCACATGTGTGCACATATGTGCATGCTGCATGCTAAGTCACTTCAGTCATGTCTGACTCATTGCAACCCTATGGACTATAGCCCTTCAGGCTCTTCTGTCCATAGGATTTTTCAGGCAAGAATTTTGGAGTGGGCTGCCATTTCTTTCTTCAGGGGATCTTCCTAACATAGGGTTCGAACCTGCATTTCTTATGTCTCCTTCATTGGCAGACGGGTTCTTTACCTCTAGGGCCACCTGGGAAGCCCAGATTCCATAACATGCGTAGAATTAATTAGATCAGAGCCCTTAGACTCTTGGTTATAAGAGTCCCATATGCAGCTTTCCTGTTATCAGAATTTCTTTAGGCTGAAGAGCCTGAAAGGGAGCTTTGCATGCTTTCCTGACATCAGCCTTCTTCTGGAAATAACTATTCCTGTAGAGGATCCAATTTGGAGGGATTTGGAGTTTCAAAACTGAGCTTTAGAAGAATTGCTGTAGTAATAATGGCAAAGATAAGAGGGATGACATAGACACTGATAATAACTAATATTTACTGACTGTTAGTTATGTGCCACCACATGCTAAAGTGCCTTACGTGTATCATCTCATTTAATACTCAGGGCAGGATACTTTTGCACAGCAGGTTCCATTTTCTTCCCATGAAAAAACAGATGAGCAAGCTTGTGAGACATATGTAACTTGCCCAAAGTTACCCAGCTTGGAATCACCATGGCTGGGGATTCTACGCAAGTCAGCTTGATTCTAAGGCCTGAGTTTTTAACATGGCATTACAGTTTTTTGTCTATAGGAAGCAAACTTTTTATGTAAAAAGCCAGATGGTAGGTATGTTAGGCTTTGTGAACCAAAAGGCAAGACTGAGACTATTATACAGGTAAAAGAGAGAAAATAAGTTTCTAAGGATTTTTCATTGATGAAACTCAAATTTTTATTTGTGGACACTGAAATTTGAATTACTTGTGCTTTTCCTATGTCAAGAAATATTATTATGCTCTATTATTTAGTTATTTATTTTCAACCATTTGAGAATGCAAGAAACCATACATAAGAAAGCAAAGTGCAGGAGCACAATAGTTTGCAGACTGCTATTTAGCTGAAATGTCCTTGGGTAGGCGGTTGTAGATGGAGTGAATAGGATGCTTAACCAGCAATTAAAGGGAAAATGGAACCCTGGGATTTTGGCTCAGAAAACTGAAAAGATGCTGAATGCCAAGAAGGAAAACTCCAGTCATGTTGCTATTCAGCTGGAGCTTCTCTGGTACAACCTTCAGAAGTACTGCCTACCTTTGCTGTGAGTAGTGGAGTTTCCATTTTGAATTTAGCACTATAAAAAACTCTTAAGGGAGAGTGAACAGAATACTTGAAATTGGAACTTGCCTAGAAAATCTAGCCTATGTTTGTTTAGCTGTAGGTTAAGTTTAGATGTAATAATTAGTTTGGAACTCTGCCCGCTTCTCTCTCTCTCTAACTGTAACCCACTTGCTCAAGTAGAGGAAAGAAGGGGAAGAAAAGAAAGAGAGGAAAAGGAGAACAAAGAAGAGAAGAGAAAACAACAGTACCTATGTCACGTGTGTGTGCGCTAAGTGGCTTCAGTTGTGTCTGACTTTTTGCGACCCTATGGACTGTAGCCCACCAGATTCCTCTGTTCATGGGATTCTCCAGGCAAGACACTGGAGTGAGTTGCCATTTCCTCCTCTAGGGGATCTTCCCGACCCAGGGATCGAACCCAGTCTCTTATGTCTCCTGCACTGGCAGACTTTACCACTACTGTCAGATGGGAAGCCCATACTTAAGGCATATATTTCCTTTATTCTGTCTTCAGGAACTCTAAGATGTCATCATATTTCTTGGGGAATTTACGTACTTACATAGTATTCTGGAATTCAGCCAACTGTAGTGGAGGCCAAGTTGAAAAGACACTGAGAGGATATTCAGGACATGGCCTGCTCCCCATCTGGCTGGGTAACCTTCAGCAGGTGACCAACTACCTGGATCTCTGTGTCATCTTCTATAACATGAGAGATGAACTCAAAATGTGGTAATCCTTATGAACTGAGACTCTTGGTTATCTCCACATCAGGACTAGAAATTGCTTTTCTAGGAAAAACATCATGAGCAGAGAGTACAAATAATGTAAGTGATCACATTTTGTCTTCCAATGCTAGAACAGTCTTAAAATAAATTCACTTTAAAAGAGATAAGCTCCTGGAATCCCTTGAGGACCCTGCATCAAATTTTAGGAAAGAATATGGGGCTCTTATAGTTAAGACTCAATACCAAATATATTAAACTAAATCAGAACACTGTAGTTAAGACCCACATGGTATTAGCTGAATCCAGGGAAAGAGTTAAGATGGCACAATAACAACCCACAGATACTAAGGGATTTATATACATCACCAGGTAGCAGGCATGATGCTACCAACATGATGTGTTTTCAGATTTTAAGAATAAGTTGAAGTTGAAAAGAAGGATGTGATCAAAAGAATTGGGATTGAGTCTGGGCTCTGCGCTTACTAGCTGTGTGACCTTATGGAAGTTTTTTAGTATTCCATGCCTCAGTTTCCCATTTTCGCAACAGAGATACTATTTTCTAGTCAGTGTTATGAGGGTTAGACTTGTCAATTCATTCATCTATTCAATAAGCATTTCTTAAGTTTCCTCTATGTGCTTGATGCTAAAGATAAAAATATATACAGCTCATGATCGTGTTCCTCAAGAAGCTCGCAGATGAGAGCAGGGTGATAGGGCAGAAAGTGTTCAGGAAGCAGTGTGCCAGTGGTTTGAGTTGGCTCCTATGGGAACAAAAAGTAGTGATTCCCCATCCTGCCTGAATAGAGAGTGAGGGACCCAGAAGAAATATAAGTTAAGTTGGAACTGAATATTGACGGATGAGTAGGGATTAGCCCAGGCAAAAGGAGAAGCAGCAGCATGTTTCAGGCAGAAGCAGCAGCAGGAACAAAGAACTAGAGGGAAGAAAAATGTAGAATGCTTTGCAAACTCCTGGAAATTGTAGTGAGAGGAGATTAGGGACTCCTCTGACACATGATTTAAGAGTTGTGTCATTTTTATTTAGTCCATTTCTCAGTCAGGTGATTAAAGCAATCATCAGTGACACTCACGTTAGTCACATGTACCCTTGACATGACGTGATGAGAATGGCACTTCAGTTCCGTGGTCTTCCTCCCCCAAAACCCCAAATTCCAATCTAACTGCATAAAAGATACATGACAAACCTGCGTGTGAAACCTCTAACCAGCAGCCCTCAAAAGGGTTAAGGTCATCAAAAACAAAGAAAGTCTGGAAACGGTTATTGGCCAGAGAAGGCTAAGGAGACTGCATGACTAAATGTAATAATATGGTATTCTGCATGGGATCCTGAAACAGAAAAGGATGTTAGGTAAAATTTAGTGACATCCAAACAGTATATAGTTTAACTAAAAACGATTGGGACTTCCCTAACTGTCCAGTGGCTAAAACTCCATGCTCCCAATGCAGGGGGCCCAGGTTCAATCCCTGGTCAGGAAACTAGATCTGACTTGCTGCAACAAAGATTGAAGATCCCATGTGCCATAACTAAAGCATGGTGCAGCCAAATGAATAAGAATACTGGAGTGGGTTGCCATTTCCTTCTCTAGGGGATTTTCCCGACCCAGGGATCAAACCCACGTCTCCTGTCTTGTAGGCGGATTCTTTACCCACTGAGCTTAGGGAAGCCTAATAAACAGATGCATAGAAAAAAAGAAAAAGAATCTCTCTTTAAAAAAGTAATGATTACTAATCTTGGTTCCTTAGTATGACAAATGTACCATGGTTATGGCCGATGTTAGCAATGGGGAAAACTAAGTGAGGGATATATGGGAACTTTTAAAAGTAAGCCTAAAATTATTCTGAAAATAAAAAGTTTATTTTAAAAAGCATACAATATTCTACTATCTTTGAGCACATTTCACAACCTTACCATTACCTGGGAGGAATCTCCAAGTCTTCTTTCAATATAAGCTGTGCTGAGAAAAATGAATATTTGTGAGATCAGCTCTCATTAAACCTTATTTGAAGGTCAAAGAGAAACTGAGCAAGTTAGGAAGAGGTCCTTGGGTTTAAGATTCCTGAGAACTCTTTTTATCTGACACTTACTTTGATGTGATCATGTTGTAATCTTCCTTTTGACATCTTAGAGTCTGGGAAAAGGTCAACAGAGCACTTTTCAGTTATCTTCATAGATCCTATCCTATAACTGGAGGGAAAGTTTTACAAAATTCAGAAAGACAAATCATCTACAGTGGGCAAGCTTGGGAGTTCCCTGGTGGTCTAGTGGTTAGGATTCTGGGCGTTCATTGCTGTGGCCTGGGTTTAGTCCCTGGTTGGGGGAACTAAAATCTGGCAACCTGCACTGCTTGGCAAAAAAAAAAAAAAAATTACAGCAGGTGTGGGCAAGTTCAATGCAGTATGGTGGGATGGAGGACCCTGACACAGGAAGGACAGAAGTGGGTTGTAGGCTCGGCTTGGGCAGACCACTGCTCTGTCTCCTCATCTACATTACAAAATGAGGACTTTGGAGTTTTCTCTTCTCCTTCTAGCTCTAATATTCTAGGATTCATTTTTTAGATAGTTGAAAACATGTTCAGGAGCAGGACATCTGTTTTCGCATGACTGAATATTTGTAGAGCCAAGAGGAATTCCTAAACCCTGATTTCACACAATTACATATATTTTGAAAAGCAATTTATTTTTCAAACTAATGAATTTGGATGGCTCAGCCTAATGCAGCACAATTTTCACAGAATTAACCAATCTATCCACCTTTTCTTTGGGTTTGCTTTTATCAGCTGAGGTAGTTTTAGGTAAAGTTTGTTTCTTTTTTTCCTTTCCAAAGTTTCCCTTTCAAAGTATATATTTCTCAGAGTCCTCCTGTGGCCCTACTGCGGAGCACAGTCAGGTCTCCCCACCTCCTCCTCAGGATATGGTTACAGGCCTAATGGAAAGATCACTCTTCCAAACCTCAATGTTTCAAGAGACCTGGAATTTAGCCGTTATTCTCCCACTAATTTCCAGTGCGGCCCTAGGCAATGACTTTTCTTCCCTGAGTATCAATTTCCTTATCTATATAGTCAAGAATAAACTACATCCTCCCCAGGGCTCCTCCTGGAGGTGGATAAATACCTGTCTCATTCCAGAGGAGCCTAGGTAGGGAGGGGAAAAGCTTCACTCATTTATTCATTTTGTCAATCATTTCCTTAATCATTTATTGATTTCACTCTTCATACACTCAAGTATATAGAGGGAGCCACGTTTAGTTAACCCTGTTTAGTTAGTTCCTATCAAGAAGCTTGTATTTAAGTAGAAAAAACAAAGAACATTACAATTCAGTGTAATAAGAGTATATGGAAGGTACGGAATTGCCTAGAGGAGGAATAACTACCTTTATCTGGTCACCCAGGGAATGCTGCCTCTGTTTCAGAATGTTTGCACTTACTGTTCACTTGTTCTTGTCATACTCTTTTCCCCCATACATGCTCATGGCTTGCTGTGCCACCTAAGCCAATTTTCTGCTCAAAATTCCCCCTTTGTTGAAGATTTCTGCTACTACCCCATCTCTCCCTTATTGTGCTTCATTTTTTTGTTTTTGTTTTCAATTTGTTTCATCATATTACATATTCAGTTATTTATTTGTCATCTGCTTGTCCATTAGACGTAAACTCACAGGAAGGCAGGAACTTCTTTCCTGTTGATCACAAAATCTCCAGTACTAGCTCTGTGTCTTGAGAGTATTTGTTAAATGCTAAATGAGTGAATGAATGGTGAGTGATGCACAAAAGCTTCCTGGAGGAGATAGGTGTTAATTCAGCTGAACAATGGAAAGAATGAATAGGAGTTACTAGGGAAATGGACAGAGAAGATAGAAATTCTAGATAGAAGAAATGCATGAGCAGAAGCCTGTAGGGATGAGGAAGCTCAGCTTGTTACCCAAATGGCAAACAGTTTGGTGCTGCTGGAGTTTAGGATGAAATGGTGATGTGAATGGCCAGCCATGAAGCTGGAGATGTCAGCAGATGGATCACATATGACTGTGTATGTGCCAAGCAAGGAAGGAGAGTGCTGGGTAATGAGGGTGAGGAGCTTTTGAAAAAACCCAGAAGCCCCTTATTTTCTCAAATCATATTATGACTTTCCTTTCAAATCCCCATCAACTCCAACTCCCTTCTACTAGTATTTCTTTGGGTGGGGGTTTTTCAAACATTTTTAACTATGAGCCTCAGTAAGAAGCAAATTACACACCGTGTCCCAGTTCATAAATAAATTGATACATAATAGATAGGTATGTGGATCACAGCAAACTGTGGAAAATTCTTCAAGAGATGGGAATACCAGACCACCTGACCTGCCTCCTGAGAAATCTGTATGCAGGTCAAGAAGCAGCAGTTACAACTGGACATGAAACAACAGATTGGTTCCAAATAGGGAAGGGAGTGCATCAAGGCTGTATATTTTCACCCTGCTTATTTAACTTATATGGAGAGTACATCATGAGAAATGCTGGACTGGATGAAGCACAAGCTGGAATCAAGACTGCTGGGAGAAATATCAATAATCTCAGATATGCAGATGACACCACCCTTATGGTAGAAAGCAAAGAGGAACTAAAGAGCCTCTTGAAAGTGAAAGAAGAGAGTGAAAAAGTTGGCTTAAAACGTAACATTCAGAAAACTGAGATCATGGCATCCAGTCCCATCACTTTGTCGCAAATAGATGGGGAAACAGTGGAAACAGTGACAAACTATTATTTTGGGCTCCAAAATCACTGCAGATGGTGACAGCAGCCATGAAATTAAAAGGCGCTTGCTCCTTGGAAGAAAAGTTATGACCAACCTAGGCAGCATATTAAAAAGCAGAGACATTACTTTGCCAACAAAGGTCCATCTAGTCAAAGCTATGGTTTTTCCAGTAGTCACATATGGATGTGAGAGTTGGACCATAAAGAACACTGAGCACTGAAGAATTGATGCTTTTGAACTGTGGTGTTGGAGAAGACTCTTGAGAGTCCCTTGGTCTGCAAGGAGATCCAACCAGTTCCATCTTAAAGAAAATCAGTCCTGAATATTCATTGGAAGGACTGATGCTGAAGCTGAAACTCCAATACTTTGGCCACCTGATGGGAAGAACTGACTTGTTGAAAAAGACCCTGCTGCTGGGAAAGATTGAAGTTGAGAGGAGAAGAGAACGACAGAGGGTGAGATGGTTGGATGGCATCACCAACACAATGGACATAAGTTTGGGTAATCTCCAGGAGTTGTTGATGGACAGGGAGGCCTGCCGTGCTGTAGTCCATGGAGTCACAGAGAGTTGGACACAACTGAGCGACTGAACTGAACTGAACTGAGATGGGTATGTGAATAGATAGATATTGAATACAACTCCATGCCACCTATTCTATTTTATTCTATATGTGTCCAAATGAAAGTGTTAGTCACTCAGTCTGGTCTGACTCTTTGCAACCCCATGGACTATAGCCTGCCAGGCTACTGTGTCCCTGGAATTCTCTAGGCAAGAATACTGGAGTGGGTAGCCAGTCCCTTCTCCAGGGGATCTTCCCGACCCAGGGATTGAACCTGGGTCTCCTGCATTGTAGGCAGAGTCTTTACCATCTAAGTCAGCAGGGAAGCCTCTATTCTACTCTATTCTATTCTAATTGATTTTTAAAATATTAGCTGCTCTTGCTAAACTGATTTCTCTACCCACTGTTTTCAAACTCATCTGTAACTGGATCATGATATAAACATATATACACACAAACATACACAGACACAAATACATACACAGGATATAAACAAATATATATGTGTGTATATATATATTCTTTTTAACTGAGAATTCTCTTCAAGAAAGTCTAAGTAATACTGCTTTATGATGCAAAGCCCCAGCCCAGACATTTCTGCATCAGAGAGCACACCCCAGGCAAGTGGCCTTTGACCTTAAGATTACTCAGAGTCCATGCTGGGAGTATTCTGTGATGAAGAGCCAGGAGGCCAGTTAATGGCCCTTGCCTTTAGCAGCAAAAACTCAAGGAGTGGGCGGCCTTGAGATAGTGTGCTCCTGAGCGTTGTCTTTCAAGGCATAGATGTATTAAATAAGTTCTTAAAATGACCTGATTCCTGGCAGGAAGCTTGAGGGGATGTGCGAGAATTTCTTGTGAAGATCATCATTGTTATCGGTCATCCTTGTGAAAAGGCATTAGTAGACTTGCATTTGTCTGGCATGGTTGGAGTCTGCCTGGTTTATGGATTGTTGATTTTAACTTGCAGTAAGATAGATTTTTGCAATAAAGCTTTGCCTACAGCAGCCAGAGGCCTTCCAGATCGCCTTTAGTGAGGGAGAAGGTGATGTACCAATGCGAAAGAACATAGCATTGTGAATTTGAAGACCTGGGATTGAGGCAAGACTGTCTTCCTGGGTGGCCATGGGCAAGTCATCTAATCTCTTCAGACTCAATTTCCTTACACATAAAACAGGAGTAATGATAACTTCCCTTGACGTCACAAAGGCATTTTGGAGATTAAAAAAAAAAAAAAATACATGTGTTAAAGTAGTGCTTTGCAATATCCCATACTTTTATACAAATGATATTGGTTTCTATTGAACATGAATGACAATAAGTAATAGATACCTTCCAAGCAATAATAAAAACTATCATCTTACAAATCAGGAAACATAGATTAAAAGCTTGACAAATGAAACAGCAATAAGTGATGATGCCAGGATTCAAACCCAAGCCATTCTGTTTTAAAGGCCTTGCTGTGAACCATTATGTTGGAAAATTGGCATTTCAGAGAATGGATGGGCTCCAAGGCTGCGTGATTCTTGATGGAGAGGCATTGCTGTCTGTTTCTTAGTTCTGGCAGTAGCTGGTAGAGAGAACACACTCTGTGTTGGTTGAAAAGAAATAGTGTCACTTGTCCTCCTCTTCCTCTTTCTTTCTGGGATTCTTAAATTATTGTTGTAATTTTTTTGGATGCAAAATTTGCTCTGTTAGCCCACATAGCTCACTGTCTCATTTGGAGTAGCAAATAAACAAGCAAAGGCTGGGCTGGCTTCAGCAATATAATTTGTTCATGTTGGAAAATATATAATTAACCAAATGCCTGTTTTGTTCATTTTCAAATATGGACATCAACAAGGAACACAAGACATCAAAAAGTCACACAACAAAGGCTCACACTACCACTGCATTTTCACACTGCTAAAATGAACTTGAAGACTGAAATTGTTGTCCAGCTTAGTTGAACTTAATTTGGAACAAGCTCATTTGGAATTTTCTGCCTTTCCGATAAAAGGTAGAAATCAGGGCTTCCCTGGTGGCTCAGTGGTAAAGATTCCACCTGCCAATGCAGGAGACATGGGTTTGATTCCAGGTTGGGAAGATCCCCTGGAGAAGGAAATGGCAACTCACTCTAGTATTCTTGCCTGGGAAATTCTATGGGCAGAGGAGTCTGGTGGGGTACAGTTTACGGGATCGCAAAAGAGTTGGATATGACTTAGAGACTAAAGAGCAATAACAACAAAGGTAGAGATTAGAGCCTTGTAGTTAAGACTTTTACCTGTATTTACTCTGCACACACCACAGGGAAGTCGCTAGAGCCATTCCTTAGTTTCCAAGGGGTACTGGTTCCAGGACCTCCCCCACCCTCTCAAGCACCAAAATCCAAGGATGCTCAAGTCCCTTATATAAAATGGTGTAATATTTGCATATAACTTAAGCACATCTTCTCATGTACTTTAAATCATCTTTGGGGCTGCTGCTAAGTCGTTTCAGTCATGTCCAACTCTGTGCGACCCCATAGGTGGCAGCCCACCAGGCTCCCCCGTCCCTGGGATTCTCCAGGCAAGAACACTGGAATGGGTTGCCATTTCCTTCTCCAATGCATGAAAGTGAAAAGAGAAAGTCAAATCGCTCAGTCGTGTCCCATCCTCAGCGACCCCATGGACTGCGGCCTAGCAGTCTCCTCTGTCCATGGGATTTTCCAGGCAGCAGTATTGGAGTGGGGTGCCATTCCTTCTCTCTTACCTCTAATACCTACTACAGTGCAAATGCTATGTAGATAGTTGTTAGTATGCAGCAAATTCAAGTTTTGCTTTTTGAACTTTCTGGAATTTTTTCCTAATATTTTCTATCCACAGTTATTTGAATCCACCCACTGGAACCCATGAATATGGAGGGCCAACTTTACAGGAGTCTTCTAGGGCTGCCATAATGAAGTACCTCAGGCAAAGTGGTTTAAACACCAGAAACTTATTTTCTCTTAAGTCTAGACCAAAGTTCAGGCATCTGCAGGGTTATTTTTTTCTGAATGCTTTTTTCTTGGCTTGCACATTAAGTGTTTTCTATGTCTTCACATTGTCTTCTCTTTGTATGTCTGTGTCCTAATCTCCTCTCCTTAGAAGCACACCAGATAGATTGGATCAGGGCCTACCCTCATTTAACCTTGATTATCTATTTAAAGATAATAGAAAAAAGATTAAAAAAACTCCATTGGAATGGACATGTACACACTGCTATATTTTAAATGGATAACCAATAAGGATCTACTCTAGAGCACACAGAACTCTGCTCAATGTTATGTGGCAGCCAGGATGGTAGGGGAGTTTGGGAGAGAATGTGTGTGCATATGTGTGTGCACACTCAATTGTTCAGTCGAGTATGACTCTGCAATCCCATGGACTGTAGCCCACCAGACTCCTCTGTCCATTTAATTTTCCAGGCAAGAGTACTGGAGTGCGTTGCCATTTCCTATTGCTGGGGATCTTCCTGACCCAGGGATCAAATCCACATCTCCTCCATCTCCTGCACTGGCAGGCAGATTCTTTACCACTGTGACACCTGGGCAGAATGGATACCTGTGTCTGTATGGCTGAGTCCTTTACAGTTCAGCGGAAACTATCACAACATTGTTAATTGACTAGACCCCAACATAAAATATATTCTAAAAATAAAGACTCTAACTCCATATATAATCACATGCTGAGGTTGTGGGATTTAGAAATTTAACATGTGAATTTGGAGGTAGAGTGAGTGGGCAGGGACATACAATTCAGTCCATTATAGTCACAAAGTAGGAAAAAATTTTAAAAAATGAAAAATAGATCTATAAATGATACTTCCAAGCTTTAATAAAAATCTTGGGACCTATAAATGAACGGTAGAAAAACAAAATTATTTGTTTGTGTATTTTTCAGCTTTCAGCTAAGGGATTTATTTTAATTCGTTTTCATGCTTCTGTTTACATAGTCCCTTTAACATTTGGGAACTGTGGCTTATTTCCCAAGGAAAAGGGTTACTTGATGACATTGGTGATATGTAGGGTCTCACTTCACTCTGTGAGAACCATGCACTGCACAGATTCATGCACTTCTCACGGGAGCCAGGAGGAAGAAGAGAAATATTTCACCATCAAAGGGAAAGCTACCAGCAGTCAGATTGGTTTTGTGTTCCTCTAGAGCCTACTGGATTCAGAGTTGAAGGCAGCACCTTGTGGAGGCTTCAGATAAAACTTATGCTTGTGGGTAGGACCTCTACCCAAGCTAATGTGATACCCACCTCTCTGTCCAGACTTCATTGCCTGAGAATGTTCTTCAGACTTGTCACCTGACTCAGCCTGCCTTCTTGTCTCCCAAGTACTTATGCCATTTCTTTTCTTCCTTTGTCTTTCTTTAGGTCTGATGAAGTATAATTTACATAGAGTAAGATTCACCCCTTATTTTAGGTATACAATTTGTAGGGTTTTGAAAAATGTATATATTATGTACTCATACCATACTTAAGATACAGATGATATCTGCCCACCTCTGAAACATCTCTATTACTCTTTTGCAATCTTTTTTAAGCATTTAAATAGCATTGAAAAGTGAAACCATCTGGGCCACCTGGTAAGGATGTGAGTTGAAATTCAACTTCTCTAACAGATATTAGATTATTGGGGTTCTCTACTTCTCTTTCATTTAACTCTGAAAGTTTGTGTCTTTCAAGGAGTTGGTCTATTTATCATCACATTTATTGGAATAAAGTTGTTTAAAATGGTCCCTTATTATCCTGTTCATGTCTTGGAGTTGTAATGATGTTCCCTCTTTCACTTCTGCTATTGGTCATTTGTGTCTTCTTTATTTGGTCAGTCTGATTAGAGGTTTATCCATTTTATAGATAAAACCTGCACTAAGCACATAAGATAACACAAGGGCAAGCAGATGAGATGGTTTTGAGAGTTTGCCTTGTAATCCCAGGATGCTCTTCAAACAAGCAATTGCTGAAGTATGAAGGAACATGAGTAAAACAATTGGTTTCAAAGATGAACCACCAGTCATGGCAATGATGATGATGATAAGTATCTTAATAATAAATAAGGTCTTGTGTTTACTATAGTCAGTCTTTGTGATTAGTAGTTTCTATGGATCATTTCACAACTATTTTAATTTGACATTTTACATATAAAAATGAGATAATAAGTACCCCAAACCTACATTAAGCCCAAACACTATCTACATGTTTCATATACTTTCCATTCATGGTTACTCTTTTTGCAGGAGGGAAAGGCGGGTAAGTTTATTTTTAAAAAGCTATTTATTTGGACTGTGCTGGGTCTCTGTTGCTTTGCATAGGCCATTGCTTGCATTGTTTCTGCTGTAGGTGGTGAAGCTTCTCATTGCAGTGTCTTCCCTTGTGGAGCACAGGATCTAGAGTGCAGGCTCAGCAGTTGTGGTACAGGGGCTTAGTTGCCCCACAGTATGTTGAATCTTCCTGACTGAACCCATGTCCCCTGCATTAGCAGGTAGATTCTTAACCAGTGGACCACCAGAGAAGTCCCAGGAGATTTACTGATGGGGTGCAGAACAGTGGTATTGCTATACGATTAGGTAGTATCTTACTCAAGCATCAAAGTAGAAAAATAGCAAATGAGTGAAAACCAGTTAATGATCCACAGTCCCTCTTCTGAAACTATATGGTCACATGTGTCTTATGTGTTCTGAATTTTCATATTTTATAAAGGTGATACGGTGCATGTGTTCTCCTTTGACACCCTCAGTGAGGATCTGGGGCAGCATTTCATAATCAAACACACTGAAAAGAAAATGACAATAAATAACCTCACAGAATTTGCTGCCAAATGAGTTACTCCAAAATGCTGTTTTTCAAAGACTCCCTTTGGATTTTGAGACTGAAGATAAGGAAGGACTATAAGCATACATGGTCAAAATGGCCCATGAAGAATATCCCAAATCTGCCATAAAAAAGTGGTATACTGGTCTTATGTATCATGTTTCATCTTTCCACGGGAAAGATGGCTTTCCTGGAGGAACAGCCAATTAATTGTTCGTCCAGGGTAGAACAGACTGCTCTTGCTTTAGTTGAGCACCATATGAAGTTACTGGCTTGCATTTAGGGACCCATGTTGAATGAAAATTATACTTTCTCTCTTTATCTTTT
This sequence comes from Bubalus bubalis, assembly GCF_019923935.1. Classification (NCBI taxonomy): domain Eukaryota; kingdom Metazoa; phylum Chordata; class Mammalia; order Artiodactyla; family Bovidae; genus Bubalus; species Bubalus bubalis. The sequence goes on along the minus strand of NC_059171.1, from coordinate 68,241,206 downwards.
GGCCAAGCTCATATAGTTGAATTTGAGGAGACTAAATCAGTGTATGTTTGATACAACTGTACTATAGAGTACTTGCTTGAACAGTTTTACATGAGCCAACAGGAATAGACAAGAATAAAAATAAACACCGGTACCAAACTACAGCCTTCTGAAGCAGCAACACATTTATAAGAAGTTAAAATATATGCATAGAGATGGCACAAGATGATGTATTCCGAGGTCTGTACAGAAGCATGTTAACGTGACAACACAAGCTAATGAATTGGTGGTATCCAATGTGTTAGCACTTCTTTGTGTGAGGTTTTGTACTGCAAGTTTAAAAATAATCCAAATATATTTAAAAAATGAAATCTGTATCAAATTCCCTAATACAGGTTGTCTCCATGATTTATTCTAGATCTAGACAGTAACATGGCAACAATAATAAAAAAAATAACACATTGATCATAATGAACATTTCTTGAGTACTTACTTTATGCCAAATACTATTGTATGTGCTTAAGACATTAACTCATTTAACATTCATTTATTCTTCAATAAATACTTACTGAGCATTTGCTTTCATTAGACACCGTTCGGGGACTTCCCAGGTGGTGCTAGCAGTAAAAAACTCACCTGCCAATGCAGGAGACATAAGAGACTTGGGTTTGATCCCTGAGTTGGGAGGATCCCCTGGAGGAAGAAATGGCAACCCACTTCAGTATTCTAGCATAGAGAGTCCCATGGACAGAGGACCCTGGTGGGCTACAGTCCACAGGGTCGCAAAAAGCTGGACACGAGTGAAGGGACTTAACACGCAGACACGCAGACATTGCTTAAGGTCTGATACTCAAGTAGGAGACATTTGCCTTCCAGGGGACACTGGGCAGTATTTGGAGATGTGTTTGTTATAACTGGGGAAGTGCTCTTGGCATCAGATGGATAGAGGTCAGGGGTGCTTTTAAACTTCCTACAATGCAGGGCAGCACTCACAGCAAAGAAGTATCCTGCCCCAAAAGTCAACAGTGCTGCAGTTGAGAAGCCCTGTTCTGGGTGACAGAAACACAACAGTGAAAAAAGTAGATAAAATGTCTGCCTTCGTGGGACTTGTATTGCAGTAAGGAGAAGCAATCCCTTTTAAACTATTTATCAATTGTCTTAGAAGGTGGTGAAAGTTTTCTACTATGAAGGAAAAAAAATCTGGGGGTGGAGAATGTAGGAAGTGTGTGTGTGTGTGTGTGTGTGTGTGTGTGTGGTTAGCAGCAGGATGGGAAGTGGGACATTTAAATAGTACTTAGGAAAGACCTTGCCTAAGAGGTGACTTAGGAGGAAAGTCTTGTAGGGTATGGGGGCCTGTATGTGGATACCTGGGGAAGAATTATTTCCAGGCAGAGGGTTGCCAGAGGGAAAGGACCCAGATAAGAAATGGCAAAGAGAACGCTGAGACCTAAGGAGAGCATAGGAGGGGACACAGAGTAAGAGGGATGAGGGAGGGACATTGTGTAGGGTTTGTAGACAGGTGTAAGGATTTGAGTTTCCTCTGAGTGAGAAGGGAAGCCATGGCAGAGTTTGTTTTTGTTTTAAACTAGATAAATAATATTTTAATATAATTTTACTTTAAATACAAATTATGCTTATTATCACAATGAACAAGATATCAAAATTTAATTTTTCAAAATTTTAAAGATAATATTGACAACACTGTACTGAACCATATTGGAACCCAAGGCAAAAGGAAAAATGCAAGCTACTATGCACAGTTGGCCCTTGAACAACCAGAGGTTGGTTGCAACAAACCTCCAGATAGTAGAAAATCTACATGTAACTTTACAGTGGACCTTCTCTATTGGTGCTTCTGTATCCGTGGATTCAACCAACCAAGGATGGTGTAATACTGTAGTATTCACTGTTGAAAAAAACTTTGGTAGAGTTTTGAGCTAAGGAGTGTCATGAGCTGTTTATATTTCTAAAGGATCCTACTGACCACTGCATTGAGACTTTGATCATTGAGGTCCAAGGACAGAAACAAGGAGCCCATTAGGAGTCATGGCAACAATCCAGTGAGATTGTAGGAGGTTAAACAAGGGTTCCAGCAGTTACAGGTGAGGGGTGATTGGATTCTAGACATACTTTTCAAGGTTGAAATGACAGAATTTTGTGAATGCATATGAAGTATAAGGGGAGAATCAAGAAAGCTGAATTTTATTTGCTTGTTTTTAAACTGAGTCCCTTGAAGAGTGGAATTATTATTTACTGAAATGGAGAATGCTAGGGTCAGAGAAGGCAATGGCACCCCACTCCAGTACTCTTGCCTGGAAAACCCCATGGATGGAGGAGCCTGGTAGGCTGCAGTCCATGGGGTCATGAAGAGTCAGACATGACTGAGCGACTTCACTTTCACTTTTCACTTTCATGCATTGGAGAAGGAAATGGCAACCCACTCCAGTGTTCTTGCCTGGAGAATCCCAGGGACGGGGGAGCCTGGTGGGCTGCCATCTATGGGGTTGCACAGAGTTGGACACGACTGAAACAACTTAGCAGCAGCAGCAGGGTAGGAGTAATTTGAAGAGGAAATCAGAATTAGCATGTTTAATTTGGATGTTTCTAATATGAGGCTTCTATTCAAGCTTTCAAGTAAAAAAGCCCCAAAAATTGTATCCACTCTGTGAAATAAATATTACTATTAGTCCCATTTTGCAGGTAAGGAACCAAAAGTTACATTGTCTAAGATCACCAGCTATTAAGTGATAACAGCCTAGATTCTGATGATACAAACTGACTTCTTGCTGAAAATCTCATCAGCCCCTCTTCCTGGGATGGTACCTCCTGGTCTCCATTTCAGAGGATGGCCTTAACCAGCTATTAGAAAAATTCTCTGCACTAAAGTGAAGTCTTGAGATAGAGCCTTTTATGTAGAGGGTACCTGAAAATTAAGCTGCTGTCCTCTGCCAACTTTTTCTTTGAATGATGTGCTAAAGCAAACCACGATGTAAAACCTTAAAGAGAAGAGGAGGATTCTGCAGTTGCAGGCAGCTTAGAAAATGACCATTTATTGAGCATCTACATTACTTGGCCCCAGATCCTGATTCTGGGGGTTCTACAGACAAACTTGCTTTAAAATACAGTCTGTGTAACTCACTAGAGATGATTTCCTGGGGCCAAAACTTAACTTTTCTAATTCTGTGTTGAGCAAGTAGATAATGTGTGTGAGGGCAATATCTCTGTAATATGTCTACATAGACCATGTATTTGGCTTTTTCACCCCAGAGGTTAGGCTTCTTCCTGGTAAGCCCAGTTGAGAGGTCCATTCTTAACTGCTTTAGTGGCCATAGAGTCTGTATCGTTCTTCTATGTTTTTGTTTATGTCTGTTCCTCACTATAGAAAGTACAATTCCTGAGGGCAGGGGTTTGTCTGCTCTGTTTACTGTTTAGGACAGTTCCTGGCATATAGTAGGAGCTCACTGAATATCTTTTGAAAGAAGAAATGAATAATTCTCACTATAATCATCCCTGGGAGCTTGGTTCTATTTTCATCCCCATTTTACAGATGTGAAAACTGAGCCTTAGAGAAATGGAGCAAGGTACCCCAAGCTACCCAGCAGCAGGAGGAAGAACCCAGTCATATGTTATGAAATAAATGTCAGTCAGTTCAGTTCAGTTACTCAGTTGTGTCCAACTCTTTTTGACCCCATGGACACCAGGCTTCCCTGTGCATTACCAACTCCCAGAGCTTACTCAAACTCATGCCCATCAAGACAGTGATGCCTTCCAACCATCTCATCCTTGGTCAACCCCTTCTCCTCCTGCCTTCAATCTTTCCCAGCATCAGAATCTTTTCAAATGAGTCAGTACTTCGCATCATGTGGCTAAAGTACTAGAGCTTCAGCTTCAGCATCAGTCCTTCCAATGAATATTCAGGACTGATTTCTTTTAGGATTGACTGGTTGGATCTCCTTGCAGTCCAAGGGACCCTTAAGGGTCTTCTCCAACACCACAGTTCAAAAATATTGATTCTTTGAAACTCAGCTTTCTTTATAGTCCAACTCTAACATCTATACATGACTACTGGAAAAACCATGGCTTTGACCAGATGGACCTTTGTTGGCAAAGTAATGTCTGTGCTTTTTAATATGCTGTCTAGAAGGCAATGGCACCCCACTCCAGTACTCTTGCCTGGAAAATCCCATGGACAGAAGGAGCCTGGTAGGCTGCAGTCCATGGGGTCGTGAAGAGTCAGACACGACTGAGTGACTTCACTCTCACTTTTCACTTTCATGTATTGGAGAAGGAGGTGGCAACCCACTCCAGTGTTCTTGCCTGGAGAATCCCAGGGACGGGTGAGCCTGGTGTGCTGCCGTCTATGGGGTTGCACAGAGTCGGACATGACTGAAGCCACTTTGCAGCAGCAGCAGCAGTTTGGTCATAGCTTTTCTTCCAAGGAGCAAGTGTCTTTTAATTTCATGGCTGCAGTCACCATCTGCAGTGATACTGGAGCCCAAGAAAATAAAGTCTGTCACTGTTTCCACTGTTTCCCCATCTACTTGCCATAAAGTGAGGGACCAGATGCCATGATCTTAGTTTTCTGAATGTCAAGTTTTAAGCCAACTTTTTTACTCTCCTCTTTCACTTTCATCAAAAGGCTCTTTGGTTATTTGCTTTCTGCTATAAGGGTGGTGTCATCTGCATATCTGAGGTTATTGATATTTCTGCCAGCAGTCTTGATTCCAGCTTGTGCTTCATCTAGCCTGGCATTTCACATGATGTACTCTGCGTATATTAAATAAGTAGGGTGACATTATATAGCCTTGAGGTACTCCTTTCCCAATTTGGAACCAGTCTGTTGTTCATATCCAGTTCTAACTGTTGCTTCTTGACCTGCATACAGCTTTCTCAGGAGGCAGATCAGGTGGTCTGGTATTCCTCTCTCTTAAAGAATTTTCCACAGTTTGTTGTGATCCACACAGTCAAAGGTTTTGGTGTAGTCAATAAAGTAGAAGTAAATGTTTTTCTGGAACGATCTTGCTTTTTTGATGATCCAACAGACATTGGCAATTTGATCTCTGGTTCCTCTGCCTTTGCTAAATCCAGCTTGAACATCTGGAAACTCACGGTTCACGTACTACTGAAGCCTGGCTTGGAGGATTTTGAGTATTTCTTTGCGAGCGTGTGAGATGAGTGCAATTGTACGGTAGTTTGAACATTCTTTGGCATTGCCTGTCTTTGGGATGGGAATGAAAACTGACCTTTTCCAGTCCTGTGGCCACTGCTGAGTTTTCCATATTTGCTGGCATATTGAGTGCAGCACTTCCACAGCATCATCTTTTAGGATTTCAAGTAGCTGAACTGGAATTCCATCACCTCCACTAGCTTTGTTCGTAGTGATGCTTCCTAAGGCCCACTTGACTTTGCATTCCAGGATGTCTGGCTCTAGGTGAGTGATCACACCATCATGGTTATCTGGTTATAGATGTAGAGCTTAGAAAACCCATAACTGAGTAGTGGTTATCTGATTATAGTAGTGGTTATAGTAGTGGTTATCTGGTTATAGCTATAGATTAGGAAACCCATAACTGAGTAGTAGCAGTAGCAGAGTCTAATAATTAAATCTTTCTGAGTTCAATGCCCAGTTCTGTTTGACCTGTCTGCATCATAATTCCATCGTAAGTGGGAGATGACAGTAATAATACACCTATATTACAGAGTTGCTGTGAAGATTGAATGGTCCTCACACTCAATCAATACATAATTGATTCAATCAATTATATAGTATAAATAAATATATATTCAATATAATCAATATATAAAAATAAATATATATTTAATATATAATACAAATATACTGCAATGTAACAAGTGCTATTATGGGTATTAGGTAATATTAATATATTTTGTTTTTTAACTTTTAACAGATATACACCTTGCTCCCATCTTTCACCTCAAACCTGATATTTTCCAGCTATATACAAACTTTAGCAAGGTATTTGCTTTTATACATATTTAGCTAATTTCAGTGTGTCTTATATTACCCATTATGCAAATGGCTTTGGTTTAGTAAGCAGAATATGCTAGGATATGGTTAATGGGTAATTGTTTTGTACAACTTAGAAAACAGAAGAGTCATAACAAAATCCTCTAGAGAGATAGTTTGATGAAGGTGTAACCAGTACATTTTCAGGTTTTTATTTTTAAATAATAACCAGTCACTGATACATTAATGGCTCAGAGCAGAGAATTGATTTCTCTACGGCAAGGTGGATTGTATTTTCCTGCTACATTGCCAACTCTCATCTTTGATATTAAGCTGCCTCCCTTCCATCCAATATCTGTCAATCTGGCTTTCAAGAAAGAAGCTTCAAAACAGTGTGGAGGCTTTGTCATTTTTGTGGATGTGTGATAGAAGATTTTGTGTGTGCGCTTTATTTGGTTGGAGCCATTTACTTTTTAGCTGAGCTGAAATTTAACTTGATATGATGCTCTGTGCAGTTAAATTCCTTAGCAGACTGATGAGGCTCTTTAATTTTTTTAAAGAGAAGGCTCTTGGAGTTGGACCTTTTTCAGGTGCCCTGTGATGCCTTAGGCAGAATGGCTGTTTGATCTGTGGAAATCTCCCTCTAGCCTGGAAGAAGTGGATGGTCTTGGCTGAGGGGGGAATAGCATTGTTCAACTAGATCACAGTAGAACAAATCCCTGAGGAAACTTTAAAAACTCAAAAATGAAATCTTATTATTGAGTGTCCCCAACATCTTCTTTCAAAAAAAAAAAAAAAAAAAACCGCCAAAAATAAACAAATAACAATCTTAGCTTGATGTGCAGATGTCAGAGATTATTAGCTAGGCCTCAGTGAAAAATTATTCCATTCATTCATTCACTAACTTATTCACTTAACATTGTTTATCATGAGTTCATTATATGTTGAGTATTTTGCTGGTGACAGAGGTGTGAGAGGGCTATACAATTAACAAAATTTTCAAAAGCACTTTCTTTATTTTCTTTATGAAAGCTGAGATTTCAAAGCACATGTCCCCCTAAAACCTCTTTTTTTCTCTATTTAACAATCCATATTAAGCACCTTAATATGCAAAGAATTGTGCTAGGCACTGTGGATATATGAATGTGACCCTCAAGTCTTAGTCAGGTGAAACATAGTGTATGTATTCAAAATTCCTCTCCAACAGGTTTATAATCTGCGGTAGGCAGATTTCTAAAATGCCTTCTTCCCCAGATGTTTAGTCCTTATCCCCAAGAATGTGAATATGGTGAGATATCACTCTCACGATTATGTTACACTTTATGGTAGAGAGATTTTGTGGAGTAGTTAAGATTATTGATTAGTTAACTTTGAGTAAATCAAAAGAATGTTTGTTTTGGTGGACCTAATCTAATCACTTTTAAAGCAAAATTCTTTTTAGCTGATAGTAGAAGAGGAAGTCAGAGGAACAGAATTTGGTGTAAGGGAGGTTACTGAGATGGAGGAGGCCACAGGGCAAGTACCTAAAATCAGCCTTGAGATGCTTAGAGGGTTACCTTGCTGACAGCCAGTAAAAAATGGGGGGCTTCCTTCCTACAAATCAGGGAATTGAATTCAATCAACAACATGAATGAGTTCTGAAGCAAATTCTCTCAGAGTCACCAGTTGACACTTGCCCTCAGCCTTGTGAAATCCTAAGCAAGAAATCCAGTTGAGTCTGCCTGGACTACTCCTCTCTCTGAACTGTGAGATGATAAATGGGTGTTGTTTTCAGCAGCTAAGTTTGTGGTTGTTTCTACACAGCAATAAATGTGTAAATTTCGTCCTTGATTATTTTGCATTTTCAGAGATACTTTGTAGTTATCTTAACACTTGAGTGAATGCTAAGTGATCTATGTAGCTCTTTGTGACTGATAGTAAAATTACCTCCTTCAGATCAGATCAGATCAGTCACTCAGTCATGTCTGACTCTTTGCGACCCCATGAATCCCAGCACGCCAGGCCTCCCTGTCCATCACTAACTCCCGGAGTTCACTCAGACTCACGTCCATCGAGTCAGTGATGCCATCTAGCCATCTCATCCTCTGTCGTCCCTTTCTCCTCTTGCCCCCAATCCCTCCCAGCATCAGAGTCTTTTCCAATGAGTCAACTCTTTGCATGAGGTGGCCAAAGGACTGGAGTTTCAGCTTTAGCATCATTCCTTCCAAGGAAATCCCAGGGCTGATCTCCTTCAGAATGGACTGGTTGGATCTCCTTGCAGTCCAAGGGACTCTCAAGAGTCTTCTCCAACACCCCAGTTCAAAAGCATCAATTCTTCGTTCGGCGCTCAGCCTTCTTCACAGTCCAACTCTCACATCCATACATGACCACATGAAAAACCATAGCCTTGACTAGACGAACCTTTGTTGGCAAAGTAATGTCTCTGCTTTTGAATATGCTATCTAGGTTGGTCATAACTTTCCTTCCAAGGAGTAAGCGTCTTTTAATTTCATGGCTGCAGTCACCATCTGCAGTGATTTTGGAGCCCAGAAAAATAAAGTCTGACACTGTTTCCACTGTTTCCCCATCTATTTCCCATGAAGTGGTGGGACCGGATGCCATGATCTTAGTTTTCTGAATGTTGAGCTTTAAACCAACTTTTTCACTCTCCACTTTCACCTTCATCAAGAGGCTTTTGAGTTCCTCTTCACTTTCTGCCATAAGGGTGGTGTCATTTGCATATCTGAGGTTATTGATATTTCTCCTGGCAACCTTGATTCCAGCTTGTGTTTCTTCCAGTCCAGCGTTTCTCATGATGTACTCTGCATATAAGTTCAATAAGCAGGGTGACAATATACAGCCTTGATGTACTCCTTTTCCTATTTGGAACCAGTCTGTTGTTCCATGTCCGGTTCTAACTGTTGCTTCCTGACCTGCATGCAAATTTCTCAAGAGGCAGATCAGGTGGTCTGGTATTCCCATCTCTTGAAGAATTTTCCACAGTTTATTGTGATCCACACAGTCCAAGGCTTTGGCATAGTCAATAAAGCAGAAATAGATGTTTTGCTGGAACTCTCTTGCTTTTTCCATGATCCAGCGGATGTTGGCAACTTGATCTGTGGTTCCTCTGCCTTTTCTAAAACCAGCTTGAACATCAGGAAGTTCACGGTTCACATATTGCTGAAGCCTGGCTTGGAGAATTTTGAGCATTACTTTACTAGCATGTGAGATGAGTGCAACTGTGCGGTAGTTTGAGCATTCTTTGGCATTGCCTTTCTTTGGAATTGGAATGAAAACTTCCCTTTTCCAGTCCTGTGGCCACTGCTGAGTTTTCCAAATTTGCTGGCATATTGAGTGCAGCACTTTCACAGCATCATCTTTCAGGATTTGGAATAGCTCAGCTGGAATTCCATCACCTCCACTAGCTTTATTCGTAGTGATGCTTTCTAAGGTCCACTTGACTTCACATTCCAGGATGTCTGGCTCTAGATCAGCGATCACACCATTATGATTATCTGGGTCATGAAGATCTTTTTTGTACAGTTCTTCTGTGTATTTTTGCCATGTCTTCTTTATATCTTCTGCTTCTGTTAGGTCCATACCATTTCTGTCCTTTATCGAGCCCATCTTTGCATGAAATGCTCCTTTGGTATCTCTGATTTTCTTGAAGAGATCTCTAGTCTTTCCCATTCTGTTGTTTTCCTCTATTTCTTTGCATTGATCGCTGAAGAAGGCTTTTTTAATCTCTTCTGCTCTCATTTGATTTTCACAGTTTATGAGAATCATTACCCCTGTGTTAAAGATGAAGGTCTTAAGTGGTAAGAGTGGGATTTGAATTCAGGAGCTGGCACTTCTATTTCACTTCGGCATATACATCAGAAAGTTGGTGTGTATGTGCTCAGTCATGTTCGACTCTTTGCAACGCTATGGACTATAGCCTGCCAGGCTCCTCCATCCATGGGATTATCCCTGCAAGAACACTGGAGTGGGTTGCCATTTCCTCCTCCAGAGGACCTTCCAGACCCAGGGGCTGAACCTGAGTCTCCTGCAAAGCAAAGTGGATTCTTTCTGCTGAGTCACGTGGGAAGTCCCAGAAAGTTGATAGGTTACCGATATAGGCTCTTTTTTACCTGCTTTCTCTTCATTCCTCCTAACATCATCATCATTGCTGTTATCAATATTGAGGATGTTCTCCTCCTTCTGCTTATTACTAAATGTTCATTAACTAAATAATGGCAGTTAAAACAAAAATTTTTTTAATTTTTAAAATCAAAACATTTATTGAATATCTATTATGTATCTATTTATTGAATATCTATTATATATCTATTATAATAGATAATATCTATCATATCTATTATGGCACTTGCTGTCCAACATGGTAAACAGAATGATGAGCGTCCTTTTATTTAAATACCTGATACTGAGTCTGAGAAGTAGTCATCAAGGGGATGCATTTCTGATGCATGTAGAATATATACAAAGTAGAAATGGAGTTATTTTTCTATAGCTAGCTTACAAAATGAAACAATCCAGCAATCTTTTCTCTGCCTCTCTGGGAAGAATTTTTCCAGTTTTATTGAGATATAATTGACATACAGCATTATATATATAATATTGTATTAATATATAATTATTATATATAGAAAACAATTGTATATTATATTTATTAGAATTGTTTTATATATATGTAAAACAATTGTACCATAGTTAAATTTTTTTCTTGTGATGAGAGATTATAACGCAGTTACAATTGCACCACGGACCCTCAACGTGAAAAGAACTTCTCGGATCTATTCTCTTAACAACTTTCTACTATACAATGCAGTGACATCAACTATAATCATGGTCACCATGCTGTACATTAGAACTTATTTATTATATAACTGGAAATTTGTTTCTTTTGGTCACTTTCACCTATTTATCTCATTCTCTCATATCCTCTCCTTCCCCCACCCTCTGACAAATACCAATTTGTTCTCTGTTTCTATGAAATTGGGTGTTTTAGATTACAGACATAAATGAGATCATGCAGCATTTGTCTTTCTCCATCTGACTTATTTCACTTAGCATAACTCTATCAAGGTCCATCCATGTTGTCACTAAAGTCAGGATTTTCTTCTTTTTATGGCTAAATAATATTATCATTTATAATAATGAAATAATTATGTTTCATATAATTTATAATCATACGTATGATTAATTTATATAATCATATAATTTGTTTATTGTATAAATAATATTTCATATAATTTATAACAATTAATACTATTTCATTGTGTGTCTGTGATATTGAGTATATAAACACATTTTCTTTATCTTAGTCAGTTCAGTTCAGTCGCTCAGTCGTGTCTGACTCTTTGCGACCCCATAAATCTCAGCACGCCAGGCCTCCCTGTCCATCACCAACTCCCGGAGTTCACTCAGACTCATGTCCATCGAATCAGTGATGCCACCCAGCCATCTCATCCTCTGTCGTCCCCTTCTCCTCCTGCCCCAAATCCCTCCCAGCATCAGAGTCTTTTCTAGTCATCCATTAACGGACACTTAGGTTGTTTTCACGTCTCAGCTATTGTGAATAGTGCTGCAATAAACATGGGGATACAGACAGCCAGTGGATATATAAAAATTTTCAATTTCTGTATGACCTTGTTCTTTTCTCTGCAAAAATGTTTCTTTGGGCCTTCCCAGGTGGCCCTAGTGGTAAAGAATCTGCCTGCCAATGCAGGAGATGTAAGAGACGCGGGTTTAATCCATGGGTTAGGAAGATCCCCTGGAGAAGGAAATGGCAACCCACTCCAGTATTCTTGCCTGGGAAATACCACGGACAGAGGAGCCTGGTGGGCTACATTCCATGGGGCTGCAAAGAGTTGGACATGACTGAAGCAACTTAGCATGCACATTCTTATTTCCAGATTTTTCTTTCAGAAAAATGTCAGGGCATTTTCATTTGTTCATTTGCTGGAGAGACTGGAATCTGGGAGAGCATAAGGTGAATTTCCAATTTGTAATCCTACCAGTTTCCTAAACCAGTAACCCATCCCTCCCAGCCTTCCTTCTACCTCACCAACCCCCTGAGGATGGTGGGGGCAGAGAGCAGGCCTTGGGAGGGCAACAAAACCTGTACTCACTCACACAACACTGCCTTTTGTGCATCTGAATCAATCCAGTCCCTAGGGAGCCTGTCTGATCATGACCAAATGCCGAACTGCTCTCAATATAGGGCAGAACACCTACTCAGTGCAGTTCAGTCGCTCAGTCCTGTCCTACTCTTTGTGACCGCCTGGACTGCAGCACGCCAGGTTTCCCTGTCTATCACCAACTCTCGGAGCCTGCTCAAACTCATGTCCATCAAGTCGGTGGTGCCATCCAACCATCTCATCCTCTATCGTAGGGTAGTAGATGTTACATTGCATAACCAACCAAAGGACATGAATTAGAGCAAACTCTGGGAGATAGTGGAGGACAGAGGAGCCTGGCATCCTGCAGACCGTGGGGTGGAAAGAGTCAGGCACGACTTAGCGACGGAACAACAACAAAGTGAAGGCAGTGGGCAGGCCACACAGAACTGACTTCAAGATGAGTCCCAACACCTCCTGCCTTATGCTCTAGCTCTTCATTGTATTTTTCTCTTCCTTTTTAATTTTTTTTTTCCTTTGAGGGTAATTTTTGGGTAGGAAGAAGTAAAGTCCCATAGTAAATTAAATTTGAAATCAGGTTTGAGAAGCTATCCAGCTATATTTGTTATCATCTAATCAAAGAATTTGAGGCTAGCTGGACCTAACCAGTCTTTCAGTGTCTGTTGTAATCTGCCCATATATCTACTATTTTCATGGGAATGAGATTATGTGGGGGAGCCCCCTGCCCCAAAGAACATTTGGTGCATAGATCACACTCAAAGATCTCTGCTGGCAGTTAATGGGATGGCTTAGAAAGGACACGTTGTGACCAGGGTTAGCTCTGGAAGGCCTCTTTAGGAGGGGCTTATGGGCTGCAATCTGTTGGGACTCATCCTGAAGTCAGTTCTGTGTGGCCTACCCACTGCCTTCACTTTGCTGTTGTTCAGTCCCTAAGTTGTGTCTGACTTTTTGCAACCCCATGGACTGTAGCATGCCAGGCTCCTCTGCCCTCCACCATCTCCCAGGGTTTACTCTAATTCATGTACATTGAGTTGGTGATGCAATATAATCATCTCATCCTCTGCCACCCTCTTCTTTGCCTTCAGTATTTCCTGGTATCAGGGTCTTTTCCAATGAGCTGGCTCTTTGCATCAGGTGGCCAAAGTATTGGAGTTTCAGCTTCAGCATCAGGCCTTTAAATGAATATTCAATGTAGATTTCCTTCAGGATCAACTGGTTTGATCTCTTGCAGCCCAAGAGACTCTCAAGAGTCTTTGCAGCATCACAATTCTAAAGTCTTCAGTTCAGTTCAGTTCAGTTCAGTCACTCAGTCGTGTCCGACTCTGCGACCCATGGACTGGAGCACACCAGGCCTCCCTGTTCATCACCAACAGTTTATTCAAACTCATGTCCATTGAGTAGGTGATGCCATCCAACAAACTCATCCTCTGTGTCCCCTTCTCCTCCAGCCTTCTATCTTTCCCAGCATCAGGGTCTTTTCCAATGAGTCAGTTCTTCATATCAGGAGGCCAAAGTATTGGAGTTTCAGCTTCATCTTCACTCCTTCCAAAGAACATTCAGGACTGATTTCCTTTAGGATGGACTGGTTGGATCTCCTTGAAGTCCAAGGGACTCTCAAGAGTCTTCTCCATCACCACAGTTCAAAAGCATCAATTCTTCAGTGCTCAGCTTTCTTTGTAGTCCAACTCTCAATCCATACATGACCACTGGAAAAACCATAGCTTTGACTATACGGACCTTTGTTGAGAAAGTAATGTCTGCTTTTTAATAAGCTGTCTAGGTTGGTTATAGCTTTTCTTCCAAGGAGCAAGTGTCTTTTAATTTCATGGCTGCAGTCACCACCTGCAGTGATTTGGAACCCAAGAAAATAAGGTCTGTCACTGTTTCCCCATCTATTTGCCATAAAGTGATGGGACCAGATGCCATGATTTTAATTTTCTGAATGTTGAATTTTAAGCCAACTTTTTCACTCTCCTCTTTTACTTTCATCAAGAGGCCCTTTAGTTCTTCTTCACTTTCTGCCATAAGGGTGGTGTCATCTGCATATCTGCAGTTATTGATATTTCTCCTGGCAATCTTGATTCCAGCTTGTGCTTCATCCAGCCCAGTGTTTCTCATGATGTACTCTGAATATAAGTTAAATAAGCAGGGTGACAATATACAGCCTTGACATACTCCTTTCCTGATTTGGAACCTGTCTGTTGTTCCATGTCCAGTTCTAAATGTTACTTCTTGACCTGCATACAGATTTCTCAGGAGGCAGGTCAGGTGGTCTGGTATTCCCATCTCTTGAAAAATTTTCCACAGTTTGTTGTGGAAAGGTTGTGGTCAAAGGTTTTAGTGTAGTCAATAAAGCAGAAGTAGATGATGTTTTTCTGGAACTATCTTGCTTTTTTGATGATACAGTGGATTTTGGCAATTCTATCTCTGGTTTCTCTGCCTTTTTTAAATCCAGCTTGGACATCTGGAAGTTCACAGTTCATGTACTTTTGAAGCCTGGCTTGGAGGATTTTGACCATTACTTTGCTAGCATGTAAGATGAGTGCAATCGTGCAGTAGTTTGAGCATTCTTTGGCATTGCCTTTCTTTGGGATTGGAATGAAAACTGAACTTTTCCAGTCCTGTGGCCACTGCTGAGTTCTCCAAATTGCTGACATAGCGAGTGCAGCACTTTCACAACATCATCTTTCAGGATTTGAAATGGCTCAACTGGAATTCCATCACCTGCACTAGTTTGTTCACAGTGATGCTTCCTAAGGCCCACTTGACTTTGCATTCCAGGATGTCTGGCTCTAGTTGGGTGATCACACCATTGTGGTTATCCAGGTCATGAAGATCTTTTTTGTACAATTCTTCTGTGTATTCTTGCCACCTCTTCTTAATATCTTCTGCTTCTCTTAGGTCCATACCATTTCTGTCTTTTGTTGTGCCCATATTTGCATGAAAATTCCCTTAGTGTATCTAATCTTCTTAAAGAGATCTCTAGTCTTTCCCATTCTATTATTTTCCTCTATTTGTTTGTGCCGATCACTGAGGAAGGCTTCACTTAGGTTACAGTAATGTCTGGGGCAGGTGAGGGTAATTGTCCCCCTGGTCTCAGGCTCAACCATCACCTATCTTATTGCTTGTGAGTCTGAGGAGACTATTCCTATGTGCCTCTCTCGCAGCTGCTCCTTTGGGTCAGATGGAAGGGACCTGGGGGCAGTAACCCATATCGTGTCTGGGTGATCAGTAAGAAAAGGCCCTGTCCAGCAGACTCCCAGTTACTGGAGGGATTGTTGAACAAACAAGGAGCAGGAACCCAAGAACTCTCAGTGTTAGCTGTGCGTGTGATAAGAGGGGAAAAAAATAAAAAGCCAAAGTTCTCCTTTCCCCTTAAAAAATCCATTATGTCTACTTCTCTTCTATTAAGAACAGATTAAAAAAAAAACAAAGCAACTCAAAGTCCCATCTGGTCTGTGTCAGCATTAGAAATGGTACATTGTGTTTCATCACAGGCAGGCTTGCCATGGCAGTGAGAGTTGTATTTTTGGAATGTGCTTGAAAACCCAGAGTAACTGAAAACAGATCTTGACCCTTCAGGACCTTTCCTGATCCCTGTGTTTGGGTTTTCCCAGCAATTGATATTTTTAATTGATTTATTTGCTGATGAGAACCCTGGAAAAATAAGCAGATAAAGGCAGCTGTATTGGCACACAGGTAAGAAGATCCCCATGGCCATTAGCATGGCAGTTTTCCTGCTTGAATTTGTCCTCTGAGTTCACAGCAGCAGTCTTGCTAGGCCTGCAGTGTCAAGGGTTCACATTTAAGGGATGCTATTTAAATCTGGTCACAAGGTAGACATGTCTCCCTTCTAGAGCCTCCCTGGAGCCTCCCTTCTGTTCTTCCTTATCTCCTTTCTGGGATCCCCTCTGCTGGTCCGCTGATAAACACAGGTAGACTGGCTCCTGATTTCTTGGCTTCCAGGCCAGAAGAGGAAAAGGCAGAGAAAGCCGTCTGTTATGACTCTCCTCTTGCTGCATTCCCTTCCTGATCTGACCAGGTTGCCCAGTGTCGACTCCATGCCCCTCTGAGGATGGAACACATTATGTTCTGATGAAAAGGAAACGGCTGCCATCCCACTCATACCCTTCAGCACTCGTTGCTTTCTGTGCAACAAGCGCTCTCACACTGCTGAGGGAAATCCTGAAAAATAATGCCAGCCTCTTCTCAAACTAGAGGTAGTGACAAAAGTCCCAGAGGAATGTCTGTTCAAAGGAGAGTCATAAAATCACTCCTTCAGTTGCATCGATTTAGAATGAATAGGCATTCATGAGGAGAAGTGATGATTGGACACTTTGACCAAGGTTATGCCCTTTTCAATGCTGAGATCCCTGGCGGGGAATACTGATCCCTCAGGAAAAGAGGACTAGTTTGCATTAATAGTCCAAGGACAAAAAGGACAAGAAAATTTGATGCTAAGAAGGTGGGCCAGGTGGTGGTCTAGCAGAAAGCCCAGTGATGGTGATGGAGAAAATAAAGATCCTCAGGGCTTCCCTGGTGGCTCAGTGGTAAAGAATCCACCTGCCAGTGCAGGAGACATAGGTTCTTAGTCGGGATCCCTTTAAAAACCCATAGAGATCCATCTCAATAAACTGGGTATTGTCTCGACCTTGAGAACTATGCTTGCTCTCTGATGGCCTGCTGCGTAAGTCTCCTAGAATTGAAGGAATGCAGCAAGAGTAGGTCAGTACATTCTTCTGTTGACCACTGGTGTTTTGAACCAGTCCTCACAAAAAGGTCTTTGAAAGATTTCAGACATTCCACACCTTCTCCTTTTGCTGTCAGAAATATCTCAGAATACACATTCCCCATGTGTTAAGGATAAGACAGATGAGATTGCAATTACAAAAAGCTAAAGATGGAGTTTCAGTCCTAAAATAACTCTTAAAATTCAGCTATAAATCTCACATGGATGATCTGATCTGGGAAGACCCCACGTGCCTCAGAGCAACTAAGGCCACGTGCCACCACAGTTGAACACGTGCTCTACAGCCTGGGAACCGCGACTACTGAGCCCATGTGCCAAGCTGCTGCAACCCGTGTGCCCCAGAGCCTGTGCTCCTCGACGAGACAAGCTGTTGCAGTTAGAAGCCCGCCCACTGCGACTAGAGAGTAGCCGCCACGCTCTGTAGCGAGAGAAAAGCCCTCGCAGCAATGAAGACCCAGCACAGCAAAAAAAAATAAATAAACAAATAAAAGGAGAGACAGAACTATCGTGGCCTCATGAGGAAAGAAGTGGTCTTAAAATACAATTCCTCAAAAGAAGTAGCCCAGGTAGGTGGCTGAGGCGCATAAGTGGATCGGGGTAGAGGTGAGATGATTTTGGCAAATTGTGGACCAGGCACACTGGATGAGCTTTGGGATCTAGTGGCCAAGCTTATCATCCAACACGAGGATTCTCTTGTCAGTGACTTATATCAAGAAGGTCTTCTTAGTAACCATGACGTGCATCATGACACGTTAT
This sequence comes from Bubalus bubalis, assembly GCF_019923935.1. Taxonomy (NCBI): domain Eukaryota; kingdom Metazoa; phylum Chordata; class Mammalia; order Artiodactyla; family Bovidae; genus Bubalus; species Bubalus bubalis. The sequence goes on along the minus strand of NC_059171.1, from coordinate 68,223,634 downwards.
GTGAGATCAGTCTGATAATGGCATGATGTAGCAGCAAGAAGAAATGATAATTGACAGATTAGACTTGATTTCTCTCTCCTCTTGCTATTTAGAAGCAGAATCAACTAGCTCCTCTTTTCTAGGTGGAATGAACATGATGACGTATTTCTATAGCAATTGTTGGGAAGGTTTCAAGTCTTACCCTTTCTTGTTAGTAAGTTAGGTGGGTATTCTGGTGATTACTTTTTTTAAAAAATGAAAGAACTATAGCCATATTTGGAAGTCACATTTTTGAAGGAGGAATATTTTATAATTTCACCTCATATACTCTCAGCTTGATTGTAAAATTTATAGCTGAATTTTAAGAGTTATTTTAGGACTAAAACTCCATCTTTAGCTTTTTGTAATTGTAATCTCATCTGTCTTATCCTTAACACATGGGGAATGTGTATTCTGAGATATTTCTGACAGCAAAGGGAGAAGGTGTGGAATGTCTGACCAAAGACATCCTTCAAAGACATTTTTTTGTGAGGATTGGTTCAAAACACCAGTAGTCATCTGAAGAATGTACTGACCTACTCTTGCTGCATTCCTTCAATTCTAGGAGACTTACGCAGCAGGCCATCAGAGAGCAAACATAGTTCTCAAGGCAGACAATATCCAGTTTATTAAGACGAATCTCTATGGAGATTAAAGGGATCCCAGCTAAGTTTGTGTTAGTGAAAGTGATTGAGCTTGAGGTTATCTTAAATCAGACCAGCATTGCTGACACCGATGGAATGGAATGCTTCTTGGCGCCTCTTCATGGCAGTGAGTGGAGGAGGGTGGGGGGTGGATAGGGCATGAGAGTGAACAGTCCTCCCTTCAGTGTTTGATTGATGGATTCTCCATGCTCAATTTGGAGTTAAAGTGATGGGCTCAAAGTGGTTTGGAAAATGTTTTCTCTGGACTGCAATTATTGATTCTTCAGGAGAAAAATAATGTATTTTTCTTCTTTTCACTCTCTACCAGTAAGTAGTAATATTTATTCAAAGAAAGAAAACTATTTATATGCACTCAGAAGGCCTGGGTTTTAATCCAGAGCCCACCATTTTTAATCACTTCTGTGTCATTGCTACACTTGTGAATCTAATACTTTTTTTTATCTTCCTGAATTGTGATAACCCTATCAATTTCCCAAACTAGTTGGAAAGGGAAACGAAATTAGTTTCCCAAACTAATTTATGCACTCCATAAGGAGAAGGATGTGTCTGTATCTTATTTAGCTCAGGAGCTCATTGTTTAGCAAAAAGCTTGTTTGTTATACCTTATTAATGAGAACATGGGCTCTGGGGCGAGCTCTCTTGGTTTTACATCTTGGCTCCTTCATTTCCTAACTGTGTGACCTCAGGCAAATTGCTTAACTTCTCTGTGGCTTAGAATAAGGATGACGGTATCACCAACTTCACAAAATTGTGATAGAATTAAGTGACAAATACATTTAAAGTGTTTGGAACTGGAATATACACTCAGCAAATTTTAACTACCACTTTCCTTATTACCATTGTATCTTTTTTTTTTTAAGCTGAAGTATAGTTGATTTATGATATTATGTTAGTTTCAGGTGTACAATATAGTGATTCAGTATTTTTCAATATTTGAATCAGTATTGAATTTGAAAATATATTCAATATTTTCAATATAATTCAATAGATTATACTCCATTTAAAGTTTTAAAGTAATGGTTATGTTTCCTTTTGCCTATTATTATCATTGTTGGTAATATGTATTTGTCAGTGAAAACAACACTCCATCTCAGTGAACCTGTTTTCTTATCTATGATCTGGGGGCTATGATACAGTAATAACAGTAACACCCCGAAGAGCTGTTGTGAGGATCAAATGAGACAACAGCTAATAGTCAAAATGTCTTTTCAAATATTATATTTTGAAACTCTCTGGTACCATTATTTATAATATGAACTGCAGCACAGAGAGAAGAAATGATTTTCACAAAATTCTGCAGTGTGAGTGATGCAGACAGAGCTGGAATATTCTTGGAACTTCCTTCTGTTCCCAGAGTGTACTGCTTAGCTGTGGTGCACATAGCCAAAGCCTCTGGGATTACTGAGCCTTTTTCAGTATTTACATTAAGATACAGCCACAGGTCTTTCAGCAAAGCATTATGTTTTCATCAAAGCTACCCTGGCTTTACTGTGCTCATCTTCACTGTCCTTGCACAAAGGTCTGACAACTCTGCCTTGGTTTCTGAGATGCTCGATATCAACAGTCAACTCTTTAAGTGAAGACTGGATGCTGTATGGATAAATTGTAGTTCGTACTATTGAGTATCCAGAAGAGGTAGAAAAGGGCCTAAACTAGGAATCAGAACACATGAGATGAAGGTGTAATATTTATCACTTAAAAATCATGGTGTCCCAGACAAGCCCCGTTGGTTATTTGGGATACAGTTTTCATATCTACAAATGAAAAGCCATCAGATTATTTCTGCGATTCCTGCAGAGTAAATGTCCTTGGAATCACAAGTCCTGTGCTTTGTCTTTCTCCTGCCCTGTGACCTTGGGCAAGTCACAGTCTCTCTTCCATCTATAGTGTCCTCAGTTGCACAGGACTCTTTCCTGAAACAGACAATCCTTTTGCTGCTGGATGTCAGTCACTGTATCAGGCAATGAAAATGTGCATATGTACAAAAACAGGTGTACACACATTGGGCTTCCCTGGCGGCTCAATGGTAAAGAACCTGACTGCCAATGCAGGAGATGCATGTTCAATCCCTGGGCTGGGACGATCCCCTGGAGAAGGAAATGGAAAACTGCTCCAGTATTTTTGCCTGGTAAATCCCATGGTCAGAGGAGCCTGGCAGGCTACAGTCAATGGGGTTGCAAAAGAGTCAGACACGACTTAGTGACTAAACAATAACATACATACATTAATGCGCGCTGATGCCTATTGTATACAAAGAATTAAGTCATAGTTCTTTGCGTACATTATTCAGTGTAACCTTTATAACAAGTTTATGAGAATGACATTTCTTATTTTACAGGTGAGGCAACTGAGTCTAAGACAGAGTAACTAACTTGCCCAAATGGCAACCTTAGGGATTGAACCTAACGAATCTGACTTCACCCGACCATGAGGTTACATAGTCACCTATCAAAGATAAAGGAAGTATCCTATCTTCCCTAGACTAACCTCACTTTTTTTGTATTCTGGTTATTCAACTAGTGGACATTTAGGGAATTTTGACTCATTGGGTGCCTAGATTTTAACCTGAAATGTAATACAAGAGTTAGCTGGATTCATGGCAAATTGCAAGACTATTCCTGTTCATTGAGCATTCTACCTCTGAATCCAGCAGCATCCTGAAGCGTTCTGCCCTTTTCTTTGTTAGGATTTTAAGCAATTGGCATGAATGAAGGTGTGAACTGGAAAAATTCTCTGTGACATGAATTTGGAAGGGTTGGCAGATCTATCAAATGACAGACTAAAAATGAGAAAAGATATGACCTGCTAAGAACTTAATATACATTATTACATTTTAAACTCAATTCTCAGTAGGACTATTATTATCTCCATTTTATGCACAAGGCAACCCAAGCTTAGTGTAGAGACCATCAAAAGATGACACAGCCTGTGAACTGACCTTTTTTTCCAAAAATAAATTTTATAGTCAAAAACCCCCACGAAAACTACAAAAACCCAAACCTTGCAAAACTGCCACACAGCCTTCTTGTCATACTTACCTCATTTATCCTATTGTCAACATCTTAAATTATGGTGATATACTTACCAAACTAAGAAACTGGCATCAATACACTATTATTAATTAAACTCTAGTCTTTATCTTGATTTTACTATTTTTTTCACATTAATGTCCATTAATGTCTAGGGCTGCTACAACAAAGTACCACAAACTGGGTAACTTAAAACAACAGAAATTTATTCTCTCACAGTTCTGGAGCCTAGAAGTCCAAAATCAAGGTGGTCAGAGGACCATGCTCTCTCCAGAGCATCTAGGGAAGAATCTTTCTTTGCCTCTTCTGGCAGTTTCTGGTAATCTGTGGAGTTCTTCTGTGCTACAGTGTGATGTTTGTGTCTCCTATAAATTCATAAGTTGAGATCCTAATGCCCAGTGGAGATGGGGTCTTTTGGAGGTGATTAGGTCATGGGGACTCTGCCTTCATCAATGAATGAAATTGATGACCTTATAAGAGAGGTCCAAGAGAGCTCTCTCACTCTTTCTGCCATGTGAGGATGTAACAAGAATTCTAAGAAACAGAAAAGTGCCCTTACCTGACCATCCTGACACTTTGGTCTTGAATTTCCAGCCTCCTGAAGTGTGAGAAATAAATTCCTGTTGTTTAAAAACCACCTGAATAGGCTAAGACACTTGGCTTGTAGTTGCATCATTCCAATCTCCACCTTCAACTTCACATGGGCTCCTCTCCTTGTGTCTGTGTTTCTGTATACAAATTTCCCTCTTTTTATAAGGACACCAGGCATACAAGTTTTATGGCTCAATCAAATCAAGTATGATCTCAACTTATCTTGATTATATCTCCTTGTTGTTTAGTTGCTAAGTCTTATCTGACTCTTTGCAACACCATGGACTGCAGCACACCAGCTCCTCTGTCTGCCACTATTTCCTGGAGTTTGCTCAAATTCATGTCCATCAAGTCAGTGATTCCATCTAGCCATCTCAAGTTCTGCTACCCTCTTCTTCTATTGCCTTCAGTCTTTCCCAGCATCAGGGTTTTTTTCCCAATAAGCTGGCTCTTCGCATCAAACAACCAAAGTATTGGAGCTTCAGCAACAGTCCTTCTAATGAATATTCAGGGTGATTTCCCTTAGAGTTGATTGGTTTGATCTCCTTGCAGTTCAAGGGACTCTCGAATCTTCTCCAGCACCACAATTTGAAAGCATCAGTTCTCCAGCACTCAAACTTCTTTATGGTCCAAGTCTTACATCCATACATGACTCCTGGAAAAACCATAGCTTTGACCAGATAGACCTTTGTTAGCAAAGTGATGTCTCTGTTTTTTAATATGCTCTCTATGGCGAAAGCGTCTTTTTAATTTCATGGCTGTGTCACCACCTGCAGTGATTTTGGAGCCTAAGAAAAGAAGATCTGTCACTGCTTCCACTTTTCCCCCTTCTATTTTCCATGAAGTGATGGGACTTGATGCCACAATGTTAGTTTTTTTAATGTTGGGTTTCAAGTCAGTTTTTTCACTCTTCTCTTTCACCCTCATCAAGAGGCTCTTAATGGGACTAGTGGTTAATAATCCATGCTTCCATTGCCCAAGGCACTGGTTCGATCCCTAGTTGGGGAACTAAGACCCCACAGACCTCATGATGAGGCCAAAAAGAAAAACAAGTCTTAGGTAGTGGGACATCCATGGTGGTCCAGTGACTAAGACTCCAGGACCTGGGTTCAATCCCTGATCAGGCAACTAGATGCCACATGTGGCAACTTAAGATCCCGAGTGCTGGAACTAAGACCTTGTACAGCCAAGTAGATTATAAATATATATGATAGGCTCTTTAGTTACTCTTTACTTTCTGCCATTAGAATGCTATCCTCTGCTTGTCTGAGGTTGTTGATATTTCTCCCAGCAGTCTTGATTCCAACTTATGGTTCAACTAGCCTTGAATTTCACATGCTGTATTCTGCATAAAAGTTAAATAAGCAGGATGACAATATACAGCCTTGTTGTACTTTTTTCCTAATTTTGCGCCAGTCACTTGTTCCATGTCTGATTCTAATTGTTTTGTGACCCACATACACATTTCTTAGGAAACAGGTAAGATGGTCTACTACTCCCATCTCTAATTTGTTGTGATCCACCCAGTCAAAGGCTTTAACATAGTCAGTGAAACAAAAGTTGATGTTTTTCTGGAATTCCCTTGTTTTTTCCATGATGCAATGAATGTTTCAATTTCATCTCCTGTTCCTCTGCCTCTTTGAAACCCAGCTTGTACATCTGGAAATTCTCAGTTCACGTACTACTGATGCCTACCTAGCTCGAAGGATATTAAGCATAACCTTACTAGCATGTGAAATGAATGCAATTGTGTGGTAGTTTGAACACTGGAATGAAAACTGACCTTTTCCAGTGATGTGGCCAAATTTTCAAATTTTCCAAATTTGCTGACATATTGAGTGCAGCACTTTAACAGCATCATCTTTTAGGATTTTAAATAGCTCCACTGAAATTCTGTTACCTTCACTAGCTTTTTTCATAGTAATGCTTCACAAGGCTCTCTTGAATTCATACTCCAGGATGTCCAGCTCTATGTGAGTGACCACACCATCATGATTATCTGGGTCATTAAGATCTTTTCTGTATAGTTCTTTGTGTAATTTTGTCACCTCTTCTTAATCTCTTCTGCTTTTGTTAGGTTCCTACTATTTCTGTCCTTTATAGTGCCCATCTTTGCATGAAATATTCCCTTTGTATCTCCAATTTTCTTGCAGAGATCTCTAGTTAGATTGTCTGAGTTTGTCTGATGCTTTTTCTCATGATTAGTGTGGGCTTATAGAATTTTGGGAGAGAATACTATGGAAGTCACATGCCCTTGTGAATTGGCCTTTAAAATCCAGAGCTCAGGTTTCAGTTATAAAACATATAATTAGACATTTCTCCAAAGAAGACATACAGATGGCTAACAAACACATGAAAAGATGCTCAACATCACGCATTATCAGATAAATGCAAATCAAAACCACAATGAGGTACCATTTCACACCAGTCAGAATGGTTGCTATCCAAAAGTCTACAAGCAATAAATGCTGGAGAGGGTGTGGAGAAAAGGGAATCCTCTTACACTGTTGGTGGGAATGCAAACTAGTACAGCCACTATGGAGAACAGTGTGGAGACTCCTTAAAAAACTGGAAACAGAACTGCCATATGACCCAGCAATCCCACTGCCGGGCATACACACTGAGGAAACCAGAATTGAAAGAGCCATGTGTACCCCAATGTTCATCACAGCACTGTTTATAATAGCCAGGACATGGAAGCAACCTAGATGTCCATAGGCAGATGAATGGATAAGAAAGCTGTGGTACATATACACAATGAAGTATTACTCAGCCATTAAAAAGAATACGTTTGAACCAGTTCTAATGAGGTGGATGAAACTGGAGCCTATTATACAGAGTGAAGTAAGCCAGAAAGAAAAACACCAATACAGTATACTAACACATATATATGGAATTTAGAAAGATGGTAACGATAACCCTGTATGTGAGACAGCAAAAGAGACACAGATGTATAGAACAGTCTTTTGGACTCTGTGGGAGAAGGCGAGGGTGGGATGATTTGAGAGAATAGCATTGCAACATGTATAATCATATGTGAAATAGATCACCAGTCCAGGTTCGATGTATGAGACAGGGTGCTCGGGGTTGGTGCACTGGGATGACCCTGAGGGATGGGATGGGGAACACTTGTATACCCATGGCTGATTCATGTCAAAGTATGGCAAAAACCACTACAATATTGTAAATTAACCTCCAATTAAAATAAATAAATTAAAAATTAATAAATAAAATTAATATGACTGTCAGCAACAACAAAAAAAGACAAAACATTTCTTAGAATCAGCTGTACTGTTGGCTTACTCTTTTCCCTTTCTTTTGGGGGCCTTGCACTGCCTTGGACATATAACTGGAGGCCCAGGAAATTCCTGATGAATTGATGCAGGATCTGCTGTCACGTGCAGCCCCAACTCCAGCACCTTCCCCAGATGTGGAACTGCTACCTTCACTCTCTCATATGCATGACAAACCTATGCACATTGCTAATGTTGATTTACCTTTTTTGAGCTCCACTAATACATCAGTGATCACTGAAGACATGGAGTTCGACATGACCCCTTCCTGGGAGGCTTGAAAATGCAAATGGCAGGAAAGCGGAGGTCACCTGCAAGAGCTGAGTTGTGTATAAAGATTCCTCAGCTTCTCAGGGCCCAGATGAATTGACAAGTGGGAAAATTAGAACTTGCTCTTCTCTTGAAAAGGTGGATTATGTGGATTCAAATCCTCTCTTAAATATTAATGATAACCAAACAAATCTCTCTTATTAAACATACCTCAGCCTTCACTTCAATTTAGTAGTAGGGAAAGTAGATATAAATTAGTGGATTAAAGTTTTGGAATTCTAGCCTCGCCTTGAATTGTTTTGCTTGCTTATTTATATATTTACTCATGTATTAATTTATTTATCCTGGGAGTGGGCAGGCTGACGCACAATGGAGTGGCTGGAAAGAGTACATCACTTCGAATTAGCAGAACTTTTTATAAGTCCCAGGTCTCTTATATTACAAGCTGAACCTAAGGCTAAGAGCCAGTTTCCCCAGCTCTAAGGTCAGAATGACACATCCCACTGCAGCACTATCAACTAGTCAGCGTTTACTCTCCCATATTTAAAGAGTCCCTTAACCCCTTTCAGGGCACTCCCCACCTCTGTTGGCTGCAGTCTTATTCCAAATGTCCCAGATTCCCTGCACCAAAGAGTGGACACGTGCCTTGGTTGGACTTCCTGTCCTGGGAAATGCTATAAAGGCAGAAGTGACTGGTGAATTCATTCCAGAAGAGGCATCAGGAAGAGGCTCTCCACTGGTTCCCGATACCCGACCCCTGAGAATGACTAACTTCCATTTATTTTTTTCACAAGCCAGGTTCTTCCTCTTTCCCTTGCATTCTTGAGACTCCTCCTGTTTTCCCCTGATATACATATTCTGTCTTCTTGTAGAAGACACAGTTAGTTTCTGTTGCCTGTGGCCAAGAGCCCTGATGCACATCCCTTTAACTTTCTCAGAGCTCTGCCACATTCTCAGAGCTGTTCCTTCCTCAACTTCCATATTAGTTTATCCATTCCTGAGAGCTTACATAGCTCCTTCCCTTACATTCCCAATATTTTTGTATTACCCTTGTCTAGCCATGAAATAGACAATCCAGCTCACCGGTTGTTATGGGGTAGATTGCGTTACCCCCAATTCATATATCATAGTCCTAATGCCCACTACCTCTTTAAAGAGGTGACTAAGATAAAATGAGGGCATTCAAGTTGGCATTAATCCAGTATGTCTGATGTTCTCAGAAGAAAAGGAAATTAGGACAGACACACACACACACAGACACACACACACAGACACACACACGCACAGGCACACACCAAGACCACGTGCGGACATAGGGAAAGGATAATCATCTCCAAGACTAGGAAAGAGGCCTTAGAAGAAGGCAACTCTGTCAACACCTTGATCTTGGACTTCTAGCTTCCAGAACTGAGAGGAAATAAACCTCTATTGCTTAAGCCACCCAATCTGTGGTACTTTTTTTAAGCAGCTCTGGAAAACAAATGCAGCGGTCAAAGATAGAGACTCTGGGGTGAGCCCGCCTGGATGCCTGTCTATGCAGAGCCGTGGACAGGTTACTTTACTGTGTTGTGCCAGCATTTTTCGGTGGTGATGTGAAGGGCAGAGAGAGGGCAGGGAGGGAGACAGCAGAAGATGTGCTTGGTCACTTGGGTAAGTCTAAGGAGGAAATGAGAGAAAAGGACCAGGTATGTAGTTTCCCTTTCCATATGGCTGGTCTTCTCAAGTCACCTTTCCTCCCCTCCACATGCTTTGCTAGCGGAGTTTCCGCCAGACAGGAGGAGCTGTCGGGGATGAGAAAGAGGCTCCCCTCCTAACAAGATAATGGTGAAAAATAAAAGAAAAGCAGTTAAAAGCAGAAAAGAGTTGCATTCATATGCTTTGAGGGAGTCACCTAACCTTCCTAATTGTGTTTCTTAATCTCTAAAATGGTGATAATGACCCCTGCATCTTACAGCCCTGTGGCAAGCAACTCAGGGCAGAAAAAAACCTTCTCTACCAGTCTATAAATTCCTTAAAGGCAGGCACTCTGCTTATATTATTCATCTTTTTATTACCACTTTACAATTCAAGGCTGGATACACGGTAGGCATTCTGTTTATATTTGTGGTTGACTAAGAAGTGGCTGTTGTTATTGAGGGAGAGAGTAGACAGATGGACAACTGCTCAGAGCTGGGGTTGCTGTCTCTGGGTTTTATGTGCCAGCCCCAGGCTAGTGCAGGCGATGACAGAGTAGGATTTAAGGATCAGGATGGAGCATACACTAAAAACAGTGATAGAGAAGAATACATATAGTTTTCTAAATCTAGAGTTTTCTGCTTGAATCTACATGTCTGGAGTAGGTGAGAATTCCTAAACCAATTACAGTGAATTAGTTGTAAATGAGGGAGTATGTCCATTGGGTTGGAGTTGGGGGAGCACTATTGAAGTTACCTCTCTACTTTATCTCCCCCACAAATCCCCTAACAGATACACACACACATACAGAGCAGCCCATCCATACATTACAGCAGACATGAAGACATAAATATGGATAATTTCTCTGCTGAAATTTACTAATTGCCTCCCTTTTCCTATGGAGTAAAATTCAAATCCTCATTCTCATATTTAAAACCTTTGCATCAGGCTCCCTGCACACTTGTTTATCCCATTTCCTCCCTCCTGCCTTGCATCCCAGAATCAGAACACTATTTGCTCAGCCTCCACATATTTGCACATGATTCGCCTTCTGCCTGGATTTGTCTTTTTCCACATGTCTGCCTGGCAGACTCTCCTTTTCACCCTCAGCTCCAGCATCTCCTCCTTACAAGCAGACCATGCTGGTCCCCTCCATCAAAGCTCTTTGCACCAAAGTTTAATCACTTGTTTCTATATTCAGCTCCCACACTGAGCCTGGGGCTCCCCAGAGCAGTGTCTGCCATCTTTATCTTTGCACCCATAGGTTTCAGCAAATCTGATGACTGAGTGAACAACTTTTCCGGTTTCTGTTAATTGAAAGTTTACTACATGCCATTCACTTTGCAAAACAATTTGCATACACTCATATCTCATTTAGCCTCCTGATATGAAGAAGCTAAGGCTAAGAGAGGCTAAATAACTTGCCTGAAACCTCACAGTAATTCAATCGAATGTGAGGTCTGGGACTCTGCAAACTGACTCAGTTTGTATCTACTATGAGCATCTAATGCACTTAGCGAGCATCTACTGTCTTCAGGATTAGTTGTTGTGGGGTTTGCTGGTTTTAGCACAAAATATTTTAAAGCATCCTCTTTTAAACTAGCAGGTCTGGGAGAGGAAAGGTGACATCGTTTATTCAGAAAAGTCAAATCTAAGCAAAGGCAGAAAAGAGGAAGAAGACAGAGGAGAAGCCAGACTGATAAATACTCCTGATGGGAAGGTTTCTTTGCATTAATTCCCATAGGTAAGAAAGAAGCGGGCTTAACAGCCCCAGAAGAAGGGCCCTGAGTACTAAATAAGGAAACTCTTCAACTTCAAGATCTGGAATCTGTCAATGAGGTAGGTTGCAGTTCTGCCTCTGATGTTGATTGCTGGCTTTTCCATGATTCAGGGCTCAAATGTTGTAAGTCAATGAGAAATGCTACTCTAAATATTCTTTCCACTTAAAAACATAATTTTAATCATAGCAACCAATGCACAGGTATCCCAAATTGATACCCCTCAACCCATCCTGCACTCTTGGCATAGGCTTCTGCCCTTCTCTGGACCACTCCTGACCCCATTTCCCTGGCTAACTGCTCACATTCCTTCAGGCTCAGTTCATGAGTCTCCTCCTCCAGGAAGGCTTCCTGGTTCTCAGGCTCCCATTTTGCATTTACTTACATCATTATATATACCATGCATGCATGCATGCTCAGTTGCTTCAGTCATGTCCAACTCTTTGCGATCGCATGGACTGTAGCCCGCCAGGCTCCTCTGTCCATGGGATTCTCTAGGCAAGAATAGTGGAGTGGGTTGCCATTCTCATCTCCAGGGGATCTTCCCGACCCAGGGATCGAACCTGGGTTTCCTACGTCTTCTGCATTGCAGGTGCATTCTTTACCCACTGAGCCATCTGGGAAGTCCTTATAAATACCACTTACTCTCAAAAGTGGATTGACTTTGAAGTTAATGATGCCTAAGTTTTGGGACCCTTCCCCATGTGGGTCTCTCTGGGTACTAGGCATCATTTATGATATAGAATGTTCTACGTGGTGAAGAGAAGGCAGTGAGCAGTCAAGGAGAACTTATATATATGTTTATTTATTGTAAATTGTGCAAAGGGAGCTCAGAAGAGAGGGACCTGCATGTGAAAAGCTTTAGAAATGTGTTGATTATTCTCATCCTGAATAAATATTCACTCATTTACTTCTGAACCTTCTTTTGTGAATTGGTCTTAATATTCTTGTTTTCCAGTGGACCCACTAAATCATGTAAGCTTCAGGCCCCACAAAACTTACATCTCTATTCTGCTGTCCCTCCCTCTGCATTGCAACTGCCTCCATTTCTTTATCTCTCCCACTCAGAGCCATCCCTCACGCTTCACAGATGCTGTACTGCCATTGTATTTTTAGAGAACAGTTAATAGCATGCAGTCACTGGTCACTGAGCATCGTTGTGGAAGCAGAAATAGTCGTGACAGGCCTGCAAGGAGCAAAGCACTGCCTGGTCGTTTCGTTTGTCAGCGAAGAGCTGTCTCTCTCAGACCCTTCTCTAGACTGTTGTCTGTAAATTTAGGCAGCTGATTAGAATAGCTCCAAGGTGCCTGAGAAAAGATTACCAATAAAAAGGCTAAATCCTGAGTCATCAAGGAAAGATTATGTTATGTTTTGTTTTCTCAGTTTAAAATCAAAGGGGAAGTGTGTTTTTTTGGTTTTGAAAAATATCCTTAAAATTAGCATTTCCCAAACCTTGACAAATGTTCATTCGTTTGTGGAGACTGCCCCTGACTTCAAAGAACACTGACTAAGCATTAAATCACGCTGTGTGTTCTGGTTTCTTCTTTCAAAGCATTTTTAAACCTTTTGAGAATAATATACAGGACAGTTGCCTCCTCTGTGAAGCCTTCTCTAATTCCTAGCAGACTCTGAAGAACTGACTACTTCTGCCTTTAGGAGGGAATAGTGTGTGTGTGTGCATGTGTGTGTTTCTAGGAAGGAAGAGTGTGTGTGTGTGTGTGTGTGTGTGTGTGTGTGAATTGTACAGGTTATGTGTCAAGTACCGTTCTAAACCCTTGCTTATATAAACTCATTTAATCCTCACAACAACCCTTTGCTGTGTTTTCATGTCCACAGATTTCATGAGAGGCAGTCGGACTCGGACACCCACCGCTTCCTGTTTGAGTATATCTCTGTTTCACCACTTCTCTGTCCAAAGTGACATTGTCTGAGGACCAGCTGATAAATGTGAGCTCTTTGAGTTAGGTGCTACCTCTAGGTTTTGTATCCCTGGGGAGAGGGGTTGCCCAATGGGTTGAAGAGAGAAGAGCTCAGCAGGTGACCAGGGCTGGTGATCAGTTCCTTCAGGGGTTCATCACTGTTCCTGAGCAGAGGATCTAAGGCTCACTGATCCAGTCCTTTAACACGTACACAGGGGCTATGCTAGATCCCAAGTCTTTCTTTTTACATTTGTGAAATTTGAAAGATACCATGTGTTCCTTACAATCCAGGAGTAAATTTAGGAGCCCTTTATAGAGAATAAAGTATGTCACAGATTCAAAGTATTTTAATAATTAGCAAGGCTTTGAAAATACATAAAAAGGCTGCATTACAACATCACCAACTACACTGTGCTGCACAAATCAACAAATATTGCTGGACCAATGCATTCATGTAATGCAGTAATCTTCCCTCTCAAATCTATCCATCACACTGTCATTGGTATAATCCCCTTTTGAATGCAATAAGCTGTAATAAATTGCATTTTGCCCATTTGGGGCAGTTCTAACAATAACAAAAATGCCCCTAATCCTTAATGAGAACCTACTTTGTACCTGGCACAGGGCTGGTTGGGTTGGCTGAAAACACGGCGATGCCTCTTGGAATAATCTCAACCAAATTACTTAACCTCTGAGACCTTCAGTTTTCTTTTCTGCAAAACGGATAGCAATCATAGCTACAGGTGTGCTAGATGCAGTTGTGCAAATTGTAGAGTGAACAAAGGTACCAAATCTAGGGGAACACCATACACATCACTAGTGTGAGAGACCGGTGTGCTTACTGCCCACAGTTCCCAGCAGATTCTAATAGGGTTTTTCATTCTAACAAAAATAGTGTATTAGGACAGTTTTCCAACAGATGGAAGTAAAATGTCTTGAAGAAAAGGAGGCTTTTATTGCTTTATACATAGGCAAAGAGCAACCTCATGTGCCTAACTCTTAGGTTCATTATGTGGTTTTATTGAATAGATGTGTAGAAAGCACATAGAACCCATAAGAACAGTTCATAAATGGTAGCAATTCTAGTTTTTCTGCATTTTCTGACTTATCCCCTTTATCCTCTTTGTCCTATCAAACCTTAAAAGGAAACTATTTTTAATCCTTGTTTTACAAATAAAATGAGAATTGGAGAGATTAAATAATATGTTAAATTTCAATTAGGTGGTGAGTGACTGAGTTTAGGATCCTAATTGAAGCTTGCCTGAGCTCTTAACCACTCTGCTTAATTGCTCAGTCATGTCTGCCTCTTTGCAACCCCATGAACTGTAGCCCGCCAGGCTCCTCTATCATCGGGATTCTCCAGGCTAGAATACTCGAGTCGGCTGCCATGCCCTTCTCCAGGGGATCTTCCCAACCCAGAGACTGAACCTAGGTCTCCCACATTGCAGGCGGATTCTTTACTGTCTGTGCCACCAGGAGAGCCCTGTTAACCCCTGCCTTGTGCTATTCTATGCGTGTCAGGGAAAATCCTGCCCCTGCCATCTGCCTGAGTTATGACCACTCCCATGGCGTCCTCATCCTGAAATATCATGGGAAAGACAGGGCAGCCAAGTCCATTCTTTATTGCTCCCCAGAGTTTCAGTATCACTTGTATTCCCTCCATAGTATCATAGCCTCCAAGGGTTCTTCTCTGCGTAGATAGGTTAAGACAGTTTTCTGGAGCCTGCTCCTGGCTTACCTTTCCCCCACAATCCCCCTGAATCCTACTTGACCTTCTAAGGGCAGGAGTTGGAAAGGGGGCTGGGAGGACTGGAAATGGATTGCAAGCCTTCTTTAAATTCTGGCCCTTCATACTACCTTGTTAAGTGAGAAGGACGAGCACAGAGAGAGGAGACTCCTAGGATAACCTCTCTGAGTAGAAGGAAACAATTGTCTCAGTCTGATTTCTGCTTTGAACCCTTACTCCTTACAGTGAGTCTCTGCTCAATCCCATTTTCTTTCTCCTCATTCCCACTATTACACTTCATTGCATCCTTGACATTCATTTCTTCTTTGACTCCCAGCAAAATGCTTCTGTGCTTGAGGAAGAATCAAGGTAGGGAAAGTAATGAGATCCTTGGGTTTCTCTAGAAGTCAGGAGGGTATGGCAGCTAATGCTGGTATTGGAAGCCAGGTCCATGGGTCATGCAGATGAATGTAGTGCAAACATATGCACATAAGTACTTGGACTGGCACAGGGCAATGGACAAAGTAGTGGAGAGATGTTTTGAAACTTTCTTTAATTTTTTATGTCTTTAAAAATTCAAGAGAATTTTCCATTATCTTGCTGGTTATATCTACTTCTCTTAATATAGATGTAATTTTTCAGATTTACTATCGTAGAATAAAGTCAATAGATCAGAAAGATAATACAGCCCTGAGACTTTGTGAATAGCTTGTGTTGTGGTTAATTTTATGTGTCAACTTGGGTAGGCTATGGTGCCAGCTGTTTGGTCAGACAATAGTCTAGACATTTTTATTTTTTAGATAGGATTAATATTTACAATCAATAGACTTTAAGTAAAACATATTACTCTACAGAATGCAGATGGGCCTTATACAATCAGTTGAAGGCCTTAAGAACAAAGATGGAGGTTTCTTGAGGAAAATTGAATTCTGCCTCCAGATTGCAACATAGAAATTTTATCTGAGTTTCCAGGCTTTGGACTCAAGACTGCAACATCAGTTCTTACCTTCTTACCTGAATCTCCAGTCTACCAGCCTGCCCTTCAAATTTCTGAAATTTGCTGGTGTTCACAATCATATGAGCCAGTTATTTTAAAATACATCTCTAACTTTCTCTTTTACACACACAGAATACACACACACACATTTCTGGACATGTGTATATAACTTAAAGATCTCAAAGGCCAAACAAATATGTTTATATATCTATCTCCTTTTGGTTCTGTTTCTCTGGAAACCCCAGGCTAATAACACTGCTTGATACAGAGAGTCTCAAGAGTATGTTATTTCCCCATAGATTATACCAGTGACAACAGAGAAGCCCCATGTATTAGTCACATAGGCTGGCTTTGCAACGGCAATAAATAAACCCTAAATCTCAATGGCTTAACACTATACAGACTTATTTGTCCCTCTTATCACAGCCCATCACAGGAGACACAAACTCAAATGACTACCAGGCCAGACAGGTGAGTAAATGCCTGATGGAGGCTGTGGGTACTGTAGTGACTTAGAGAGCAAATATCTTATCCTAAATTAGGAAATTGTTCTTTGTGGGAAAAGGAGCTCATGGGTCCAAATATCTCAATCTTCCAATAGACAGAATACACTGGGATTTTACAATATGAAATGTCTAACTCTGATATCCTGATAATATAGTACATTCCAATTAACAAAAAAAGTTCTGGGTTGTACAAACAAAATCTTTCTGCAGGTTGCAATAGGCTCAAGGTCCTCCAGCTGGCAAGTTCTGCTTGAAAATGATTGTCCAACAATATTCATTCTTATTTCTTTTGAGCTCAGGCTCAGCTTTGATCAAAATCATAGTCTAGGAAAAGGCGATGAGGTCCTGTTTATGAAGCACAGGGAACTTTATCTGTCAGGACTATGTGGAAACTCAAGACACTCATATGATAAGAACAGAAAACCAGCCTGCATGGATACTCATAAATATACATGTGACTGAGTGTACTGATCCTGAGTGAACAGACCAGGAAATAAGTGAAACCTTCAAAAGATCACTTTATCACTTGCATAGATTGGAGCCCTCCTTTGTTTAAAAGTTCTTGCCAGAAACATTTGAATTGGAGTTGGTTATCAGTACAATATTTTCTATTTGTTTGAATGAAATTATCTTAATTATCTTCAGAAAAGGGATATTGAGTTCCAGGAAGAGAAGACAAGCTATAGGCCTGAATCCCTAGGCAGGGAAAGGCAGGAGAATGGTGTTGTGTGTGGTAAGGCAACAAGAATGAATTAAGTACCATCTGCATGTTTTTTGGGAAACCAGAATCATTTCCTCAGAAATCATCCTGGACAATGGCCTTTTGTACTTAGCCAGGTGACAAAAAACACTTGGAGTGTTTTCAACAGAGGAAAGTCATGGTATAGAAAGAATTACACAGGAAATAAAAGGGCTTGATGATGAGAAGGAAGGAACCCAGAAATTAGCCACCCCGAAAGATCAGGAAGCTACTATTACCCTTAAATGGGAGGGGCTAAGGGTCAGGATCCCCTACAAGAGGTCAGGACCATGAAAAACCATTGGCAAGCTGGAGCTAGAGCTGCAGAGAGACACAGTTGCTGCCAGAAATGCGACCTCAGCAGCAAGGAGAAAGAAATTTTTTTTTCCCCTTTCTTTTTACCTAACCTTTCTAGCACTTTCTATTGACCATCCCCCAAAACCAGCTGGTATTGAGAAATGCACGCTGAAGAGATTTGGTGGGGGTGCAAGAAGGACATCTAGAAGTCCACAGGGTCAGGATGAGCATGGTCACAACTGACACCCAAATTCAGCCCCACAATTTCTCCCCACAGCACATGTCCAAGGCAAATCACCAGGGGCTTTTACTCACCACAGTATTGATATTTCTGAATATCAATGCCTTATCAGCAAAGTGTGTATGTTAGAGTCTTAGAGTTAAGGGATTCATTCATTCATTCACTCATTCATTCATTCAGTGAGATGATTTGGCTTAGCACATAGTTGGGAGAGAAGCTTCAATGAGGTTAATTACTATTTTGTTGACAATTTTTTCCCAGTCAGTCGCACAGAGATCTGGGAGTTGGATTAAGCTCTGAGCAGCTCTGAGACACACAGAATTCTCAGAATGGACCCACCAATCCAGTCTCAGAAACTCACCCAGGCTTTGTCACCCTCCCATTCTGAAGCAGGTACCACCCTTACACAATTAAAGTGGGTAAGCCCATCCAGGTCAGATTTGCCATCTTTATTTGGAGCAAATCATGGACAAGTCGCTTTCTATGACACACCCTGTTCGCTTCAACATTAAAATCTGAAGTTAGGTATGAGTCCTTTTTTCAAAAGGCAAAAATAAAGCTCATAGAGACTAAGCAATTTGCCAAAGCTCACACAGTTAATGAATGAGTCACCAAGGCAGAAATTAAGTTAATGTATGCTCATCCTGAAGCCTGTTCAATATTCATTCATTCATTTATCTACTGTCCATTATTCGTTAGGTATTACATTGCAATACTACAAATATATCCCAGGCTTTATTGAGAAGTACAGAGTAGTATAATATAAACCTATGTTTGTCCTCAAATATTTTAGGGAGAGTGAGCCTTTTAGGACATAAGTCAGATCATGTTCACTGCTCTGCTGAAAACCCTGGAGCGGGTTGTCAGTTCACAGAATTAAATTCAAAGTTTATCATAGTCTTCCAGTCCCTACAGACATCTCACTACCTTATTAATCAGGTACTTCCTCTGTTTCTTTTCCTTGCTGTTACTTTTCACCTTAATGCCAATCAGGCTATGGTATTTACATGTTTGTTTATTGTTTATCTCCCTCCACTAGTACGTACGTTTTATGGATGTAGAGGCTTCATATGTTTGCTCATTGCCCTATTAACCATGCTTAGAATGGTGTGCCTGTCTGTATTTGTATACTAGGGCTGCCATAACAAAACACCATAGACTGAGTGGCTTAAGCAACATGAATGTATTTTCTCACAATTCTGTAGGCTAGAAGTCCAAAATTAGGGTTGATACCTGGGGAGTCTGTTCATCCTGGTTTCTTGCTGTGTCGTCACATGGGCTTTCCTCTGTATTTACGGAGGGAAAGAGACAGAGAGAAAGGGAATGAGAACTCTGATGTCTCTTGGATTATGGTCCAACCCTTATGACCTTAAGTCCAACACTTAACACTTTATTACCTCCTCATAGGCTTTATTTCCAAACCCAGTCACATTGAGTGTTACAGCTTCAATGTATGAATCTTGGGGAAGTTCCATTTGGTCTATACCACTGGTGCATAGTGAGTTCTCAATATTTATGGAACTGAATTGCATTTCTTTTATCCTATTTCATGTTGTACATTCTGCACTGGCTTTAAACTCTTTGCTGTCGTGCAGAACCCTCTCTAAATTGTCAGAGGGGGTTATTCTGCTCTTACAGTGAGATGGAATTATTGAAACACTGAAGGGACTTCATCCCAGGTGTCCTTTCATTGGCCACCCTAGGCCTCCTCGGCCTTAGAGGAGCAAGGCACATGTCTTCAAAGTATATCCTGAGACAAGTTCATGTTCATCTTACGACCAAAAATGTGTAGTGCCACTAGGGATGTTGAGTATGAGGGAGATGAGAATATCATGCAATTCACCCACAGAATACTTGGTAGAAGGAGTATTTGGCAGCTTTGTGTTGAGCAAAATAGAACGTGCATTTGGGAGTGGGTGTATATCCATGGGTAGAAACTGAAGAACACAGAAGTTGAAAATGCATGATATGAAATCACTCTTTTGTAGGTATGACATAATGGAAAATACATACTGGTCTGTACCGTCATTTGCTGGCACAGAACCCCTGAAACCCTTGACATTTCCTAAGTGGTGAGAGCACTAGGAGCATCTTTTGTTCTAATATTTGGTCTTTTACTCTGGCTCCTGACACAAGCTTCCTGAAAACCTTGTAATTTCCTGGATGACAGAATGTCTTTTGTTCTGATAAGGACACTCTAGATAGGCTTCTGGATGAGGGCTGGTTATCAGAAAGACCAAGCCCTGATTAGAGGCTTGGAATTTTCAGTCCCACCTCCATTTTCTAGAGTATGGAGAAGGGCTGAAAATGGAGTTAATAATCTATCATGCCTCTTTGATGAAGCCTCAATAAAAAAATCACAATAGTGTGGGGTTTGGAGAACTTCCAGGTTGGTGAACACGTGGAGATTTGGGGAGACTGGAGTGTTTGGAGGACATGGAATCTCTGGGCCCTTCCGTACATACCTTGTCCCATGCATTTCTTCTATCTGGATGTTTATCTGTATATCCTGTTTATCTATAGCCTTTTATAATAAACCAGCAAACATAAGTATACTCTTTTCTTGAGTTCTGTGAGCTGCTCTAGCAAATTAATCAAATCCAAGGAGGGGGTTGTGAGAATTTCAGATTTATAGTTGATCAGTCAGAAGCACAAATGACAACCTGAACTTGTGGTTGGCATCTGAAATGGGGTGGGTGCAGTCTTGTGGGATTGAGCCCTTAACCTGAGGGATCAGGAGGCAGAAGGAGAGTAGGAAAGAGAGAGGAAGGTGGACAGGGATTTGAAGGGCAGAGATTTGAGGAAGAGGAAGAAAGGAAGAAGCAACAAGGATAGGAGAGCTAAACCAAAAGTCAGAGGTAGAGTGAGAGCAGAAAGGAGAGGAGGGCTCTGGGAGAAAAATTAAATGCTCACTGTATAGAATAGTTTAAGACCTGGGAGGTAGCATCTCTCCGAGGGAAATAATGTTGCTTGAGTAGGTCTACACCTGCCTGTCAGAACTTTCTCTGAGAAACTGAGAACTAGACATGGCTTTGAAGGGGGTTGAATGCTTCTCCATGGTCTTGCTAATTTCCCTTTGTATCCTGAGTTAGAGCCCTGGGACACCACCTCATCCCCCATCTGAAAGCAGCTTGATTTCACAGCCCCTGGGCCCTTGATGTGGCTGCTCTGACTTTTTTTTCATGGGTTTTCCATCTGCTCCAACCATTGCAAATCCAATTTCATATTTGGCATAAAGTAAATTAGTTTCAAGAAATATCTTGTCATCATCCAAATCAAAATGCCACATTGAAAATGCTCAATGCCAGCTACAAATTGTCAGAAGGAGTTGAAGAAAGAGGAAAAGATTTTTGCTCTAGACAAGAGGGGGAGAAAAAATATGTATTTGAATGCATCATAGTAGATCTGTGGTGCCTAAATCATTCAAATAAAGCTGGAAAAAATATTTGAAAGCTTGACTAATCTGTTCTTTTATTAACATAGTCTTTCCCCTCCCCAGCTCCCCACTTTCCTCTGTTCTAGCAGTGTCTTAACAAGAATGACTTCTGAGTGTGAACAAGTCTATTTCTTCTGAGTTTCTGAAAAAGTAAATCTTATTTGCTGCAGTTCCAGGTGCTGTTCAAGTAACTCCACTAGGTTGCCCCATATCTCTCTGTCTTGCCACTCACCCAAGCCCTAGAAATGGGAATTCATGGTCAGCACACAATCTCTTAACCTACCATTACTTAACCCACTTCTTACTAGATTGTCTTAAACACCCTTAATTTCATTTGTCAAATTCTTTAAAGCATTATGTGCATGATCATCTGGAAGAGACTCTACATTAGCAAGTTACCAAATAAAAAGTTGATCTTATTTCCTGTGATGTAGAGAAGCACCACAGGAAGAGGAACTGGAATGCTTTGAGAAGTGAGAAGACAGGAAAAACAGAAGACTAAGGAGAGCCCTTTTTATTTGCCTACATTCCTTTATATCAGTCACTGTCTTTGCCTTTGAATTCCTCCCCCCTTGATCACTTAGTGAACTCAGTCAAGCTCTAGAATGTTCAAGGGTGTATTCCTAGAAGGTCCAGGCTGTGCTTGGCATTTAGTGAGTATTCAAAAGTGTCTGCTGAAAGAATGAATGCAGGAAGCAAACATTCCTCTTTTGTGTTACTTTTGCCAGCTTCCCATCTTATCCCGTAAGGTTAAGTTGAACTCCTTTTAACTCTCAGGAGTCCTCTACTGTGTCTCTTACCCTCTCTGCTGTCATGAAAGAATCTATTGTTATGTGAGTTCCTTAAATGAAGAAATTTTGTCTTACTGATCTTTTCATTCTGAGCATGTAGCACAGTGCTGGCATCTCATAGATACTCAATACATGTTGAGTAAATTGTGAATGAATGAAGGGTATATAAGCTAATTGATGGTTGCATGAAGGTATTGAACCTGCATGATAAGGGATTACATCAGTCAAAGAAGCTGCAAGGCCCCCAATTTAAGTGACAAAACCCTAAGAACAACCTCCAGGTCATCAATCAAGATATCAGATATGGACTATATTCATATTTAGTATCGGAGAAGGCAATGGCACCCCACTCCAGTACTCTTGCCTGGAAAATCCCATGGACAGAGGAGCCTGGTAGGCTGCAGTCCATGGGGTCACGAAGAACCGGACACGACTGAATGACTTCACTTTCACTTTTCACTTTCATGCATTGGAGAAGGAAATGGCGATCCACTCCAGTGCTCTTGCCTGGAGAATCCCAGGGAAGGGGTAGCCTGGTGGGCTGCCGTCTATGGGGTGGCACAGAGTCAGACACGACTGAAGTGACTTAGCAGCAGCAGCAGCAGCAGCATATTTAGTATAACCAAAGAGCTGGAAATGGGGTGCAGAGTGAGCACCAAGCAAGCCTTAGCAGTACTTGTGAGTTACTCCTAGGGGCTCCTAACCTCTTTAGACCCAGATTACCAGAGCTACCAGGCTCTAAGCATAAAAAGTTGGGGGTTTTGTGCTGGCAATTAAGGCAGATAGGCTTCTTAAGTGATGTGATTGAGGGACACCAAAGTCCTCCTCTGTCCAAAACTCCTTCCTCACTCAACCTTTGCAGGAGGAAAATGTCCACAGAGCCCCTCTCATGTGGGAGCAACAGATTCACCTTGTGGGCCTTTTAGTAGCTCTCATCATGACCATCGATTTTGTTCATTAGGTACCCAGAAGCCAGTAGGGGTCTGAGGGAAGGGAGTAGGTATTTTTGATGAAGAGTGGGACCAAATCTTCAGAGTTTAAAGTTCATTTCACTAACTCAGTAACTGATTCATTCAAAAAGCTCATTGAGTTTCATCTGAGTGCCAGATACTTTGCTAAGTACTTGGAATACATGATCATTGTATTGGATTATAGGCAAGAAATGAGATCCTTTCCTCTTGGATTATAGGCAAGAAATGAGAACCATATAGTATCAATTGTACCCACTCAGTTTTGGAGTTATAACATGAAATTGGATGTGTGGTAATGCACCATGCTATAGAATCTCTATTCAAGGCAATAGATGTGAATAAATTCTAGAGTGCACACAGTAATAAAATATGGTATATAATTAGAAAGCGATGAGTTTGGAACGTTTATTAATCTTTGTTTTTCTAATATAATGTATAAATTTTAAATTTATGTAATTTAAAATGGCTGTCACAAAATTCCTGATGATATAACAGTCGGATCTCCTGAGCTGGTACAAGTCATTTCATCTTCTAAGGGAGGTAAAATTGCAGACATGTAAAAAGACTTATGCTATTACAAATAAATACAAAATGAAATGTGAACTTCCCTGAAACAAATTTGGAGACTGGGAACAAAAGAATAAGACTGAGCTAAATTTTCAATAGCTTCTTCCCATACAAAGTAAGTTTAGATCAGCTCAATAATGGGATCATATCTCATTTTAAGAGGGCTTTTAAAAGTCTAATGTTTTCTTTTGCTTTTTTGAATACAACTGACATATAGCACTGTATACATTTAAGATGTATAGCATAATGATTTAACTTATACATACTGTAAAATGATTACCACAGTAGATTAGTTAATATCCATTGTCACATATAGGTATTAAAAAAGAGAGAAAGAATTTACTTTTCCTTGTAATGAGAACTCTTAGGATCTACTCTATGAGCAGCTTTCAAATATCCCACATGGCAGCGTTGACTACAGTCATTGTGTTGTGTATTATATCCTTTGACCGCCTTTATCCAATCTCCTTTCCCCTTCTAGATTTTAACACAATCTTAAATAAGTCACTAGATTTCCCATTGCCTCCATTCCGTCTCTTGGGAACTCAGGAAAAGTGATTCTGATCCAGATTTTAGAGCCTAGATCAGAAAAAGAGACCGTTCCTTCCAGGAGGAAAGGACAGCTCCTTTCTGACGTCAGACATTAGAGGGGTTTAGTGAGTGAAAATTCTTGAGCAATTGTGGATTAGGTAAATAGATGGTGCCAAGGCATTTCCTGTCTTATTTTCAAAACTAAGAGAGAATTCAATTCTTTCAGGTTAGACCCTCTTTTTTTCCCCATTAGAAGTCTATGTAGAGTCCTAAGAAGTGGAAGCTTTCACTTCTTAAACCATATTACCAAAGCTTCTTATCTCTAAACTCTTTTAAAATCTGCCTTTTTATAACAGTGCCTATTGAAACTAGGTACTAACAATGAAATGAAAAGTCATTTACAAAAGTATATTATAATAATTTTTTTTTAGTTGTAATTTTCACTTATATAATATTCCTTTATTTTTTTCCCCACCTAGATATGGAACCACTCAAGTTCAGTTCTCAGTTTGGGAGAACTGGAAAAACTCTGTAATATTAATACTAATGTCATAAGCGCAGCACATAATTGATTTACATGCTGACTCTTTTTTTTTTTAATTCCAAGATACTGGACAGCAGAAGACACTACTTTATGTAATATAATATATGTGACCTTCACCCAGTGAAACAAAATTTATCATGCATTTATTTGCTTGTATCAAGTCAAATGACAAATGAAAAAAGTTTAACCTTCAGTTCAGTTCAGTCTCTCAGTCATATCTGACTCTTTGCAACCCCATGGACTGCAGCATGCCAGGCTTCCCTGTCCATCACCAACTCCCAGAGCTTGCTCAAACTCATGTCCATTGAGTCCGTGATGCCATGATCTCATCCTCTGTTGTCCCCTTCTCCTCCTGCCTTCAACCTTTCCCAGCATCAGGGTCTTTTCCAATGAGTCAGTTCTTTGCATCAGGTGGCCAAACTATTGGATTTTCAACTTCAGCATCAGTCCTTCCAAAGAATATTCAGGACTGATTTCCTTTAGGATGGACTATTTGGATCTCCTTGTAGTCCAAGGGACTCTCAATTGTCTTCTCCAACATCACAGTTCAAAAGCATCAATTCTTCAGCGCTCAGATTTCTTCACAGTCCAACTCTCACAAGTTTAACCTTAGTAGTCTTCAAAAATGCAAATAAATATGAGCTACCATCTTTTCATAATTAAATTTGTAAATGTCAAAACTTCTCTGTCCAAGATAAGCATTGTACCAGAGAAAGAACAAATTATAACACCATTTGTGAAACTAGCTTATCAGTTTGCATCAATGTAAAGCTACACAGATGTTTTCCCAAGATTATTTATATTAGCAAACAATGAAAATAACCAATGTATACAATAATTGTATGTTTAATTAGATTTACATATTTATGCATTTTGATATCATATAAAATGGAATATCATGCAGCTTTTAAAATAACATTTTAACAGAACTTTTAAAATACAGGTAAATACTTTCCATTTAAGGGAAATGAACATTCAATGTTATATGTGCTGCATAATCTGAATTATACTGTCAAGTCTGAAAGGAAATAAGCCCAAATATTAATAGGACTTATCTCCTGATGATGGAATTATAAATGGCTTTTCTTTCTTCTTTTTTGCTTTCCTATTTTTCCCCAAGAATTCTATTATGGACAAGAATTACTTTCATAATGCAAACATAGTGCAGCCCCTGTCCCTGGCTCTCTAAAATCCCTGAGGCAATCTAGAAATAGAACAAATAATCCACCAATCCATACATTAACAACAACAACAAAAAAAGTTGAATAAATCATGTCACCATTCAAGTGAGCCCAGGTGCAGAGCGGCCTCAGAGACATGGATTGAATGAAAGAGTGGCGGGAAGAGGGGGCAGCGCAGACTAGAAGGAACAGTTTTGGGTGCAGGGATGTCTGCTGAAGGAGCAAGTGGTCAGATGATAGAACCACAGCCTAAGGGGAAGAGAGCACATCCCGCAGGAATATTAGCACATTCAAGGAACTGGAACTTAACATTATTAGACCAAAGAAACGAAGAGAGGATTGCCGTGGAGTTGAAATGGGAGGAAGTCAGGCTTAATGGGAAATGCCACTTAAGGAGTGGTGGGTCCTTCAGATGGTGCAGCTCCTCTGCTGTTCATTTCCCTGGTATAAGATGGTCTTTCATCTCTGTTTTTCTCCCTTCTCCCCTTTTTATTAATAGATAACTACCTTTCTCTGCCTATGGTTTCTGCTCCTTCATAACTTCAACTTGCTTTTGCCCATAGTTTACGCTGCTGCTACATGGTTTTTCAGCTCAAATTCTGTAGATCAGACTCATTTTCTATGTTTGAGATTCATGGGAGAGAAACTTGACTGATCCTGCTTAATTCTGGTGTCTAATCTTAGTCTAATCGGATGTGGCTTGGGGTGAGGGTAAGAAGGGGTAAACGTGAGTGCCTAGGACCAACTTTTCAACAAAGAAAGTGGGTGGGGGGATTCACTAGGAACTTGCCCAAACATTTCTGGATTGAGGCAAAAGGATGCTAGGGGAGACTGATTCATAATGATGAATGTCAGGGGAATTCTGTGAGTCTAGTGTCAGCTACTGACTGCTGACGGCAAAGGAAGACTGACAAACCACACCTAAGCTGACAATGATCTCTGTAAATTGTAATTTCTACTCCCTTTTACACTTCAAAATTCATGCAAATGGCATTCACAAGCCGGCCACCTAACTTTGACTCATCTAGTTTACCAGCAATTCCTAGTCTTTTCAAGCAAAATCTTCCTCTTCAGCCTCTTAGTCTTGCAACCTCTCTCCCATCACATGCAGTCCTCTTATTCAAGAGTGGCATTATTTTGGTGAAATAACACTGAATTTGTACTAATGAATTTTTTCCCAAATATTAATCTTGAAGTTTCAAACATACAGAAAAGTTGCAAGAATAGTACAACAAACCACATGATTAATTCATTTAGATTCACAAAATATTGACATTTTGCCACATCTGATCGATCTTGCTCCTGTCTTTATTTTCTCTGAACCATGTAAGAGGAAGATGCACATATAAAAAAGACTCATAAACCCTAAACCCCTCAGCATAAATGTCCTGAGAAAAAGGACTTCCTTCTACACAAACACAATATAAAGTTCACACTTTAATTAATTTTACACCAAAGCAATTCTATTATTTAATATACACAGTTCATATTCAGATATCCCTGATCATCTCAGTAATCACTTTTATAGATACCTCCACCCCCATGCAGTCCATTCAGGATTTAAAGGTCACACAGTATATTGAGCTGGCTTGTTTGTGTAGTCTTCTCTAATCTCTAACAATTTCTCTTGGTTTCTCAGTCTTCCAATTTGATCCAGGTTAAGCATCTTTAGGTGCTCAGGTACTACCGGTGAGATTGTGTCTAGGTCAGAATATTGTAACAGGTGGCATATCATGTCCATTTGTCCTGCCGTTATTGGTATGCTTGATCACTGTGCTTAATTCACATTTTAATTGACCCACAAAATTGTATTTTAATCAATAATAAATTCCTTTCTGCAGGCTAGGTGGCTGATGGGAGACTGCACTGCTCTAATAGTGAAGCTATTGTTGAAAACTAGTTCTAGCTGCTGCTGCTGCTGCTAAGTCGCTTCAGACTTCCTTG
This sequence comes from Bubalus bubalis, assembly GCF_019923935.1. Lineage (NCBI taxonomy): Eukaryota > Metazoa > Chordata > Mammalia > Artiodactyla > Bovidae > Bubalus > Bubalus bubalis. The sequence goes on along the minus strand of NC_059171.1, from coordinate 68,195,926 downwards.
AAACACAATACTCCGTTTAACTCTGCAGGATGTTTACTTGCTTAGATGAGAGAGGCAACACAGAATACTAATCAGTTCAGAGTGTGAGCCCTGGTATCACATTCTCTGGGTTCAGACCCTGGAACCACCACTTACCAGCTAAGTGACTGTAAACGTGTTCATTGACTTCTGTAAACTTCTCTTCCCACTCTACAAAATGAGCATAATAACTGGCCACCTTTTAGAATTGTTATTTCAATTAAAATAATGAATGTAAAGTGCTTGGTACTTTACCTGAGATAGAGCTAGTGTTCCACAAATATTGTCATAGTATTATTACATATGTGTTCTTTGTAAAAGCAAAGGATTTTAAAATCACTGTAAATCAAAACATCCCCAGAAGCATAGATTTGTGGATGTCCATTGCTTTGTGAACAATCCATATTGTTTACTTTGGTGCCCTAAATCACTAGTTCTCAGACTTTGCATTTAAGTAAGAATCACTCCTGGATGTTGCAAAATGGCAGATCCTGATTCAGTAGTCATAGGGCAAAACCTGAAATTTTTACAAGTTCTCAGGTGATGTCAATGCTACCAGTCCATGGGCCATACTTTGAGTACCAAGTCTGTAAATTACTTCCAAAAGGAAATGCCTTGCCAAACTTCTCAACTTATACTCTCAGGTATAGGGCTGTGTTGTTATATTGAATCATCACAGGAAGTTGCCACCAGGCTTGTTTGTTTTCCTTTTGGGGATATTTCTTGCAGCCATTAGCCAAATGCTACACTGATTAAACCACTATGACTATGACTACTCATCACTTTATGTTTCTACAAATACACCTTATCTATGTCTATATTCCTATATCTAATACATGCCCATGAAGGGGGAAATGATGAAGAATTCTTTGATTTGATTGGAGTTTAAGTACTGATTCTTGCATTTTTTAAGCTGGTAATCTAGGTCTTGTTGTTTAACCATTTTGAACCTCAATTACTTCATCTGAAAATGGCTATAATAATGCCAACCTTATGGATCCTTTGTGTTAAATTTTATTTATATCTATCTATCTGTATCAGTTCAGTTCAGTTCAGTTCAGTTGCTCAGTTGTGTCCAACTCTTTGTGACCCCATGGACTGCAGCACATCAGGCTTCTCTGTCTATCACCAACTCCTGGAGCTTGCTTAAACTCATGTCCATCGAGTTGGTGATGCCCTCTAACCATTTCATCCTCTGTTGTCCCCTCTTCCTCCTGCCTTCGATCTTTCCCAGCATCAGAGTCTTTTCCAATGAGTCAGTTCTTAGCATCAAGTGGCCAAAATACTGGAGCTTCAGCTTCAGCATTAGTCCTGCCAATGAATATTCAGGACTGATATCCTTTAGGATTGACTGGTTTATTGAACTATCTGTATAGACAGAGATAAGGAGGACAGACAGAGAGAGAGAGGAAAAAAAAAATAATGCTTTGATTAATATATCCTGGCATGTAGTAGGTTTTCATAATAGTTATTTTCTCTTACTATTACTTGTGAACCTGTTGGGGTCTATTTCTATTTTCATCAAGTAATTTTTAGGGATTACAGGGTCACAGACCCACAGAGTCACATCATTTAAGAGCAGGAAGTAAGCTCTCAGTGTTTCTCTAGGACTTGTCCTGCCTTGAAGGTAAATGCATCCTCTCTCTTGAGAATTCAGCAGAAAGAGGACATGGGTCCTGAAAAGCTCACAGGCACTCATTTGCCTGCATGATGTCTTCAAATTATATTACCCACCTTCATTCTTTGTGGTCAAGATTCCAATTTGCTTCAAACTCAATAAGCAGAGATATGTGCTTAAAATTCATTTTCACATACACTCCAAATGAGGAAAAGTCCAAAAGTCTCTAAAGTCTCTGAAAAGTAAAGTTTTTACTTCTATTTCCCTATGAGCTGCAGGGAGCCTTTAGTGAGTGATCCAAGTCTGTATCCTAAGGCAGGTGAGCTGACTTATGGGGGAGAATGCCATCCTGAGATGCATATGTCATTTTGATTAAAATTGGATTTCTCTTCAGGATATACTGTGTTTTCCTTGGGACATTCAATGCCTTAGGCTCACTTAGTTGAGAGGACAGAGTGTCACATTATGTGACAGAATTAAATGGATTCTTTGAGTGCTTTGGCAGAGTGTTAGCTTTGGCACAGGGAGATATCCTCTCTTCTCCATGCATGATGACTGCAAGAGGGGAAGCTATTTTCCATTGACTCAGATACATGACAAGAACCTCAGACCTAGTTCCCAATGCCTCAGAGGGAAGAACCACAGAAGTATTATACTACCAAAGTTAACATCTTAAAGATGAGAGCTCTATGACAAATTCAATAATTGGTTTCATGGATGAGAGTCAAATTGGTGAAGACTTACTCCAGATTCACAGCTTCACATTAGGGCAGAGCTGGATCTAGGAACTGAACTCCTGATTTCTAGGAGGACACTTTTTAATAGAATTCTGCTTTTCCAACAGGCCTAGCATTACATTCTTTCTTATTTGCTACAAGGGTGATCAGTTTGTAAATCCATGTGTAGCTACTGTTTTCCATGGCATACCAGCTGGAAGTATCAAAGGGTCCCAAAAGGTGAGCAATAGTTTCTGACTTGATCCTAAACAACAAAATCTATGGGACCATGCTCCATCCTAACCCTCCCTTTCTGGTCTTAGGGTCTCTTGGATGGTCTTTGGTAAACTCACAGAGGGCACTGATTCTCCTCCAGAAATCATAAGCATTTCTGATTTCTGTAATTTTGCCTTATGTCTCTCTAATATTTTGTGCCTAGTGATAGCTGCATCTTAAGACCATATCCTTAGTTGAGTCCACCTTTAGCCCTTCCAGTAACGTTATCTGGTATGGCCACTACCTTGAATGAAGGAAAGACTCTTCTCTCATTGTTAGTCAGTTTTGACTTAGAACAGAATTGTCTTGGTCTCAGCATTTGACAGCCTCTACTTTTAGAAAATTTTTATTTAATGGGCACCTTCTACTGAAAATAATCCTCCTTCTGGAACTTTGTCCACACATCCTTGCAGGGAGTGAGCCAGAAGATAATCATCTGTGAAATTAGAATAATTTCATGTGTTCAGAATAAGACACTAATGCTTAGAGATGGTAAGGGTCCCACAACAATTAAATGAAAGAATCAGAGTTTGATTCCCTGTGCACCTGTCTTTATTGCCCACAGCCTACCCATTAATCCACACTGATTTTCTTACCCAGCCTGGCATTCAAGTTGAAGAGGAGAGGATGTTTGATGACCTCAGGGTCTTCAATATCCATGAAATCTCAGCCTCGGCTTTTCAAGGAAAGGAAGGGCAGGGACGCATGTACCCAATTTGCACAAGCTACCCCATCGCCTTCCAGACCTTTGAAATAGGTCTTTGTGAAAGCTACTACTATCCACTTAGTCAGGGAAAGTTTGCAAGGCCTGGACTTCTAGAGACTTCCCTGCTTATCTCTAGAAATAAGAAGCCCAAGGAAAGTTCTTCCTCTCCCCTCAACAGCCTATGAAAAGAATAGAGTCTTCTTTGCCATGAAAAGAGAATACAGCCCATAACCATGAACCCATTTATCTACCTAAGAAGAGATGATGACAGTCATGGTGATGATGGTGATGAAAGTGATGATGAGGAGGAGGAAGAAGAGGAGGAGGAGGGAGCACACCTCCATGGACCAGGTAATATGCCAGGCACTTGACATAGTAGATTTCTAAAACTTTTGATGACCTTGAGAAAGAAATATGATTGCTTTCATTTTAAATGTCAGAAAACTGAGCCTCTGAGGGGTTCACACTAAAAAGCAAGTACAAGTCAGTACTGGGATTATTTCAGGAGAGGGGTCATTCTCTTCTCTCCACAATTTCTCCCATAACCATTTGCTACACGAATGCTCAATTACTTTGGACGCATGACTGTCTCATGACAATGGAAGTTCATGTCATCTTTCACATGTGGGAATGATTCTAGCAACCATAGCAGCAATTGAAGAAATGCGAGGTGCTGTCGGAGGATTCAGTTATTTATGACCCAAGGATTCTGGGTCACACTTCTCACTCCAGGAGACGTACCTTCTTGCGCCCGTTCCTCCAGAGAACATGAAAACTGTGATGGCAGCGATTCAATCACAATTAGTAAACTTAACACAGGAGGAAAACGTCAGTCAAGTGTGTCCTCTTCACATTACATTCCTGTCTTCATTACCTTGGCCCAGTCCATCCATCTTCTATTCTCGAGGGGCATGAAGGGGACAGCCATGTAGGGGAGAGGGCTGTTTGGCTGATTGATGTGGGGTTTTCGTGCAGAAGGCAACCAAGGTTTTTTGAGTGGAATTATTGAAGTCTGCCTGCTTCACTGATGAAGGATCTGAATGAAAACTGCCTTTAAAGAGTTCTGAAAAAGGAGATCAAAGCCAGTCCAAAAAAGAGAGAACACTTTATTTATAGTTTCCACATTAATTCAAAACAATCTGATGAGCAGTTTTGCCCATGCACACACTTGCTACAGAAACAAATGCCTCTCAGGTTGCTTTTCTTCTAATATAATATCAGTGCCCAAGGCAAGAAACTTTCTGTGCTTCACTCGGCAAAGCCTGTCCAAATTTACAATTAAATGGAACTGACACAGCTGATAATACTGGAGCTTGTTTCCTTTTCAGCGGGGGCCTTTCTTTTGGAATCTTGGTTATTATGTTGGCTGTGTTCCAAACTGATGGAACTCACTGTACCATTGTCCTCGCAGGCACTGGGACGCTGAGTGCAGTTAGAGCGGTGGGTCTCCAGCTGGGGAGATTTTGTCCTCTGGGGAGACACTTGGCAATGTTTGGAGACATGTTTGATCGTCACCACTGGTGGTGGGAGAGTTGTCACTGCTAACTCTAGTGGGTAGAGGTCAGGGACGCTATTAAACATCCTAAGTGCATAGGATAGCTCCCCCTTCCCTGCCTAATATCTGGCCCCAAAGTCAGTAACACTGAGGTTAAGAACCCTGGAGATAGAGGACAGCTGGCTGGTAGGGGAGATTGGAGAGGCTCTCATTCCTGAAGTTGTAGGAGTGGTCTCCTCAGTGGACTTTGCTGGTCAAAATTCTCCGTGGGAAGGATGTACAATAAGCCCAAGAGGGAAACCAGAATGTCAGACAGAAACAAAAGAGCTATAAACAGATATTTGCTTTAAGATTATGGAAGCACATTGGCAGAACCATGGAGATGCACGAAGGAAAGGAAGCTGAGTAGGTCTGAAGCAGTGTCTGCCAGTAGGTCTTGCTGTCTGTCTCTCAGTGCTATTGTTCCTGCAAGGTAGAATATGAAAACATGGCCTCTTTTGGAGGGCTAGTAATGAGACAGATGCTTTCGGAATATTTCCACTATTTTTTTCTTAAGTATCAGGATGTCTTGAATAGGGGTCTCAAAGAAGTGACCTACTGATGAATTAACCATGTTGTAGGTTAGTCTTTCATTCTGTCAACATGACATTTAGGAAAGAAAGAATGAATAAATGAAAGAAAGAAGGAAAGAGGGAGGGAGTGAAGAAGAAAAGGAGGATGGAAGGAAGGCAAGCAGGCAGAAAGAAAGAAAGAACAAAAGGAAGAAAGAAAGAAAAAGCAGGAAAGAGAATAGAAAGAGGGAATGGGGGAGAGAAAGAGGAGAAGAGGGGGAGATTGTCTGAAAGATTATAGGCATGGCACAACCCCAGCATTCTCTGTCTCTATCATTACACCTGGCCTCAGTCACACATTTATGTTACTAGCCTGATCCCATAAACATTTCAATTTTTTACTCTTCTGGTCTCAGATTTCATCATAACCTCCCAGATGTTTAGCATTAGAAAAATTCCTCAAACCATACTATGACTTGGTCTGTCCACAAAGCTGGTCTTGATTTCCTCTACTACACAAAGAGAAACCTTAGCATTTAGATCACTTTTCATGAGAGGTGTGGGAAGCCAGCCAATTGCTTTATGGTCACTTTAAATAAAGGATCATGAAATGAATATTAGATGAATAACCACAAGCATCATCTAACCCAGTGGTAATTTCCTATTAGAATTACCTGGGAGCTTTTGTAAAACACCCTTCCTCCAATCCTACCTCCAGGATTGAGGTAGGATTTAATTGATTTAATTGGGCAGGAGCAAGCCTGGGCATGTGTATTTTTTGAAAGTTCCCAGATGCAGCCAAGGTTGAAAACCTTGATTTAGTTTGTCTTCCTCATTCTCGGAACAGGAAAGTAAAGGTCAGAGAGGCATAAAGTTTGCCCATAACCTGTCTGCTAAATGCATGTGTTTCTACCTCTTTTGCATTCTCTTGTCCAACCAGGGCTAAGTATGCAACAGAAAAGATAAGAGGGAAACCCAAGAAGTGTGTGCTAGGAGTGTTTCCAGCTCTTGCTGGCAGAAAGACCAGTTGATTGGCAGCTTTTGGAGGGAGCCAGCCTCTCCTGAATTTCACAGTTGAGCAGAGGACTGTGGGTCTTCTGGTTCTCAGAAATACCCCATAGCCATGGTGGGTGGCTTGCCATATTGTCTTAGCTTGAGAAACACCTTCTTCTGCTTGCTTTGTTTGAGTCCAATATTTTCTTTGCTTAGAATTTCAGCCATATCAGCATTATCTAAGGCACAGATGGGGATTTGCTTGGAAGGATATAAAGATGTTTGTTCTTCCTTGAAAAAATAAAAAAAAATTCAATTGGTCATTATCGTGATGTTTATAGGAAAGGAAACCCCAGTCAAATTTCTGTTAAGCAAAACAAAAGCCTGGAGTGTGTGATGGGGGATATAGTGACCAGTGTGTGTAAGAGGGACCAATGCCTGGTGGTGGCTTGACTCAGTTGTGCAAAACAGTAAAGGCATCACACCTCCTGGGTCCAAATTCCAGCTTCAGCAAATATACATTTTGCAGATAGGCAAGTGCTCAAGCCCACACACAGAGTTAAGGCCATGAAAACACAGTCTTTCAAAATCCCACCTCTTCCAAATATTTTAAATCCACCAGGCACCTTCTGTATCTATTCTCATTTACTCCCATAGTGTCCCCTGTGTGGGGTTGATATTCAAGTCCACAGTTTATGAAAGCATCAACTGAAGATCAGCATGATGAGGAATCCTCTTCCAAAAACCACATGGGGAGGAATTAGCAGAGCTAGAATTCAAAGCCTGGAGAAGGCAATGGCACCGCACTCCAGTACTCTTGCCTGGAAAATCCCATGGGTGGAGGAGCCTGGTAGGCTACAGTCCATGGGGTCGCGAAGAGTCAGACACAACTGAGCGACTTCACTTTCACTTTTCACTTTCATGCATTGGAGAAGGAAATGGCAACCCACTCCAGTGTTCTTGCCTGGAGAATCCCAGGGTGGAGGAGCCTGGTGGGCTGCCGTCTATGGGGTTGCACAGAGTCGGACACGACTGAAGCGACTTAGCAGCAGTAGCAGCAGTGGAATTCAAAGCCAGTATTCTTTAAACTAGAGATGAACATATGTACTTGTATGCTTCATGGGTTTTTATTGAAAGCTTGCTTGTACTTGGAAAGTAGGTTTTAGTTCTTTGGAATGAGCTAGACTTGATAGCATTAATCAAGAAATTGATGTATTGAGTATTCATTGGAAGGACTGATGCCGAAGCTGAAGCTCCAATACTCTGGCCACCTAATACAAAGAACTGACTCATTGGAAAAGACCCTGATGCTGGGAAAGATTGAGGGGAAAAGGAGAAGCAGGGGACAGAGGATGAGATAGTTGGATGGCATCATTGGTTCAATGGACATGAGTTTGAACAAACTCTGGGAGATGGTGAAGGACAGGGAAGCCTGATGCTCTGCAGTCCATGGGGCCACAAAGAGTCAGATATGGCTTAGTGACTGGACAACAAAACTTTTCATATTGTCCTCAGATGCACTTTCTGGATGTTCATTCCCATCTTTGACTGCATTTCAGACGGATCACAAGGCTTTTCTCACCTCCTTCTAGTTACTTTCAATTATTATGAGTATCATTTTCAGATATTATAAATAACAGCAGTTAATCTCTAATTCAATTCAGTGCTTTTCCTCTCCCCATTCCTTCCAAACCCTTTGATCCTTTTCCTCCCCACCCCTGCTCAGGTCAGACTCACATTTTTATAATCTGTAAGGTGAAAGAGGTATTTCCTGGGTCCTACTTGCTTGTTTCCCCCTCCCTTTCATTTGGTCTTTCTTCCCTCCTCCTCTACTCCCCCTGCTACTTCTACTTTCCCCAGGATCAGCTCAAGGAGAAAACTGAGAAATTAAAATCTAAAAATGGCTTTACATGACTGATGCTATCAGACCCGACACCTGTACCCTCTTTCGACAGACACCCAAATCTGGTATTGCCTCTCTTGTGGGATGTGGCAGGTTCTTTGGAGGCACGCTTACATTTGGTGAATCATCAGGAAGATGCACAGGACTCAGCAGATAGTGGTACACACAGCTGTAATTTATTATGACTAAAGGATACAGAGCAAGATCAGAGGAAGAAAAAGACACGTGGGGCAAAGTCAGGGAAACCAGGCACAAGCTTCCGAAGACCCTACTCAGTGGAGTCACAGAGGACATACTCAATTCTCCAGCAAGGGGCTGTGACATGTATGAAGTGTTGCCAACTAGGGAAGTTCACTGGGGACCACACATCCAGAGATTTAATATGAAGGGCTGGTTGGTAGGCAGCCTCTGCCTGGCGCATGCCAAAATTCTAGATTGCTAGAAGGAAAGCAGGTATTCAGTGTAAACCACATGGTTTTGCACAATTTAGGCAGAGGGAGCCAGAACTATTATCAGTTCTGGGAAGAGTGGGAACACTCTGAGTTCCCAGACACACTCAAGGCCAGTCAAGGCCAACTTTGTAAGCAGGTCTTTCATAGGAGAGCAGTCAGGTCTGCTGTGTTAATCTATTTTGCACACACACACCCACCCTCAGTTCAAGGGGCCCTCATTCTGCACCATTCACCAGTCTTCTCTCACTAGCATGTTGAACCCAACTCCCAGTGCAAGGCCAGCCAGCTGCATAATTCTAGCCTCCTCCTCCTGGGAAGTCTCGGCCCAGGCAGATTTTCTCCAAACCCATGGGGACAGTGGACGTCTTTGTCTATGAGCTCTGAAGTTCCAGGCCTCTCCTGCTGTAGCTTCTAGCTTTGCTGGCAGTTCCAGGCAGCCTTCTGCCAGAGTTAAGAGCCTAACAACTTATTTTGTTCCACCAAACTCTAAGACATACCTGTACATCATCTTAAGAATTTTCTCCCTACTGTGGATCCCTGTTAACCCTGGAGGTCACAGAAGCTCATTTTCTTGGGCAGTGAAGACTTTTCCCTCTATCCTCAACAATGTTCTGCGAAGAAATCACTACTGGACAAATTTTCAGATTGCTCTTATGTAAAGAGTGGAGGTGGGTGATGAGCTAAAGGGTTCAGGAAGGGACTCGGCCACTACTTAGTTTCTTTGTTGATATTTCCAGTGCTTCTTTTAAGAATTTTCAAGTACTTGCTATTTTATTGTTTAGAGCTTTAACTTTTGCCAAAATTCTGAGAAATAGGAAAAGTCCCAATTGGCATTGTATTACTTGATTTCTGTTTCCATAGCTTTCATTCTCTTCCCATGGCCACTGCTCTGGTCCAGGCTTAATGACCTCCCGGTTTGCCTGGGCATTTGTGGCTTTTCTGTTTCTCTCACTTACATTCTCTGTTCCATGCAGTGTTCAAAGTTATCTTTCTAATATGCTTTGGTTTTGTCATTCACCTGTTCAATCTCTGATGGCTGTCCCGAGGCTGTGGAAATGTTCACACTCCTCAGTATGGCTCACAAAAACCCTCAGAGCCTGACTTACCTGCCTTTCCAGTTCCATGTCTGGCCATTTCTGGTTTGCCTCCAAAATTCTTGTTTCCTTTATGTTGGCCTCTTTTTTTCCCTAGACCTTTTCTCCTGCTGTTTCTTCTGCTCATCTATGTGGGGAACTTCTACTCACTCCTAAATGGCCCCAGGTAGAATGACCTGGTTCCCTTGCTGTGCCCCATAGCACTCTGTGCAACCCAGGTCTACCCATTAATACTATGTCAATTTGGGCAAAAATACTTAACTTGTTTGTGCCTCAGCTTTATCATCTGTAAAATGGGGGTGACAATATTACCTACCTCATGGGGGCATTAGGAGGACGACACTAAATAAGTAAATATTATAAAACATTGAAAACTATGCCTGGCATAGCTCACACTCTACAGTATTTTTTACATAAATGAATGCCTGAAATTTACATGTTTTAAGATCCATGTGCCCCTTCAAGACAATGAACTGTAAGGGCAAGGAGTCTTCCCTATCTGTTTTTGCCTGCCCAGTGATAAGCATATATAGAAGGTGGAATGACATGGTGTATGAGATTTTCCTTAAAATAGCACAAGAGGGAAAGGAGTGAGTATGAGTAGAGATAGAAAAAGGTTGGATAATTGTTGAAAGTGGTTATGAATACATGGGAATTCATTGGGCTATTCTATTTTTATACACATTAGAAATTTTCCACAATACAGAGTTAATTAGAAAAAAGGAACATTTAAAAATCTGTTCAATTAATGAATTAATGTTCTCCATTTTTTTTTTATTCCTCTCTTTCTGTAGTTCCTTCTTAGTATTTAGCTTCAAGCTCTGATTTTGGGGGGAAAGAGTACAGTAGGAAGATGGGATAGCTAGGAATCTTTGCTTTCCTGGGTATGGAATATTCATTTTCCCTTCCATTTTGGAACTAGAAATTGCCCTGCTAAGTACGTCTGGAAATGTTCTTTCTCTATACAACAGGTTGCTCTCTTACTTGAAATGAGATAGCCATTTATGAAAGCTTTGTCAGGAATTTGTGGGGTTTTCTTGCTTTCATACTTGGTCAGAGTCACCCAGTCATCTTGGAGCATCCCAGTTTGACAACTAATAAAGTCATTTCAAAAGCCTCACATTTCCTGATTTGCATTTTCTGCTGTCTGCAAAAGACATGGCCTCTGGAAGGGGCTGTTCTGTCAGACCACAATCTGTCCCCAGTGCTGGCAGCCGGCTGATAGCTATGTCTGGCTGCAGGAGACCCCAGGTACGTACTGCTGTCCATCAAACACAGGAAAGGACCACCTCAACTGTCGAAATGGAGCCGGGTGTTGTCAAAATTCTTTGTATCCATGTCAGTAGGGGGCTTTCTTCTGCTCTCCTGGAGAACAGCAATGAACTCCTGTACACCTAGAAGGGCTGTTTAACAGAGAAGAAAGCGAATTCATTGAGTGACTGCTAAGTGTCTGGAACTGTTGTAAATGCTCAGCATACATCTCTTTATTTCATCCTCACAACTGTCAGGCATATTTAAATTCTGAATTATAGATTAGGACTGAAGTTCAGAGAGGTTAATTATTAACTTCACTGCCTTGTAAGTAACGAGTTTGGGATTAGAACCCCCAGTCTGGTTTCAATGGTTGAGTCCTTTCCATGGTGGTTTCCACTGCTTTCTGCAGGTTTCTGTATCCAAAGGGAGCACAGGGGCTCTCTCCGGCACTGTGGGAGAGGGGAGGGGTGCATCTGAGTGGCAGCTCTGTGAGTCCCAAGGGTGACACCAACAGAAGGAAATTGCTGGTGCCGTGAAACACTTTTATTCACCTATTCACTTTCTTAAGCTCTATTTTGGATTTTTGCTTCTTTTGTGCAGAAATGGCTCCATTTTCCCTTATCTTTTTTTTTTTTTTTTCCAAGGAGGTATGAATTTCAGCTTTATTATGAACACATAAATTCACCGGGTCAGTATTTCTGTCTCCCATTTTTCTGCATAAATGTCACTACCTGTCCCCAGGTGTTTGTTTAGGGCAGTTTTGCAGCTAATGGAGGCTTCTGTCCTTGTTTGAATGACTTCTTTTGCTTTGCCTTTAATCAGAGTGCTGAGTTAATTCTTCTCTCTGCCTCTTTCTCATCTTCTGTGTCTTTGATGCTTATGTTTCCACCCAGATGTTTTTGCTAACAAAAGAAAAAGTATTAGAGATAAAGAAGGTAGCGAGCATGATTAGACTTTCTCAATCTGGAACTCAGGAAAAAACCTGTGGCATTTCACGGTGACCAGACTTACAGCTTATTGTATACTAGGACGAGCTGCAACCCAGTTCCCCAGAGGGTGTGGTGGGTGGGTGGAGTTTCCTGAGAGAAGAAAGCCCCAGGGGATTCACCCTGATGGCATACCTGGGGAGGGATTGCAGAGCAACCTCTCTGTACCACAACCTAGATTCTGCTTTGCAATCTTGATGTTTGCTTTACTGTATAAGCTTCATGTGGTGAATGCAGTCCATGCCCTCCCAATTCTGTCATCTGAAGGTATCATTCCTGAGCCAATCCAGACTTAGGACAGTGGTCACCAGTTGGGTAGGACTCCCCTCTCCACAATAAGAGGGAGTTTAGAAGACTTCTGCTGACCAGAGCCTGCTAGGACCCACCCCTCCCTAGACTCTCTGCTTCCCAAGACTTGCCCCTGGCCCCTCCCCACCAACCCCTCCTCCTTCTGGTCCTCCCTGGCAACCTGCACACCAGACAGTTAGCTGTTCTCCTCTGCAGGACATCTGCTTTCTTAGAGAGGAAAAATATATAGTTTTGTTTTCCCAAAACCAACTCTGCCTAAATCAGAATGAACTTATGCATGTCCTCTCATTTTGCTAATAGAAAGCTGAACCTTTTAGAAAGATGGGCTTCATCACAATAGTCCTTATACCGCTTACCACCTGGGCCTTGGCTTCTAGTTCTTGGATGGAACAGAACCTTCACTGAAATAGGAAGTAAACACAAGGTAGGTAGGGTCAGGGCATCTTTAAGGCTGTGATATCATTGTTGTTGGTTCTTTGTGGACTCCTATTGAGGCCTGCTTCCCTGCAAAGAGCTTTGTCTTGTTTACCTCCAGCAGGCTGCTTTTTCAATCAAACAATAGGCATCCTATTGCCCAGTTATCAGAGGCAGTCACTGTTACTTGCCTTCCGAAAGACAGATGAAGGGAAAATGGCTCTTATGTTCCCGCATCAAAGACTGAGGCTTTGTTTACTGATATAATGAGCTGCTGTCAGGCAGGGGATGAGTCATTTATTTATCTGTATCTCTCCTTTGCATCTAGAATACTACCAGGACTTAATAAGTGCTCAATAAATGTCTTTTGAAGGGAGAAATGCATAAATATCTGGTGCTTCCAATACTATTAGTGTTAATAAAAACTGTTGTGGGACATCCTGTGAAGATGAACTAAAAGAACCTAGTAGTGTTATTATTTGTTCCCATTTTATTTAGGAGTGCCTGCAAGAGGTTCAGTAACCTGTTCAAGAGCGCAAAGATTGTAAAGGGCAGAATCAGGATTTAAACTCAAGTCTGTCTGTTTCCACAAGACCCTGAGTTTGGTGCATGCCACTGACAAGTGCCAGGGCATTGACTTCACGCAAATAGCTACGGACACATGAAGGGAGTCCCTGCCTACTCTGCCCCGTGGAATTAGAATTAGAATCTTTCTTTTCACAAACAAAACACTAAGTGATTTGTGATTTGAATGTTGAGATTTGTTCTACAATGTGGAGAAGGGCAGGTGAGCGTTCAAGTTGGACACTACACGCACAGAGGCAGAGAGCGGCCAGGAGGAAGGCGGGCTGGATGGCTGGGGTCGGGGTGGGGAGATGTTCCCAGCGGAGCACAGAAGAGGATGGAGGGCAGTTAGCTGGAGCCAGAGTGTAGGTGAGGCAAGATTCTGTCCAACTAGGACAGCTTCCAGAGAATTCCATAATCAACTGGACAGTTGAAACATAAATTTGTCTTCTCAGAATTCAGCAGTGGAAAAAATCTTCCTGGGAGAAGTTTTACTGGAAGGGTGACCTCCCTACTTTTCCACTAGCATGGTGGAACTTCCAGCAGAGCACATTCTAGAAGAAAATATTAGTTCAATTCCCTTAAGGAACTTAAAACAATGCAACAAGTTGAACCCTTAAGTCTTTGGGTTTCCTCCTTGTAAACATTCTGCCTGTTGATGCCCTCACTGTTAATTGCAACTGAATAATTTGTGTAAGTTAATGGCCCCTTTCTTATCTCTGCAGATTGAGGGAACACCACAAAGGAACCCTTAGAATGTGAAGTCATAAATGACATTTCCAGCAACAGATTCATATTTATGGCATGCTGATCGACAGTGAGGCAGTGGCTTGGCTACAGGTACTGTCCCACATGCCTATTTCCTTGTCATCTAAGTAGATCTATATCACTGTTTGAGATTATCAAACTCTGCTGACAACTTCCAACCAACGCTAGAGTGAGAGGCAGAGTCCCTTGCTGTAAAATAGAGCTGTAAGCTCTATGATGATGATATTTGTTGATGATATGTATCCATAATGTATTAAGGTGATCTAGAAATCCTCTAAGCCTAGCCGTCATTTTACAGAAGAGAAAAACACGTCACCTCTCTGGTGACGTGACATACCCAAAGTCACACAGGAGCTCTGCCCTGTCCAATGCAGTAGCCGCAGGTGCCTAGGAAGCTTGAAATGAGACCAGTCTCATAGGAGTGTGCTATTGGCGTGAAAGGCACGGGGGATTTCACTGACATAGTATGAATATAAAATAGTTGATATTTTTATATCAGTTGCTTGTTGGAAAGATAATAGTCTGGATATATTAGGTTAAATAAGGTGTATTCTTAAAAATATATCACTTTTCTTTACTTTTTTCGTGTGGCTATTAGAAAATGCAAAATTGACGCTATGTGACTTAAATTACGTTTTTATTGGACAGAGCACTTCTAAAGCTTGAATAGAACACAGGTCTCCTAACTTGGATGTAATTTAGTATGGGACGGAGGGTACTGGCTGAATCAGGGGAAGCCGGAAGCTGGGAGATAGGTTAGGAGGCCACTACAGCAAGCGCACCAGGGCAGGGGCTCCGGGTGCTCACTGTTACTCATCGGAACAGGTTCCTACCACACCGCCAGTCGTCCCCCTCATACCTCCCCTCTTTCCCCGGCTCCTTTTCTAATTATCCAGAACCCTGAAGCTTGCCTTCTCCTTTTGTGTCACTCCAGGTGTGCAAGATTCTACCAGCTTCCCATCTGCTTCAATTTACAGGTGCTCTCTCACGCCCTCTCTGTGGTTCTTCAACTTTAAACAACTTTTCATTTCTCTTCCCTATAACACTTTTACTTAGAAATCATTTCAAAACAGCACTGTACTTTGAAAAGAGGTAGAATGAGCACTTAGGAAAGGAATGAGAACTTCTTTTCACTCCCTTCCTCACATTATCTTAACCCCAGCTGCTGAAATCTGGTTTCCAAAAAACACAGAGGAGTTGGTGGAAGGAATGATCAGGCTGCTTATGGAAAACAGCTTTGAGCATTTGTATTGAGTACTAAGCAGTCTGTTCCCCTGCTGGCTCCAGAGCCTTTCTATGGAAGAGTTCTAAGCTCAACTTCTACAAACAACACACAGGAACTCTTCCTTCATTGACTCTGTAAGGGTTTAACAACCATCTACAGTTTCCCAGGCACCGTGCTGGGCTCTGGAGCTACAGTGGGGCTTATGGCAAACACAGCCTTATAGCCAATAGAGGAGAAGGATACAAATCAATGGGCTGGGATGGCTGATGGCTGTCAGTTCCTGCAGACTCTGGTGGGCTCAGCATGAGCTGGCAGCTCACCTCTTTGACCAGGATGAAGTTGCTGATAGAAATGTGGCCCTGACAAAACCTGGAGTCCTGTTCCAGTCTGGACACTGTTTCTGAGTTTATTCAGAATTTTGAAGGCTGTATTTAGATTTGGTTCCCTCTACCCCATCCTTTCTAGTATTTGAGTCAGTCCGTAGCCTCCTGGACTAAGGTCACCTCTTCTGGACTCAGTGCTCCAAGAAGCACAGATTTCTCACTCCCTTCTTTCACCAGTGCCCCCATCTGCTCTCCTGCAGGCTGCTCTTTACTCTACTCTTTACTCCTACACCTCTGCACCATGGGATCTCAGGACTGGGTTCAGCCTGATCCTGAGGGACATGACTTAGTGACTAAACCACTACACCCAATGATCATATTGTTTCGTTCATAAGTACTTTAATGTTTTTCTCAAAAAGTTAAGAATTCTTCTTGAGAACAAAATGCCATAATATTATCATACATAGAATAAAATTAGCAGTAGTTTCTGAATTTTAAAAAAGTCAAGCTGATGTTCACATATTACTATCATCTTAATTTTTCATACTCTGAATTAGAACTGAAATAAAATATATAAATTGCAATGCAGTGGTTTATATTTCTCTTAAGTAGCTTCAGTTTATAGATTCCTCATTCTGCTTGCTTGCTTGTTCTTTCTCTTTCATGATCTTGATCTCTCCTTATGCTCACAATTTATTTATTTCTTAAATAAACCAGATCATCAGTCTCTACAGTTCCTCACAGTTTGGATTTTTCTGTTGTTAACATGCTCTTCTGTCTCTCATGTTTCCTTTACACTGGTGATTGGTTTTAGAGCTGTATTCCATATTTAATTTGATTTTTGGCAAGAATCCCTCATAGGTGGTATTTTGTACTTCCATCAGCAAACTGTCTGAGATGTCAGACACCAGTGATCATTGTTTCCTAGATGATCCATCATGCATCCTTGCATCTATTAATAGCATCATGAGTTGCAATATGGCAACATTCTATTTCTATCACTCCTTCATTTGTCAGCTAAAATGCTTCTATAAAGAAACGTTTCCTTAGTTATTCTTTGGTTCCCCTAAGACAAGTTTTTACAGGAAATGAAGAATAAATGTTTTACCTTTTTCCTTTATTATTTTTCAGTTTTAAAAATAATTGAGATGGTTTTGTAACATTCTCCAAAGGAAAACAAGACAACTGTATGCTTCTTTTAATAACTATAAATTCAAGGATAAAACCATGATTGAAATGTTTCAATCTGTTGTGATTATTCTTGATGCCCAAATTATCCCAATTTAGTCCATCCAGTAGGAGTCTCTTAATTTGACTCCTGAACTCTTAAGACCCTTCAGTACCACCTTAGTAGACAATACAGCTTCTATCATAGCATCACATCCTATCACTTCACCTATAAATATTTCAGAGATTCCCTGAGTTCTTTTAAAAGTGGAAGACCACAATCTGGATATTAAGGATGCTCATTGCTACTGATAGGGTTGGCTATTATTTCTAAGCCTTTTCAGTGGATAGAGGCAGGAGATAAAGATAAACTGTCAGGAGTTCATATACTGGATACTTATAAATCAGATGAGGACTACATAGTTTTTACTCAATATCTTTGATTATACAGTTGTATTTCTTTTCTCTTATGTAAAGCATTTATTTATCAGTGACACCAATATAACTATTCATTTTCTATATCAAATAGTTCACACACAACAGATTCAGAACAATAGGAACACTACCATAAACCATATGATTATTAAAATCAATTTCACATTTTTTACAGTTTATTTTGTCCTTAGGGTACATATGCTGAAGATGTTTAGTAAATTACTGTGTTGTAAAATCATTTGAAATATTTTCTCTCCTGTGGTTATGGCACTAACTCAGTATACTATTGAAGTCAATTGTTTTACTTTTGACAGATATAGATTGCTTATAATTTATTTTTAAAATCATGCAAAATATTAATATGTTCCAAAGTTATACCATTAATTAAATTATATACACAGAAGTTTAGCTATTCTTTGTTTCCATCTTCTATGTCTTCCTTCCCCATGGAGAACTATTTCTTTATAATTTTTTTGTTTTATCCTTTCATTTCTTTTACATATAAGAAAATATGTAGATGCTTCCCTCCTCCTTTATGAGATAAAAGATAGTATGCTGAACTGAACTGAGGTAAAATTTTGGGGAGAAGACTATCCTTATTATTGGGGAAAATACTCGTCTTCAGTCACATATTAAAAAAATAAACAAAATTAAGTTTGTTACTTAGATCCCCTAAGCAATGTCCTGAGTTTTTTACACGCTCTTCTTCATTTAATTAAAAAGAAAATCTACGAGGAATATGTTATCAACATTCCCATTTTATAGATGAGGAAACTGAGGTCCAGAGGCATCAATGAAGTTACTAGTGAGTGAAAGAGATCCCTTTTTTTGAGAGCATATATATCTACACTCAGTAAATTTTGTGGAAAGTGCACAAATGTTGTGGGGGGGAAATCAATTTCAGTTATCTCTATTAAAGAGAAAAACCAAAAATAAGGATGTTACTTAGACTAGTAAGCAATGTCCTTGGTGTTTTACATGGTCTGCTTCATTTAATGGAAAACAAAATCTACGAGGAAATTGTTGTCAATATTCCCATTTATACTTCAGGAAGCTGAGCCACTAACGAAATTGCTAGTAAGTGAAAGAGATGCTTTTCCTAACCGTATTTATCTAAACTTAGTAAACTTTGTGGGAAAGGGCATCGTCTATCTAGAATGTTTTGGGAAAAAACTTGATTTCAATTCTATTAAAAAAAAAATTAAGTATGTTACTTAACGCTACTAAGCATGTCCTCAGTGTTTTACATGCCCTGCTTCATTTAATTCCAAATAAAATGTACGAGGAAGGTGTTATCAACATTCCCATTTTATAGATGAGGAAACTCAGACACAGAGACATTACTGTCATTACTAGTTAGGGAAATACATGCTTTTTGTTGAGTGTATTTATCTATTTAGTAAACTTTGTGGGAAAGGGCATTGTCTGGCTAAATTGTTGGGGGAAAAAACCCAATTCCAATTGTCTCTATTAAAAAAAAAGTTAAGTGAGTTGCTTAGATCTTCGAAGTAATGTCCTGGTTGTTTTGCACACTCTTCTTCATTTAATCAAAAATAAAATCTATGAGTAAGGTGTTATAGATGAGGAAACGGAGGCCCAGAGGCTTTAAGAAAGTAATTAGTAGGTGAAAGATGATGTATTGGTGAGCCTATTTATCTATACTTAATAAACTTTGTTGATAAGGGCACTGTCTATTAGATTTTGGGTGGAAAAATCAATTTCAATGCTATTAAAAATTTAAGAATGTTACTTAACTCTACTAAGCATGTCCTGGGTATTTTACATGCTCTATTTCGTTTAATTAAAAACAAAAATCAGTAAGGTAAAGGAAAATCTACATGGTGTGGGGTAAAAATAAAGATTTTAACACTCTTAGAAAAAAACAATATTATGTATGTGAGATCTCCTAACCAATGGTGGGTGTTTTACATTTTAAGCTTCATTTAATGAAAAAGAAAATCTACGAGGAAGGTGTTATCAATATTCCTATTTTACAGATGAGGAAACTGAGGCACAGAGGCAGTTATGAAGTTACAAGAAATGAAACGGATGATTTCTTTGAGAGTGTATTTATCTACACTCAATAAACTTTGTGGAAAAGGGCGTTGTCTATCTAGATTGTTGGAGAAAAAAACTCAATTTCACCTCTCTCTTATAAAAAGAAGAAATTGAGTATTTTACTTACATCTACTAAGTAACATCCTGGATGTGTCATATGCTCTGTTTCATTTAATTAAATCAAAGAGGAAGGTGTTATCAATACTCCCATTTTATAGATGAGTAAACTGAAACACAGAGGCATTAATGAAGTTACTAACAAGTGAAAGAGATGCTGTATGGTCAGCATATTTATGGACAAAGTAAAATTTGCAGAAATGGCAGTGTCTTTAGATTGTTGGTGGAAAAAGCTCAATGTCAACTCCATCTATTAGAAACAAAACAAAATTAAGGATGATACTTAGATCTACCAAGCAAAGTCCGTCTTGTTTTACCTGCTTGCCTGCATTTAATTAAACAGAAAAGCTACAGAGAAGGTGTAATCAATGTTCCCATTTTATAGATGAGGAAACTGAGGCCCAGAGGTATTAATGAAATTATTAGAAAGTGAAAGAGATGCTTTCTGGTGAGTGTATGGATCTATACTTAGTAAACTTTGTAGGAAAGTGCATTGTTGGTCCAGATTATTGGGGGAAAAACTCGATTTCAACTCTTTCTTCTAAAAAAAAAAATAATTAAGTATGTTACTTACATTTCTAAGCATGTCCTTGTTGTTTTACAAAATCCGCTTCATTTAATTTAAAAAAATCTACGAAGAAGGTGTTTTCAACATTCCCATTTTATACATGAGGACACTGAAGCACAGAGGTATTAATGAAGTTACTAGTAAGTAAGTAAAAGAGATGCCTTTACAAACATTGAATTCTAAAGTAAGGAAAGCAAATTTCATTCTAAATGTCCTCATAATGAAAACTTTGAAGTGTTGTTTTAAATCTTAAATGTAAAATTCTTTTTAAAAAATTCTTTAATATCCTTTCAGCTTTTGAAAAAAAAAATCTCATATTTCAAAAAAAAAAAAAGATGCCTTTTGGTGAGCATATTTATCTATAGTTAGTAAACTTTGTATGGATGTGAGAGTTGGACTGTGAAGAAAGCTGAGCGCCGAAGAAATGATGCTTTTGAACTGTGGTGTTGGAGAAGACTGTTGAGAGTCCCTTGGACTGCAAGAAGATCCAACCAGTCCATTTTAAAGATCAGTCCTGGGTGTTCATTGGAAGGACTGATGCTGAGGCTGAAACTCCAATACTTTGGCCACCTCATGCGAAGAGTTGACTCATTGGAAAAGACCCTGATGCTGGGAGGGATTGGGGCAGGAGGAGAAGGGGACTACAGAGGATGAGATGGCTGGATGGCATCACCAACTCGATGGACGTGAGTTTGAGTAAACTCTGGGAGATGGTGATGAACAGGGAGGTCTGGTGTGCTGTGATTCATGGGGTCACAAAGAGCCGGACACGAATGAGCAACTGAATTGAACTGAACTGATGCTGCACATACTCTTATCCATTTTTTTTCTTTCATATATCACTTTAAAAATATTATATAAACAGAATCATGCCTCATACAGCCTTATAAGGATTGGCTTGTCTTACCTAGCATATTTCTCTGGAGATTGATCCAGGTTGTTGTTCTTTATTATAGTGTCTATGGTATGGATGTACCACCATTTGAAGGATATATGGGTTGTTTCTAGGTTTTGACTATTACAAATAAAGCCCTAGTCTTAATTTCTCTGGGATAAATACCCACAGATGTTATTGTTGGGCTGTACATTAGTGTGTGTTTAGTTTTTAAAGAAACTTCCAAACTGTTTTCCAAAGTGGCTGTACCATTTTATACTCCATGAAGATTCTAACCCATCTGCATTTTCCTCTCCACCTTTCAGGCTATTCATGTGTTTATTTCATATATAATGTCCAGGTTTTCGGTTGTGTCACTTCCTTTGGCTCAGTGGTTTGTGGTGGGAATTCTGGATTGTTTTTTTCCTTATAGCTAAAATACCATATCTCTCTCATTGCTTTCAAGACTTTTCTTTCTTTTTTTTTTTTTTTTTTTTTGGTCTTTAAAAAGTTTTCAGAAGTTTCAGTATAATGTATCTTGTGAATTTGGAGTTTTGGGTTTTTTGCTTTTTTGATGTGGAGGTTGCTTAGCATTTTAATTTGTAGGCTTACGTCTTAGGAAAAGTTTGGGAGGTTCCCAACCATTATTTCTTTGAGAACCTTTACAGCCCCTTATTGACACTGATAGCAGAAGTGCTAGGTCTTTTATTATAGTCACGCAAGTCTTTGAGACTCTGTTCCTTTTATTATTATTATTTTGTAATCTGTTTTCTCTTTGTAAGACTTGGTGATTTCCATTGCCCTATCTTCACTGACTCTTCCGTATTCTCCTTCCCTGCATTTTGCTGTCGAGCTCTGCTGCTGCTGCTAAGTCGCTTCAGTTGTGTCCGACTCTGTGCAACCCCATAGACGCTACCCACCAGGCTCCCCCGTCCCTGGGATTCTCCAGGCAAGAACACTGGAGTGGGTTGCCATTTCCTTCTCCAATGCATGAAAGTGAAAAGTGAGAGTGAAGTCGCTCAGTCGTGTCCGACTCTTAGTGACCCCATGGACTGCAGCCTACCAGGCTCCTCTGCCCATGGGATTTTCCAGGCAAGAGTACTGGAGGGGGGTGCCATCGCCTTCTCTGCTGTCGAGCTCACCCAGTTTGATTTTTGAATTTCAGCTACTGTATTTTTCATTTCTAAAATTTCCATTTGGTTCTTCTTTATATCTGTTATTTATTTGCTGAGACTAGATTTCTTTGTTGAAACTCTTTTTTTTTTTTTTTTGGCCACGCCGTGTGGCTTGAGGGAACATAGCTTCCCCAACAGAGATTAAATCCAGGCCACCACAGTGAAAGTGCTAGATCACCAGGAAGTTCCTGAAACTCTATTTCTTCATTTGTTTCACTTTTGTTTGTAGTTCTCATTGAAGCATATCTGTGAAGCCTGAAGCCTTATTTAAAATCTTTGTCAGATTATTCCACTATTTCTGTCATCTCGGTGTTGCCATCGTTAATTATCTTTTTCATTCAGTGTGAGATCTTTGTAGTTCCTGAGATGATGTGTGGTTTGCAGTTGAAACCTGGAAAACTTTATGTTATGAGTCTCTAGACCTTATTTAAAAATTTTGTTTCAGCCAGTTTCCTCTAATACCATTCTAGCAAGGAAAAGGTTCAGGGGGTACCGTCTTGTTATTCTCAGGTTGGGTACAAGTCCAGGTTCTCCAATCAGCCTCTTTTGACATGCAAAAGGGAATGTAATGATTCATTTTATATGTTAATATGAGGTAGGCCACGGGATGCTCAGATTTAAAATTGTTTATGGATGTTTCCAGATAAAGATTAACATTTGAGTTCTTTGACTCAGCAGATTTCCCTCCCCAGTGTGGCTGAACATCATCCAATCTGCTGAGGATCATTCTTCCATTCCTTCTTTCCTTACTGCTACTCATAGAAAACATCCAAATTTGAGAAGCTTTTTCTTCCCTGAGGAAATGGTTAAATCCTCTGACTGGTCCACACAAAACTTTTTTCAAGACACGTTGAAATCCAACCTAGCTGTTTTCCAGATGGATAAGGAGCTATGTCCTCCAAAGGCAGCACCTCTTATCTAATTTGCACAAAGACATCTTTGGACCAGAATCCACCCTAATTATAGAAGCTTAGAGTTAGGGCAGAATACTGGGAACAATGGCATCAGCGTTGGACCCTGTGATGGAGGAAGGGAAGGGAAGAAGGGCACTGAGGCAGATAATTACCAGACAACCATTCTGAGGGAAGAATTAAAATGGCAATTTTGGTTTTAATCATTGCTAATTTTTTCACATAATGGTATATGGTGTAAATACCGCCTGTTAATTGTTCTGGAGTTGGATGGGGGAGGACAGTACCTGGATGCAATAAAGTACTGAGTCTTGCTCAGAACTGTACACTCAGCCCTCCATATCCATTGGTTCAGCATCAGTGGATTCAACTGACTGGGGATCAAAAATATTTTTTAAAAACATTACAAAAATTTCCAAAAAGCAAAACTTGAATTTACTGCAAGGGCAACTATTTGCAAAGCATTTACGTTGTATTAAGTATTATAAGTAACTTATAGGTGATTTAAAGTATACAGAGGCTGTGCATAGGTTATATGCAAATACTACGCCGTTTTATATAAGGGACTTGAGCATCCTTGGATTTTGGCATCCATGGGGAGGAAATGGTGGGCTGGTTCTGGAACCAATTCCCAGAGGATTCTTAGGGACAACTGTACTTGAGCTAGGATGAGAGACATCCCACTTAGGCGAGGAGGGTGACAATAACATCTAGAGACACAATTATCAGATATTGATTTTTTTCCAGACCTGTTTCATTCGATAAAATGAATGTTTGTTCAAAAACTCAAGGCAATCTTTACATCTAGATCTAATTTTCTCTGCTGCTGCTGCTGCTAAGTCGTGTCCGACTCTGTGCGACCCCATAGACGGCAGCCCACCAAGGCTCCCCTGTCCCTGGGATTCTCCGGGCAAGAACGCTGGAGTGGGTTGCCATTTCCTTCTCCAATGCATGAAAGTGAAAAGTGAAAGTGAAGTCGCTCAGTTGTGTCCGACCCTCAGTGACCCCATGGACTGCAGCTTTCCAGGCTTCTCCGTCCATGGGATTTTCCAGACAAGAGTAATGGAGTGGGGTGCCATTGCATATTTAAAAGCTCTTGATAGCAAATGATGCTGATATCTCATACAAGTTTATCAACCTCTTCATGCACATGCAAAACACTTATTTGTGCCAATACAAGTGAGTTATTTGTATGCATTGATAGAGTCTCCTAGAGGTCACATTTTATATAACACTGAATTTTAATAAAGGCAGCCTTGAGTCTCTAGCTAAATTCCTGCTATTCTTTATTCCTTGAAGTTGCACATTAACTAATATTTGGAAAAATATAAAATTACAGTTGGGTTTGAAAGAGAAATTTGTTTCTGAAAGCATGTTAGACATGTCACCTGCATTATTCAAATTGGCACCAAGGCAAAATGGAGATTCAGTCTTATGAAAATCTCTTCTCTTTGAATTCTATCTTTATTTAAAATAAGGACAATTTGAACTCCCAAATGGAAAATTCCCACAAACCTACAGACTCTATCAGGGACTGACTTTTGTCCAGAGAAGCAATGTTATGCTGAATGAGGGATGGGGGCTAAATCTTAAGCCAACTTGATATTTAGACTCAGTACAGGAACAAATGTTATTCTAGGTTTCTTCATCCTTGTCTTCAAATTATGACATTGCTGTAATCAACTCCAGGGTTGAAATATAAGATTAAAACTCTACTCATACTAAATTGAGATACTAAATAAAAATCTTGGGTACAAAAGTTGGTCAGTGGACATAAGTCAGTCCCTGACATAATCTGTAGATTTGTGGGATATTTCCATTTGGAAGTTCAAGTTGTCCTTATTTTAAATAAAGATGGGGGAGAGGTTTAAAAGGCAGGGGGACATATGTACACCTATGGCTGATTCATGTTGACATTTGACATAAAACAACAAAATTCTGTAAAATAATTTTCCTTCAATTAAAAAATAAATAAATAAAGATAGAATTCAAAGAGATTTTCATAACAACTAGGAATAATTAAGATAATGCTATTTATTTTTAAAAAGCATTTTGTAGCTGATGTGTATGGAAGAAATATTGCTATGCAACCAGAAAAAATATGGATTCAAATCTCAGCTCTGCTGCTTGCTGGCCAATACAGGGGCAGCATTTTGAAGTTTATTTATGCTTTAGCTTTATCCCAATATTTGTTTGAAAACAAGGCTAAAAGAATTGTTTCGTAAACCTCTAGAACCACCTTATGCTGCCCCCATGTGTCTGAGGAAAGAGTGATTATATTCACCTCAGTTTGCATGTTATGCAAATAATCTGGAGACATGAAAAGAGCAAAAGGCTCTGTTAGTTTATTTTTTTTCTATTAAAAAAAAAAAGACAACTCCCAGATGAGTCTAATTATGTAACCAGATTAGGGGAGGACAGAAGGACAGGGGGTTTTGATTGTGTAATTCATGATTGTGTTGTTTTGTCTAGAAAAGTATCTGGCTGATAGTAGTGCTCGGTTACTATTTACTGAATAGGTAAATTGAGTGAATGTGTACTTGACTTCCTTTAAAAGTGATAAAGCCAGTCCTTGAGTCAGATCCTGCTGCAATGTTTGTGGTTATCGAGCCCTGCCGGTGTCCCTGGAACAGATCTTAAAACCTTGGCTTGATGTGATCTGATCTGATAACCTCTTCTAATGGAGCCCTTTTAAGTTTAGAATGAAATCCGTACTTTTTCTATAGCATCTAAAGCACTGTACAGTCTGACTCCTTCTTACCTCTCAATCCTCATCTCCTGTCCTCTCCCGTTTCAATCACCCATTGATTATTATGTTATCCCCCTTGAACCCATCGGGCTAGTTCTTACATCAGAACCTTTGCTCTTACTGTTCCTTCTACCTGGATTATTAGTCTGCAGATTTTCCTGTGCCTGATTCTCTTTTATCATGGGAATATCATCCCAATTCATCTCCTCAGACATACTTTCCATGGCCACCATATCTAATGGTCCCTGGACTACCATCACTCTTTATCCTATCACCGTGTTTTAATTTCCTCACAGTAGTTCTTATTATCAGGGGTCACCTTTTTATTTATTTGTTAATTTGATATTTAAGTTTCCTCAATCCCCACAAAAATTTAAAGTACCACTAGAACAGAAATCTAATCTTTTTTTTTTTTCATGAAGTATATTCAGCACTCAGAACAGTGGCCAAGGCCAATAAAAAATTAAAACAATAAAATAAAGCCATATCCGTTATTTACTTACCTGTGGGAAAGTTACAGCTCTCATGTAATAACATGTATAATTTGCCTTGCCCAATGCCTGGCATATATCAAGTACCCAAATAATCTAAGTTTCCCTTGACTGTGCTGTTTCTATCTGAGCTTAAAGGAAAGGGCTGCAAAGAATCCTGTATAAAATCATCTAAAATAATAGTGGAACCAAAGTTTTCTTTTCTTGTGTGTAAATAACTAGGAATGAAATTTCTAGGTAGTTATACATATTTAGATTTCTGAGAAATTGCACACTGTTTTCTAAAGTGACGACATAATTTCACACTTCCATCATCAAGGTACAGGGTTCTGATTGCTCCAAATTTTCACCAGCATTTGGTATTATCAGTCTTTTTAATTTTAGCATTCATGAGGATATAAAATGGTATATCATTGTTATTTGATTTTCATTTTTATTGTGACTAATAATGTTGAGCATTTTTCATGAATTTATTGTCCATTCACATATCTTCTATTGTGAAATGTCTTTTCAAATCTTCCATCAACTTTTCACTAGTATGTCTTTTTGTTGTCAATTTTTAGAATTCGTTGCTCTAGACACAATTCCTATGTCAAATATATTGTCAATGTGTGTCAAGGCTTATAATGCACTGACAATAACTTCTCATTTTTCAAGTGTTTTTTAATTTTAAAAATTTTATTTATTTATTTAATTGGAGGATAATTACTTTACAATATTGTGATGATTTTTGGCCATACATCAATATGAGTCAGCCATAGGCATACATTTATCCTCTCCAGCCTGTAACCCCCCTCCCACCTCCCTCTCCACCCCATCCATTTTGATGAGTTTTTATTTTTATGAAATCTAATTTATCAACTTATATATTGTGTCAAGTGCTTTCTATGCTGTATTTAAGAAATCTTTGCCCACTCTAAAGTCCTAAAGATATTTTATTTATTTTTTTAGGAGCCTTATGGTTTTAGTATATACATTTAGTTTCATGATCTACCTCAGATTAGTTTTTGTACACAGTTTGATGTAGGACCTCCAATTTTTTACATGTATGTATCCAGTTGCTTATTTGCATTTTTATAAAAACACTACATTTATGAAATTTATGAAAATACTACAGCATTATGCATAACAGGGAAAAAAGGAAATTACCCAAAAATCCATCAATAAGAGAATGGAAGAACATACTTGTGTTTATTCTAACAATGGCATATTAATCGGCAATACAAAACTAACATGCAACGGCATGAACAAAGCTCAAACATGTAATGCTGAGTGAAAGAAGCCAGAAATAAAGGACTGCATACCACTGATTCTGTTTATACAAAATTCAAGAACAGACAGTGTTAATTTTTGGAATGAAAATCACCATAGCAGTTGCCTGTGGAGGGAGGGTGGTTTAATTTTACAGGGGACATGAGGGAACTCCCTGTGGGGATGGGAATGGCCTGTGTCTCGATCAGAGTATTGGTAATACAGGTATAACATTTATCAAAACTCATTAATTTATGCACGTAAGGTCTCTGTGTCTTACTGTGTGTAAATTTTATCTTAAAAATATGGAATAACTGTTAGTGACAGAGAGATTGCAAGCACAGACTGGCCCATTACATATAAAGGCAAATTTTTCTAAATATTTCAATATCCCAAGTTCATCTCATAGCCATTGATGTTTATAGTAGTGAAATTAAGATTTTTTCCTCAGAATCTTCTTTTAATAATGCAGAGAATCTACTTCAATCAGTTCATTGCAGTCGCTCAGTCGTGTCCGACTCTTTGCGACCCCATGAATCGCAGCACACCAGGCCTCCCTGTCCATTACCATTTCCTAGAGTTCACTCAGACTCACGTCCATCGAGTCAGTGATGCCATCCAGCCATCTCATCCTCTGTTGTCCCCTTCTCCTCCTGCCCCCAATCCCTCCCAGCATCAGAGTCTTTTCCAATGAGTCAACTCTTCACATGAGGTGGCCAAAGTACTGGCATTTCAGCTTTAGCATCATTCCTTCCAAAGAAATCCCAGGGCTGATCTCTTTCAGAATGGACTGGTTGGATCTCCTTGCAGAATCTACTTAGAGAGTTTTTAAAATATAAACTTTTAATATTTGAGAGGTTTTGATCTTTAAAGAGGCATACCTTACTTAAGACAACCTGTGACTAAGACATCCCTAATAACTGACAATATATGAAGTGCTTATATAAGTATATAAATTTAAAGAACAAATATATATATATATATATCTATATATATATATATATCTACTTTAGAGTCATAGAACAAAGCCACAAAAGACTATATGTAATTATACTATAAAAGATTGATGTGCTTCCTGGACTTCACAGTGTTTTTTCAAGCTGAATTGAAATACTCAATTCTGAAACCCCAGCTAGAATTGCACATTAACAACAGAATGCTGCAATAAATGTGTAACTGCTTTGGGATTTTCTAGAAGAATCCCTTTGAGCCTCTCAGACTCTGACAGAGAAGAATCAGCTGGCACCATTTCTACCCCAGACCGTCAGCAGAATCCTAAGCAGCAGCTTTATTTCATGCTCCCTGATTTTTTTGTGAGTGTGCCTTTCTATTGAAGCTCAGAACTACTTGCGTGTTTATTAACCATGACTGTCTTTGCACATCTATCAGCATCACTGGGGCTATAAGGAGGAGAAATACTGCTGCTTCTTGGTGTCAGAAGGATGGGTAGCTTCCAGGGAACCTATCAAACAGAGCCTTCTATTGGGCCATGAACAAGACTCAGAATACTAGCACACTTCCCATTGTCTTATGGGGAATGAGTGATCGGACTACAGGCAGAATTATGAACATTTGATCTCCTTGCTGCCCAAGGGAACTTGCTTTTATATATATATATATATATATATATATATATATGTATATGCCTAGTACTACAGAGGTTGTTTCTGAAGAAGCTGCTTGAAGGGGTTAAATGAAATCATGCATAATTTTAAACTCCATGGTCTTCATCACTGCCTGGGAGTTTCCTTTCTCACAAGAGCTAATCACATATATGTGTGTGTATATATATATATATATATATACACACACACACACACACACATATTTGGCAGCCCTGTTTTGTGAGGGAAGGTGTTAAGAATTTATTATCTATAATGCAAGAAGATAGATAACTGGAGATCAGTTTGGAAAATCAATGCATCCAGCAGGCATTCATTGAGGATCAATTATGTGCTAGATTCTAGGGGCCCAAGAAATTTACAGAAGCTCACTGAACTGAGTATGGGATGGAGTATTCAAGGTGATCATACTCTGGGGTGGAGTTGATGGGAAACAGTAAAATAGACAAGTGTGATCTACTTAATGGGTACAACAAATAGCCTAAAAGGAGTAATCAGAACAGACTGTTGAGCTTTTTTAGGCTATAAAAAAACCCTGATAATACCTAATTGATTACATCAATTGCAAAAGATATTCTTTAGGTACTCCCTTTATTACATTACATTCAAAGGACTCATTTGCATGTGAAAATCTACATTACATTCAAGGGACTCATTTGCATGTGAAAGTCAACATCAAATATGGAGTCTGAAATAAAGTGAGGCCGGTATGTTCAGGCATTAAGCAAAATTCAATCCAGAATGGTCTATATTCCTTTAGGGTAGTTAGTTTTACTCTGCATATATGCTTCTTACTAAGGCTAGAAAATGTTGAGGTCTGCCCTGGACAGATACCAAAGTCATTCTTCTGAAGGAGCCAAAACTGGTCTGGTTACTTGCTCTCTAAATATATATTTCCAACAATTGCCCCTTGCAAGAACTGCTCGCTTCTCCTCTGATGCTTCTTCATCCACGATTGGATGTTTGAAAGGGAGTAAATGACATTAACTATTTCTCACAAGCAAATGTCTTTTCAGAGAGCTATAAAATAGCAATCACAGCGTCACTGGAGCTATTCCTTGAGATGGTTGTTTTGCATTTTCAACTTATAAAGAAATAGGGCAAGTTTTGAGCTTTGAATTAGTAAAGAAAGCAGGCAAATTGCACTGGAGTCCACTCATAAAATTGCTTTCCTTAAAGGACAATAACTGTAGAAAACATTCACTTCTAGAGCTGTCAAAATTCAGGGCTACTAGCAAGATATTTGCTACTGACTATTAAAGGGTATGTGGGAAAAGACAGTCTTAATGTTCCTTTAGGATATTATAGCTTTGGCTATGGACACCCCAATACTAAGAGCTGTGTTACAAACTTGTCTACAGCCACAGCTGTGAAACTTTGTTGGAAAAGCAGGCACAAAAATCAGAATCAAGTTCTCCAAAAAGAACTCATTTGTTCCTCCATCCCCTGGAGCAGGCTAGTAAAACTAGCTCTGTTGATGACCAGAGAGTTCAAACTCCTTCCCCTTACAACTTAACTGATGATCAGAAATACCAAAACCTTTGGAAGCATAAAGGGCAAATAGTCAATCAAAATCACATTGCCTCTTTGCAAAATTGTGAAGAGGGGTGAACGGTCTTTAAAGTCAGAGAGTCTATTTTCAACATAGATTCATGTATTCTTGGTCATGTTCTGAATTCATGTGCAGGGGTTTTAAACTCTACTATTAATAAGTAGGGTGGGAGGCAATTCAGGTAACGAGACATGGAGTATTTTAGAGCTGAGACCTTAGATGCCATCTCTGTACTATACCTCTCATTTGAAAAAGAAGAAAACAGAGAAGGCAGTATATTATTCAAGTTACAAAGTTGGCCCAAGTCTTCCCAGTTGCAGTGTGAGGTCAGCTGGGAGCTTCTCCCAGTCTTGGCATGGGTACTGTGTACTGAGTTTGTCTGGTGTATTGGTTATGGGGTACTTAAACATCAGGATTTCCATGAGTGCATTTTCCTTGGCTTTATCAATTATAAGAATACAGCCAGTGTGCAGAAATTAACCGTTTTTAGGGAAGGGTAGTGAGCAATGCTGGGAGGTGGGTGGAAGAGAAAGAAGCCAGCTAAGTTTATAAATTCCTACATTTGAGGAAGACACCACACAGAGAGGCTTGTGTACATCATCTCATTTCATTTTTATGACATCTCTGCCAAGGGGATATTTTATCTCCATCTGAAAGATGAGGAAACTGAAATTTTAAAAACTGAGCTAGCAAGAGGCATAACTGGGATTTACAAATAGTTTTCTCAGGTTCTTTATCAGTTAGAGATCATTTGTTTACAAGTGACAGAAAACCCAATCCAAACTGCCAAAAACCAAGAGATTTGTTAGTGTATGTAAGCATTGAGGCCAGAAGGATCCCTGGCTTCAAGTTTGGCTGGATTGATCATCTAGTTTCACCATCCATCATTTCTCAGTTTTGCTCTCCTTCCCATTATCTTTGTTCTCAAACTCAGGTTTGACAATAATATGGCTGTCCAAGGTCCAGGCCAATAGCCTCCCAAGTTCAAATTCACAAGAAAGGGAAAGATTTCTAAGCAATTCCGACAAGCATCATATTGCATTTCTGAATGAGTCACATGCCCACAAGAGTCAATTACAGTGGCCAAAGGGGTTGCAGTGTTCTGATTGGCCATTCCTGAGTTACATGACTAATCTAGAGCCGCAGGTGATGTTACACATCTGAGGCATACAGTCTGAGGATGGAGGGATTAGTTCTCCATGCTGTTAGCGGAAGATGGGTGAATGGCTAGGAGATAAAAACTGCAGCTGGCATTCAGGATCTTAAGTCTGATGCCATTAATAAGATCTGAAAAGAGCATGTAGAAGCAAACCACTGGGGAAATACACTTGAAGCTTGGGAACTGTAGTAAAACCTCACTAATATTGTAGGACTGTGCACCACTGGGGAGGAGAAGAGGCAATGAAATTTAACCCACTGAGTGTGTCGTGGCGATATAATTTAATCAGAATATGTAGGCTTAGAGACAACAAAATCTGCTCTCACAAGTTTCATCAATCACCAGAGAACTAGGATACAACATATTAATAAATGTTGACCAAGCGGTAATATACGTACCTAATGTAAAGCCGTTTTAGTATCATGTTAAAATAAATTCACCAGGTGGCCCATTGATAACTTGAGTTGTCAGATGGAATTCAGCAAACACTTCCTGAGTACTTCAGTTTGGTCTGTACTGTGTAGCAAATAGGGATAGAAGCTTGAATTGGAGGAAACCCAAGATAAGAATGAATCAGCAAAGTCAGATGCCGGGAACATTGGGCTGGAGGTGGGCTGTGGGTCATGTGGGGCACGTGGCAGACATTTGCAGCACTCTGCTCATGGCCCCCCACCTCGCCAGCTCATCATGGACCCACCATGCTTCTGGCTGCAAGCTCCTGCATTTCTTTACCTTAGAGGTTCCTCTTGTTATAGAAGACTCTTACTGTGTGTGGCAGACCAGAAGAACCAGAGAAGTAACTCCTGTGCCATCCTAGCCCTAGCAGCTCTCATCAATGACTGGTAGAAATGGATATCTAAAAACACCCCCAGCTTCCTTGTCCCTTTGGTGGAGTAACTCAGAAATATTTCACAGTGGCTCCTGAGGTTTCTCCAGTGAAATAAAGTTTCAGTCATCCTCAGTGGAACCTGGTTGATAATATATTGATTGTCTTCCATTCCTTGTATTACTTCTCCATCTCCTCTACTGACCTTCACCTCCTCAATAAGCTACTTGGACTCAATTCTTTGCTTCAGAATCTACCTCTGGGGGAAACACCTAGATTGGAGATGGAAATTCGCTCCTGAAGATGTGAACGTGTGAGTTATGGGTTAGGAGATGTCCAAGGATTAAGGAAGTAGTTTCAGTGTTTCGCCAACTCAGGAATTCTATGTGTATCTTCAGAGACTAGATTTTGGTTTTCCAGAATTCCAAATGAGACTTCATTGAGTAAAAGGATTAAAAGAGGCTAGCCTAACTTCAAGCCCTTGAGAAGAAATCAGAAAATCTCAGCTGTGGAAGCCAAAGTGACAGCAGTCTCACACTGGACACTTCTTGATCTTTCCGCAATAGCAGCCTTTCATGAGTTCCTCTCTTCCTCACCTATAGCATCATTTCCTCCTTCCTTGATGTACTGTTGTTGCTTATGATTTTTTTCTGTCTGGAGAATATTTATTCCCTTGTTGGGCTTGTAAAATCCTCCTTTAAAGCTCAGCTCTTCAGTTCTTCCAGAGCAATCCATGCTTCCTGTCTAAGAGCACCTCCATATTGTATCCATTTACTGTGTTGTGTCCCCACCCTCTCCAAATGCTCCTGTTCCCAGCTTGTGAAAGAAAGAAGGCAAGAGTTCTGTTCATCTTGAATCCTTGCCCTTAGCATGGGAGTTTAGCACACCTCATTAAATAAACAAGTGAAAGAAGAGGAGGGGAGAAAGGAGAAAAAAAGTGTTCTAGCAGTCTGCAAAATTAGCAGCAAATACAACTAGGGGAACAAGGAATTGCATACCTACCCTTGAAGCCAATTTGGCAGCATGGCAGCATAGAAAATATTTGTTGATCTTACCCTTGGAGGCATATGCTTTGGAGAACTTTTAGGGAATGGAAGAAAGAGAAGCATAGGGGCAGGAAGAGCAACATCTGTTTATGAAAGAGCAAGTGGTTCAGCCTGACTGGGGTGTGAGTGAAGTCCAGGGGACAGGGAGATGAGGCCAGGCATGATGGATCTTGAGACTTGGGCCATGGACCGGCAGCAAGCCTCGAGCAAGAGAAATGGAAGAAGTGCAGAATTCAGAGCCACCAAAACAGAATCTGCACTGTAAGAGGATTCCAAGGTGATTCAAATCACAATGAAGTTTGAGAAGCATTAGGAAGTCATTGCCAGAAAAGGCAATGACAACCCACTCCAGTACTCTTGCCTGGAAAATCCCATGGCAGAGGAGCCTGGTAGGCTGCAGTCCATGGGGTCGCTAAGAGTTGGACACGACTGAGCGACTTTACTTTCACACATTGGAGAACAAAATGGCAACCCACCCCAGAGTTCTTGCCTGGAGAATCCCAGGGATGGGGAATCCTGGTGGGCAGCGTCTATTGGGTTGCACAGAGTCAGACACTACTGAAGCGACGCAGCAGCAGCAGCAGCAGGAAGTCTTTGCAGATTTTAGAACCAGGATGCACTCAGAGGGAGTCAACAAGGTCTCTCCATCATCTGGGCAAAGCAGCACATTTGAAATTACCAACAGCCTTAAGTTTCCGGTTCTCATTTCTTTTCCTAATAAAGCCAGAGATGAACTTCACTGCACACTATCAGTGACCTGCTTTGCCATCTCCTTCCCTTTACAGATGGCTTTTACGTGGGAAGCTGTATGACAGGAGGGAAGGGTGCTGTGCAGCAGTGTCTTCTGAGTGTAGGGAGAGGCATGTCTATGCTTATTCTTCCATCTAGCTCCCTCTCCTCACACTCCCCTCCCCCAAGTCTGCCTTCTTTCCTCATCAATTGCATAGAGAAGATTCCCCCATGCATTCCAGGGGCTAAGGATCAGATGAAATGAACAAAAGTCTGTTAAAAGAAATATCTAAAGTGACCTATAATTTTATACTTAAAACATTTAAATTTATATTCTTGTTTCAGAGACTAAGCTAACCCAATAAGAGTTTCAACATTGGATTTTTAGACTAACAGTGATTTCAAAATTGTTTTGAAATTTACTATTTTAAAAAATAAAAACCTATTCTTGGCTTCTCTTTATTGTTGTTGTTTGATCGTTAAATTGTATCCAACTTCCTGTGACCTCATGGACTGTAGCATGCCAGACTCCTGTGCCCTCCACTATCTCCTGGAATTTGCTCGAATTCATGTTCACTGAGTCGGTGATACTATCTAACCATCTCATTCTCTTTCCCCCTCTTCTCTTGCCTTCAATCTGTCCTGGCATCAGGGACTTTTCCAATGACTAAGCTCTTCGAATTAGGTGGCTAAAGTAATGGACCTTCAGCTTCAGCATCAGTCCTTCCAGTGAATATTCAGGGTTGATTTCCTTTAGGATGGACTGACTTGATCTCATATGAGAGTTGGACTATAAAGAAAGCTGAGCACTGAAGAAAGCTGATCCTTTTCAACTGGGGTGTTGGAGAAGACTCTTGAGAGTCCCTTGGACTGCAAGGAGATCAAACCAGTCCATCCTAAAGGAAATAAGTCCTGAATATTCATTGGAAGGACTGATGATAAAGCTGAAACTCCAGTACTTTGGCCACCTGATGTGAAGAACTGACTCATTTGAAAAGACCTTGATGCTGGAAAAGATTGAAGGTGGGAGGAGAAGGGGATGACAGAGGATGAGATGGTTGGATGGTATCACCGACTAGATGGACATGAGTTTCAGCAAGCTCCGGAAGTTGGTGATGGACAGGGAGGCCTGGAGTGCTGCAGTCTGTGGGGTTGCAAAGAGTCTGACACGACTGATTGAATGAACTGATTTGATCTCCTTGAAGTCCAAGGAACTCTTAAGAGTCTTCTCCAGCCCACAATTTGAAAGCAACAATTCTTCGGAGCTCAGCTTTCTTTATGGTCCAACTTTCACATCTGTACATAACTACTGGAAGAACTATAGCTTTGACAAGTCGGACCTTTGTTAGCTTTTTAATACACTGTCTAGATTTGTCATAGCTTTCCTTCCAAGAAGCAAGCATCTTTTAATTTCATGGCTGCAGTCACAATCTGCAGTGATTTTAGAGCCAAAGAAAATAAAATCTGTCACTGTTTCCACATTTCCCCCTTCTATTTGCCATGACGTGATGGGACCAGATGCCATGATCTTAGTTTTTTGAATGTTGAATTTCAAGCCAGCTTTTTCACTCTCCTCTTTCACCCTCATCAAGAGGTTCTTTAGTTTCTCTTCACTTTCTGCCATTAGAGTGGTATCGTCTGCATATCTGTGGTTGTTGATATTTCTCCTGGCAACCTTGATTCTATCTTATGATTCATCCAGCCCAGCATTTTGCATGACATACCCTGCATAAAAGTTAAGCAAGCAGGGTAACAATATACAGCCTTGATGTACTCCTTTCCCAATTTTGAACCAATCCATTGTTTCATGTCCAGTTATGTTGTTTCTTGTCCCACATACAGGTTGCTCAGGAGACAGGTAAGGTGGTCTGGTAAATTTTCCAATTTGTTGTGATCTACACAATCAAAGAGTTTAGCATAGTCAATGAAGCAGAAGTAGATGGTCTCCTGGAATTCTCTTGTTTGTCCATGATCCAAAGAATATTGGCAATTTGATCTCTGGTTTCCTCTGCTTCTTTGAAGCCCAGCTTGCACATCTGGAATTCTCAGTTCAGGTACTGCTGAAATCTAGCTTGAAGGATTTTTTTGAGTATAACCTTGTTAGCATGTGAAATGAATTCAATTGTCTGGTAGTTTGTACATTCTTTGGGATTGGAGTGAAAACTGACCTTTTTCAGTCCTGTGGCCACTGCTGAATTTTCCAAATTTGCTGGCATATTGAGTGCAGCTCTTTCACAGCATCATTGTTTTGGTTTTTAAATAGCTCAGCTGAAATTCCATCACTTCCACTAGCTTTGTCCATAGTAATGCTTCCTAAGGCTCACTTTACCTTACACTCCACTATGTCTGGCTCTAGGTGAGTGACCATACCATTGTGGTTATCCAGGTCATTAAGATATATATATATATATATATATATATATATATATATATATTTTTTTTTTTTTTTTGGGTATAATTCTTCTATGTATTGTTGCCACCTCTTCTGAATCTGCTTTTGTTAGGTCCTCACCATTTCTGTCCTTTATGGTGCCATCCTTGCATGCAATGTTCCCTTTATAACTGCCATTTTCTTGAAGAGATCTCTAGTCTTACCCATTCTATTGTTTTCCTCTATTTCTTTGCACTGTTCATTTAAGAAGGCCTTCTTATCTCTCCTTGCTCTTCTCTGGAATTCTGCATTTAGTAGGATTTATCTTTCCCTTTCTCCCTTGTCTTTTGCTTCTCTTCTTTCCTCAACTGTTTGTAAAGCCTCCTCAGACAACCACTTGCCTTCTTGCATTTCTTTTTCCCTGGGATGGTTTTGGTCACTGCCTCCTGTACAGTGTTATGAAACACAGTCCATAGTTCTTAGGGGACTCTGTCTACCAGATTTAATCCCTTGAATCTATTTGCTTCATTCCGTCCAAAACAATAATTGCCCTTGGATCTTCCCCAGTAGCATATTAGACACCTTCCGACCTGGGGGCTCATTTTCTGGTGTCATATCTTTTTGTGTTTTCATTGTCCATGGTGTTCTCCAGTCAAGAATACTGGAGTATATTGCCATTTCCTGCTCTAGTGGACCACATTTTGTCAGAATTCTTGACTATGACCCATTCATCATAGCTGGTAACTTCTTTGATTTATGCAAGCCTCTTCTCCAATACAAGGCTGTGATCCATGAAGGGGTGTTTTCCCCTTATTCCTGGAAAATTACTACCTTTCCACAGCTTTCACAACCAGACAGGTAAATTCCTCAGAAAATTTACCAGAGGCAAAATATCAGGCTATATTAAGATAATACCTTGATATATTAATTGTTTTATTAATCTGAGGACTCATGTAGCAATTCCATATCACCAAATAATAATTATAATTTGGTTGTTATGGTGGCTACCTGCATACTGTTAAGCATGCCTGCTTAAATCTATTTCTTAGCATCATTAAAGAAACTATCACTTAATTCTGTCTTTGTCAAATAGCTTTGGGCTATATCTGTAGGAGGCCAGCTATAAATCAATTACCCAGCTACCAGGAAATAGATATACCCTCTTGCATCTGAGTAATTGAATCTTCCAATTTGCATCCAGATGTTCCTGTGTGGAAGCTGCCTATGACCAAGAAATATGTACAGTGCAGATCAATAACTCAACGGGATAGCTTTTTTTTTTTTTTAATTCATGGTTTTCCATGTACTGTGTAAAGAGTGAATTGCATTGTTTGTTTAATATCTTGCACGTAGTTGGGGCTTGGTGAGCATTGTTGGAATGTGGGCATAAATACAGCAGGCTTGAAAATGGCATATCTATCATCCACTCTTTGCATCTATTCAGTGTTCCTCTTTGGAGAGCCTGCATTGATTTGAGTACATACAACCATTGTGTGACTTGATTTTAAGTGCGTTTAAACTTAAATAATGATGCTCTATGGGAATATGCAAATGAGATTCAGTTGAAGAGCATGAATGTTGATAATAGGAGAATTAATTAAGTCATGGGTACTATCTCTGCCACTAATTCTCTGTGATAGACTTGGCCTGATTACCCTATTTGAACATATTGCTGGGATTTAATGTAGCGAGAGTTTTCTAATCTGCAATAGAGAAATTCTTTCCAATTCAAACTAGACAAGGGTAGTTTGTATTTGCAAAGCACAGTGGATTCATGAAGGGGATGCTAAGGGAGGGTTTCTGGGTGGGTTTCTAGATGGTTGAAAGTATGTCAGTGTCTGACCAAGCAAAGAAGGGAAGAGGGCTGAGAAATCAGTACAAGGAAAGGGAAATTTATTAGATTCCTTCTCTGGTGGGTTGAGGTTTGTGGATCTACAAATGAAGACCTTTTGGGGAGTACATATAATCCCAATTAACTAAAACCCTTAGTGAATCTTTTATTTCTAGAAGGAAAAGAAAGTACACAAGCTTTAAGTGAGACAGACTAGGGTTCTAACCACATCTATGCAACTAACGAGGTCTCTCTGAGCCTCTGTCTCCTTGTTTGCAAACTGGGGTTGCTGTAAATATGAAATAATATATGCAAACATTTGTCACTGCAAATGCCTGTCACATGCTGATAGCAATGTTGATATTTATTCCCCAAATGGAAATTCCTAGGATTTTAGCTTGGACTTAAGGCTTTAATGCTTTCCTGGGCAGGCTGTGTGGTATATATCTGCTTTAGTTTTCTTACCAAAAAGAATGGGAAATGGTAATACCTATTTTATATAATTATTTTTTAAAATAGCTAAGAAAATACATGTAAAGCAATGACAACAGTGTCAGGCACATAGTAAGTGAGTGAAGTGTTTTAATTATTTGAGTGTTTTAATTATTATTTCATATTTTTAACAAACTTAGCCATAAGAAAATCTATATGAATCCACAGAAATGATAATAGCAATAGTTAAAATTAACTGAATGTCTGCTTTACTGGAGGTGCTCTAAGTATATTTCTATTTAATTTTCACAACCATACAGCAAGATAGGTGTTATTATTCTCACTTTACATGAGCATAATCTGAGGCCCTGAATAGTTGCACAGTTTATCTGAAACTACAGAGCTAGTTAAGATCAAATTTGGGTTTCAGACTTCCCCAGTCAGTGCTTGGTCAGACACTGACATACTTCCAACCATCCAGAAGCCCACCCAGAAACCCTCCCTTAGCATCCCCTTCATGAATTCCAAAGTCAATGCTCTGTTTGCTATACCACATGAACAAATGTGACTCTGACTGGTTTAGGGAGCACCATGAACAAATGTGACCCTGACTGCCTAAGGAAGCACCATGACTTATGCGTGGGTGCTCAGTCGTGTCTAACTCCAGGGTCCTCCAGGTTCCTCTGTCCATGGCATATCCCAGGCAAGAATACTGGAGTGGGTTGCCATTTCCTACTCTAGGGGATCTTCTGGACCCAGGGATAGAACCTGAATCTCCTGTATCTCCCCATTATGGGTGGATTCTTTACCACTAAGCCATCTGGGAAGCCCCCATCTGCTTTATAAGTGAAGGGTAGCAGATCGTTTCTGCAAAGAATATTTAAACTAGGATGGAGAAGATAATGTTTTAGCCCTGTGCATGTACAAGATTTGTGTTTAAGACTGTGACGGTAAAGGAAAAGATGAGAATTCTTAAAGCAAACTTGGTATGTAGACATTCAGTGTTCTTGATATCTGACACATTCTCTCATCCTAGACTATCTCTTTGATTATACCATATTACCCATCTCCTGGATCAATGATTCTAAAAGTAAACAGGGATGATTTGATCCCCCAGGGGATAGTAGGCAGTATCTGGAGGCATTTTTAGGTGTTACATCTTGGGGCATGGCTACTACTGGCTTCTAGTAAGTAGAAACCAGGGATACTGCTAAACATCCTACAATACACAAAGTAGAGTTATTCACAATAAAGAATTACCAGCCGAAAATATTAATAATGCCCAGATTAAGAAATCACGAACTAGATTATTAGCTTCCTAATCGTCTTCTGTACGTTTATTCTCTTCTGTTCCTCCAAAGTTTCCACTACTGAATTGCTGAA
Organism: Bubalus bubalis; assembly: GCF_019923935.1. Lineage (NCBI taxonomy): Eukaryota > Metazoa > Chordata > Mammalia > Artiodactyla > Bovidae > Bubalus > Bubalus bubalis. The sequence continues at coordinate 68,155,514 of NC_059171.1, read as the reverse complement.
GTGATTTGCATAAAGCATAAACCTAATGATACTATCCTCTTACCTAAGAAACCGGTGGTTCCTCTTGATCACAGAAAGTACAGATTATTTAATATGATTCAGGACCTGAAAATCTGACTCCAGCTGTCCTTTCAAACCTCCCTTTTAAGATGCCCCTCATACAAGGTGCATTTAACCACCCCCAATGTTTCCTCTCTCTTACATAACTCTGTATCCACACACATTTGACCCCACTAGGCAATTTTTTCTGTTGCATCTTGATGGTGTTTCTCTGTACCTGAATTGCCATTTCCACTTCCGTGCCTCATTTTTCTATTACTCATGTGTTTACTTGGGTATCTATTGAGTGACTGCCTTGGGTGGAGCACTGTACTAAATCACATAGATATAGTGGTAAGAAAGGCAGCTTCACCTGCGTCTCCTATGCAGCTTGGAGTTTAGCAAGGTGAATGAATGAGTGATGTGATAAGGGGAAAAGTGCTTGGAAATATGTAATCTGGATGAGGTCAGTTGTTGAAGAAACCTTCTAGGAGGAATTGACTTTTAAGGTGAACTGCAAAGGTGGTTAGAGTTATTCAGGAGTTGGCTATATAAACATGGTTGAAAGTGTCTTTACCAACCTACCTAAACTTCAAGGTATAGTTCAGATGTTAACTTCTACTAGGCACCTTCCCAGATTTCCCGACTGGAGATTAATTTCCATCTATTTGGCTCTCAGAGACCTTTTAAAGTCTATTATAATATTTATCACCATCTGCCTTGCATTATGTATTCATGGTAAACATGATAACTGAACTCATGGTAAATATTTAAATTGAAAATTGCCATACTTTACAAAGGATTTATAAGCAATGTTCTCTTATCTCAGAACTGCAGTTTGAATGCTGTGGAACACACTTTTCTCCCTCATCATAATAGCTCTACCAAACTCCACACATATATCTTTAAAAGAGAATTATTCTGGTATGTGGTGTTGAAACTGGACAATGAGAAGTAGAGGGAGCAGCATGCACACCAAAGTTCAGTCTTTGCTGGAATTTAGGTAAAACCCTAATCCATGCACTCATTCATTCATTCAGTGAATATTTCTTGAGCACCTACAGTGTGCCAGCTGCCAATGTTATGTACTGAGAACACATTGCTGAGCTAAACTTACATAGTTCTTATCCTGCATCTAGTAGAGGACAGACATTAAGCAAAGAATAATAACAATAGTTGTAGGTTTACTAACTGAAATGGCTCCAATGGAGGACCCATCAAATTACAAGCAGTGGATCCACTGAAGGATACTATGAAGGCATCTGACTAAGGGATTGATCTGGTGCGGGCAATGCAGAAGGAAGTAACATTGGAACTAAAGTCTGAACACTCACAAGTCTGGCTAGTGATGGGGAGGGAAAGAAAGAGAATATCAAGGAGAGGAAGCAACATGAGCTAAAGAAGGAGCGTTTACAGAAGGAGCACTGTGAATTAGGAAAACTGAAAGAAGACCAGTGTATCTATACAAGAGACACAAAGAGGAGTAAACCATGAGATGAGACTGGGAAGATGGGCGAGGGCAGTATACAGGGCCTCTCAAGCCCTGTACATGTTCATGGCTTTTATTCTAGGAACAATGGGAACACACTGGATGATTTTAAACGGAATGACACAATCAGATTTGCATTTTAAAAGATCACTCTGGCTACTATGTATGGAGAACCAGAAGTTGTACATGTAATGGCGCCCTGAAAACTTGCTTCATTAATGACCCGCATAAGTGATAAACACCAGAATGTGACATTTGATAAATTAGCTGCCAGTCATTTAATACAGCCTTCGCACTAGCAAACCCTGACCCTTGCTGTTGAAGAGAAAAACAGTCTGAAAGGAAGGTGGGGAATTAAAAGAAAACTGAATAATTATTCAACTCTCAGAGTCACTTTTCCCTAGTAGGAGTAGTAGAAGACACAGTAAGAAAGTCTAAGCCCATATTTTACAAGCAGGAAATAGAAAAAGGATGCTATTGTGAGACGGTGGTTTTAATGCATATTTGCTAACACCTTTGGGAGTCCCCATGGTTCTGCACTTTAGAGGTGTTCTCAACACTGGTGCTGACCGTAAAGTTTAAGGTTTACATGGGTTTGTCTGTACCTGAGGACAACACAGCCTCTGCGATCAAAGTTTCCACAAGAGCCTTGAATCATATTAAAGGAGAAATCATGCCAATGGGTACACGTTTGTCACTTTAAAGAGTCCATTAGAAGGAAGTAAAGAAGACCTTCGAGGGAGAGAGAGAGAGAAGACTGTGCTTCTTTGGGCTTTGTGTGAGTAATATAGCAGGAGACCCAAAGATTGCCCTTGCCAAATGATTTTTGCTGAACCCTTTGTCAGGAAACAAGACTGGGGCTCAGAAAACAGAAGCAAGGTCGCAGCAAAGGGTAATAGAAAGAGACCCCAGCTCCCGGCCTGAGAAGCTGGGAGGGATGAATTACCAGGCTCCCTCTGTGACCCAGCTGGGAGTGGAGATGGAATCGGCAGTTGTCCTGCCCTGACCTCATGCTCCCTTTCAGTGCATTTACATTAGCAGCAGATGGAGGGCTGCAGGATGTCCACGGGAAACCAAAGGCACTTAAATATCCATGGCTCTTTCTTGGTGCTTAGCCCAAAGTGAGACTACACAGAAGACATGAGTGGCAAATTGGCTACATCTCATATGCCCACCTAGGCCACATAGTTAGATCTACAAGATTTATATGTATATGTACAAATATGTATATGCACACATTAAAATACACACTCATATATGCTGTCATATAGCTAATCATGCTTGTTCATAGACTACATCCATATGTGCACACTCATATACACGTGTGCATGTGTATACATACTTGCACATGTAACTGTGAATGTGTAGAAGAGTACACATTAGAACACACTGTGTTTTAATAAACATATATACATAAAGATAGATGTATAGACACGCATGTTTACATATGACACATACATATACTTGCACACATATGTAAATACCTCAGTATAAAAAATTATAAGCTGAAATGACTAGGTTTAGTTCCATTCTATGTGGAAAAAAGTTGGATCTGAAAGACCAGAGCCAGACATGGCTTCAGCCCTGGCTTACATGCACCCAGTGTCCTGCCCAGATCAACTCTTCCTCTGAACCTCAGTTCTGTGCCGTTGCTTATTTTATTTTATTTTTGCATTTAAGAAGCTCTTTGTATCAGGTTTGTCACAGAAGTCCAAAGAGATTCCCAGAAGAGATGGCATTTGTTGCAGCGGGTGAAGGGAATCAAAGGCAGAGAAAATAGCATCAGAAAAGAGACAGGTTAATAACACTAAGAAATTAATTTGAGTTCTTCTTAGAATGCCTGGGAGTTAGAGGAGGAAAGAAAGTTATGCACTGTACAGGCATACCTCATCTTATTGTGCTTTGCAGATACTCTGATTTTTTACAAATTGAAAGTTTATGGCAAGTCTGTTGGTGCCATTTTTCCAACAGCATTTGCTTCCTTATGTCTCTGTGTCACACTTTGATAATTCTTGCAATAATTTCAAACATTTTCATTACTACTGTTATATCTGTTATGGTGATCTGTGATGAGTGATCTTTGATGTTACTATTGTAATTGTTTTAGAGTGTCACGACCACACCCACAGAAGATGGTGAACTTAACTGATAAATGCTGTGTGTGTTCTGACTACTCCATCCACTGGCCATTCCCCATCTCTCTCCTTCTTTTTGGGCCTCCCTGTTCCCTGAGACACAACAATAGTGAAATTAGGTCAGTGAAGGCAATGGCACCCAACTCCAGTGCTCTTGCCTGGAGACTCCCATGGACAGAGGAGCCTGGTAGGCTGCAGTCCATGGGGTCGCGAAGAGTAGGACACGACTGAGCGACTTCACTTTCACTTTTCACTTTCATGCATTGGAGAAGGAAATGGCAACCCACTCCAGTGTTCCTGCCTGGAGAATCCCAGGGACAGGGGAGCCTGGTGGGCTGCCTAGATCTATGGGGTCGCACAGAGTCGGACACGACTGAAGCGACTTAGCAGCAGCAGCAGTGCCCCTAAAATGGGCTTAACTCCCTTAGAAAGGGAGTATCATGCATCTCTGACTTTAAAATCAAAAGCCAGAAATATTTAAGCTTAGTGAGGAAGGCATGTTCAAAACTGAAATAGGCTAAAAGTTAGGCCTATTGAGCCAGTTACCTTTAGCCAAGTTGTAAAAACAGAGAAAAAGTTCCTAAAGAAAATTTAGCAGTCAACACATGAATAATAAGAAAGTGAAACAATTTTATTGCTGAATACAGAGAAAATTCTAGTGGTCTGGATAGAAGATCAAACCAGCCTTAGCATTCCCTTGGGCCGAAGCCAGATCCAGAGCCAGACTCTAGCAGTCTAGAGTTCTATGGAGGCTTTAAGAAATGAGGGGGCTGCAGAAATATAAAGCTAGAAGAGGTTGGTTCATGAGGATTAAAGGAAAAAGTCATCTTCATAACATAAAAAGTGTAAGGTGAAGCAGCAATTACTTGTGTAGAAGCTTCAGCAAGTCATCCAGAAGATCCAGCTAACATGATAAGGAAAGGTGGGCATGCTAAACACAGAGTTTCAATGTAGATAAAACAGCCTTATGTTGGAAGAAGATGCCATCTAGGACTTTGACAGCCTGAGAGAAGTCAATGCCTCGCTTCACAGCTTTACAGGATAGGCTAACTCTCTTGTTAGGGGCTACTGCAGCTGGTGACTTTAAATTGAACCCAGTGCTCATTTAGCATTCCAAAAACTCCTGGCACTCCTAAGAATTACAGTAAATCTACTCTGCTATGTTCTAGAAATGGAACGACAAAGCCTGGATGACAGCACATCTGTTTATAATATGGTTTATTGAATATTTTAAATCCACTGTTGAGATTTACTGCTCAGAAAAAAATTCTTTTCAAAATATTACTGTTCATTGACAATGTACCTAGTTGCCCAAGAGCTCTGATGGAGCTGTACAATGAGATTAATGTTGTTTTCATGCCTGCTAACACAATATCCGTTCTGTAGCCCATGGATCAAGGAGTAATTTTGACTTTTAAGTCTTGTTATTTCACAAGATTACAGTTGCCATTGAGAGTGATTCCTCTAATGGATCTGGGCAAGGTAAATTGAAAACCTTCTGGAAAATATTCATTATTCTAGATGCCATTGAGTACATTTACAATTCATGGCAAGAGGTCAAAATATCAACTTGAACAGGAATTTGGGAGAAGTTGATCCCAGCACTCAATGTATGATTCTGAAGGGGTCAAGACTAGTGGAGGAAGTAACTGCAGACGTGGAGACAGCAAGAGAACTAGAATTAGAAGTATAGCCTATGATATGACTGAATTGCTGCAATTTCATGATAAAACTTGAAAGGATGAGGAATTGCTTTTCTTATGGACGAGTGAAGAAAGTGGTTTCTTGAGAAGAAAACTACTCCTGCTGAAGATGCTGTGAAGATTGTTCAAATAACAAAGGATTTAGAATATTATATAAACTTAGCTGATAAAGCAGAGTCAGGATTTGGGAGGATTAACTCCAATTTCAAAAGAGTTTCTACTATGTGTAAAATGCAGTCAAACAGCATTCCATGCGGCAGATAAATAATTTGAAAAGGGAAATATCAAGCATTGCACCAAATTTTATTGTTGTCTTATTCTAAGAAATTTTCACAGTCACTCCAATCTTCAGCAACCGCCACCCAGATCAGTCAGCAGCCATCATCACTGAGGGAAAACCCTCCACTATCTAAAAGGTTATTGTTTTTAGTCTTACTGAAGATTCAGACTGGGAAGCCTGGCATGCTGCAGTCCATGGGGTCACAAAGAATCGGACATGACTGAGTGACTGAACTGACTGAACTGAAAGATTCAGATAATGTTTAGCTTTTTTTTTTTTTTTTCCTTAGCAATAAAATATTTTAAATTAAGGTATGTACTTTTTTGTAAACATAATGCTGTTGCACCCTTAATAGACTGTAGTATAGTGTAAGCAACTTTTATATGCACCAGGAAACCAAAAAATTTGTGTGACTCCCTTTTTTGTGATATTATTTTTATTGTGAATAAAGAGAAAACAGAACCAGCCTGTTCAGGCCTGTTACAGAACCAGCAGTACCTTTGAGGTCTGCCTGTATTTTGAATACTCCTGGCCTCTGCCAGGAGAATGGATTGTGTTGGGAGATTTTAAGCTTGAGAGTGATAATCAATAGTAGATTTGTGTTTTAGGAACTGTGGTCTGGACATAGGGTGGTAGATATAGGCATATCCCTTAAAGAGTGAAGACTTTAAAAAAAAGGCTTTTGCAACCATCCGGATAGAATGTGAAGGTTTAAAATCAGGCAGGGTCTGCGGGGAAGAACATATCGATCTCCCTTCAGTAGTACCGAAGGATGTGCTGCGGGTACTCTGCACCTGTTGCCAGCCTCAGTCATTAATCTGGACACCTGAGGAAGTCTGATTCCGCAGGTGTCCAGTGTTGTATGGAGCACATGCTTATCAGAAGACTGTTGGATGACTTGTGACTCAGACCTCTTTTTATTGACTTGCAGATTGCAAATAGGCAACATATGTATCACTTTACTTTATTAGTCTGGGGAGACCAACACCCCCCAACCTGAGAATAAAGAATTAATGAGAAAAATTACCAGTGATCCCAACAAGATGGAACCCCAATGAGTTACTTAGAGAATGGTGCAAAGTTCAACAATAGGCAAAACTGAAGGGTATGTTGGTTACACAGAACTTCACACAATACAAATCAAAGAGTGAATGTAATATTAATGCTGTGCTATGCTTATTTGCTTAGTCATGTCCAACTCTTTGCGACCTTATGGACTACAGCCTACCAGGCTCCTCTGTCCATGGGGATTCTCCAGGCAAAAATACTGAAGGTGATTGCCATTTCCTTCTCCAGGGGATCTTCCCAATCCAGGTATTGAACCCAGGTCTCCTGCATTGCAGGTGGATTCTTTACCATCCAAGCCACCAGGTAATATTAATAATAACTTGGAAATGCCATAATATTAAGATGCCATACTCTTCATATGCTATTTTCGCCTTCATGGATATCATGATGGTTTAAGAGATTTGGGCCTAAGTAACAAGGCCATAAGAAGAATCTCTCTTACTTTTTCCATCTCTAATCACTAGACCCTCTTTTAAATGGTGTCTTTTATAAGGCCCACTCCTGATATTCTCCTAAAGAGGTTAATTTTAAATTTAGCTGATTAGGGGCTTTAATTATGTCTGCAAAATCTCTTCACTTTTTCCATGGAGCAGGACATAATCGTGGGAGTGATAATGCATCACCTTCTGCACATTCTACTGGTTAGAAGTGGCAGGTTTCACCTACACTCAAAGAAAGATAATTACGTAAGTGAATGTATCATTGAAGACCATCTTAGAATCCTGCTGACTACAAAGGAGGATGAATAAGTTTATCACAGTGATTTGATTTTATCACTTGGAAGTCTGAACTCACTGCTGAAGGTCAGCACTTGCATAGAGAGTATTTTCCCATGAGTTTTGAATGCATTCTAGCTATCTTGTTTTATTTGCTTTGGTTATTCATGTCCACCACAATTTCCAGGATGTCTTCAGGTAGTAAACATTAAGATTATTTTCATTTTAATTGGGGAAATTATTTCTCAAGAGAACAATATCTCTAAGAGTGTGATTGGTCAAGTTGTTTACTGAAAGACAGTTTCTACTTTTCTATTCGTACTTCATGTTTTGCCAAATATCTGCAACATTATAATTTATTCTATATTGAGCTGCAAATTTCCCAGTTTTGCTATGTAAGCTTTTGAGATCATTCTTGCTGTATTTCAAATCTTTTTTTTTTTTTTTTGCGAGGAGAAGGAAAGAGAAAATGATTGAAATGTGATGGTTGAGATTGACAGATTGAGGTGGACACTTTGAGGGCTACACAGATCCCCCTCCAGGAATGAAGGATTTACTGACTCAGTTGTTGAAAGTGTTGCTGGAAGATGACCCTTGTCTATCAGCCCTCCCTGAGGACTGTCATGCGCTAGAGGAAATTGCTTTGCCCAACATCACATCTCTTTCCAGGGATTGCCTACATCCAATAATTGATAAAGGTAGGTGTATCAGGGTCTGAGGAGTCCTTCCAACTCTAGAGCTAGCTGTGGCAAGATCTAATCCAATTAGGGGATTGCATGCAAATTCATCTCCTCCCTCTTCCCAGTCCTGCTTTCTTGGCCTCCCTTCTACAGGTGATGATCTTGGGAGGACTCCTTAATAAATGATCTACATGCTAAACTCTTATTTAATCTGCTTTTTAGGGGACCCAACCATTCTAAAGTAGATCAGCCCTGAGTGTTCTTTGGAAGGAATGATGCTAAAGCTGAAACTCCAGTACTTTGGCCACCTCATGCGAAGAGTTGACTCATTGGTAAAGACTCTGATGCTGGGAGGGATTGGGGGCAGGAGGAAAAGGGGACGACAGAGGATGAGATGGCTGGATGGCATTGATGGACGTGAGTTTAAGTGAACTCCGGGAGTTGGTGATAGACAGGGAGGCCTGGCGTGCTGTGATTCATGGGGTTGCAAAGAGTCAGACACGACTGAGTGACTGAACTGAACTGAACTGAACTGAACCTGCAACAGCAGACAAAGGATTTGGGCCAGTTAAGGATTGGGCCCTCTTTGTTTTAATCCTGGTCTGTTAATATTATCATCTTTGCCAATTTTAGGTCAGTTTTGAATAATTGAGTTTGTTTATGTGTAGAATTTGGCTGCTTCTTTGAATATCTGGTAACTTTTATTGAATGCTGATCATTTAAGTGTTACTTTGTTGCACGCTGGGAATTTTTGTGTTTCTATAAATATTATTGAGCTTTGTCTTGGAATGTGGTTAAGTTACTTTGAAATAGTTTGTTCTTTTAAAACTTTCTTTGTTAGGACCAGACAAACATTTAGTCTAGGGTTTATTTTCCTGCAATTCTAAGACAAAACTCTTCTCTACATCAACTCACTCATGATGCCCTGTGAATTATATGGTTCTCTTCTCTAGTTGGTGAGTATAGCCTGTATGAGTTTTGCAAATGTTTCTTCTAATTTTCTGGGGTGGTTTTTTCAATGACTTTGAGGAGTCTCCTCAAATGCATGCACTGATTATTACTTAGATGAATATTTGAGAAGGACCTTCTGTGATCTCCAAAGTTCTCTCTCTGTGCAGACCTCTAACCTTCAGTATCATGCCCTGCAAACTCTAGGTTGCCATGTCTCCTCCAGATTCTCATCTCTGTGTGCTTAACTCAGGAAATTCACTGGGTTCTACTTCTGTTCTCAACCCATGTACAACCAGGAGATCTTCTCTAGGTACAACTGAGCCTCTGCAGGTTTTGTCTACATGGATTCAACCATACATGGATTGAAAATATTCAAAAAAATGCTGCAAATTTCCAAGAAGCAAAACTTGAATTTGCCACATGCCAACAACTATTTACATAGCATTTACATTTTATTAGATATTATAAGTGGGCTTCTCAGGTGGTGCTAGTGGTAAAGAACCTGCCTGCCAATGCAGGAGACTAAAGAGATGCGAGTTTGAGCCCTAGGTCAGGAAGATCCCCTGGAGGAGGGCATGGTAACCCACTCTAGTATTCCTGCTGGGAGAATCCCATGGACAGAGGAACCTGGCAGGCTATAGTCCATGGGGTCACAAAGGTTGGACACAACTGAAGCAACTAAGCACATGTGCACACAGGAATTATAAGTAATCTAGAGATCATTTAAAGTATATGAGAGGATGTGTGTAGGTTACATGCAAATACTGCACCATTTTGTATAAGGAACTTGAACATCTGCAAAATTTGTAGATACCGAGGGATGATTGTGGTAACATCTGTGAGGACCATCTAATTTATTTCCTGTCTCAGGGATCACTGCCTTTCATTGTTTGATGTCCAATGATTTGAGAATGGTTTCATATATTTTGTTTGGGTTTTTAGCTGTTTTTAGCTTTAGCTATTCCAGCTGGGTAAATACATTCTTTTTACTCCATATTGGCAGGAAGTAGAATTTCTTCACCTGAGAATTTATCCATATTAAAAATTAAATTATAAAAAGCAATTCCAGCCACTGGAGAGCTAACTGGCTGGGATCATTTCATAGACTTTACTTGCTTTGTTTATTCATTTGATTAACGTTTGTTGTTACCATGCCTCCTCTTCTGCAGTACCCGTATTTCTTCTGAAGCCCCAGCACCTGCAAAGGTGATGACATCTGTAGCACTGTGACCTCACCTGTCTCTCTAGCTCTAGGCCTGGCAGTAGCTTCCTACTATTGCTAATCTTTGAGTTTCCTCTGGGAGACCACCATGGAGGCATGTTCCCTTCACCACAAAGGGAACATAGTTGACCAACAGGCCCAGCTGCTCACCCCTCAGTGGATCTACTTAGTGTGGTAATGTTTTCTCCAGGCTGATCCCAGCCTATAGCAGGGGATCCCGATCCAGCTCCATCTCACCTGGTATAGGACTCTGATAATGACTCTCCACTGCTTGTAGACTCCATTCTCCTGTCTGACATCTTGGCAGAACTGTGGCTGCAGTCTGGGGTTCTTCCTACCCAGTCCTTCCTTCCGGTTCTCATTTCACAGATGTTAGATTTATCTGACTGAAGACTCTAGTTGCCTGCCTGTGCTCCCTTCTACTTTCCCCAATAAATCTTTTGCCTACTTCAGTTCAGTTCAGTCGCTCAGTCCTGTGCAACTCTTTGCGACCCCATGGACTGCAGCACGCCACGGTTCCCTGTCCATCATCAACTCCTGGAGCTTACTCAGACTCATGTCCCTCAAGTTGGTGATGCCATCCAACCATCTCTTCCTCTATCGTCCCCTTCTCCTCCCACCTTCAATCCTTCCCAGCATCAGGGTCTTTTCAAATGAGTCAGTGCATCACATCAGGTGGCCAAAGTATTGGAGTTTCAGCTTCAGCATTAGTCCTTCCAATGAATATTCAAGGACTGATTTCCTTTAGGATGGACTGGTTGGTTCTCCTTGCTGTCCAAGGACTCTCAAGAGTCTTCTCCAACACCACAGTTCAAAAGCATCAATTCTCTAGTGCTCAGCTTTCTTTATATTCCAACTCTCACATCCATACATGACCACTGGAAAAACCATAGCTTTGACTAGATGGACCTTTGTTTGCAAAGTAGTGTCTCTGCTCTTTAATATGCTATCTAGGTTGGTCATAACTTTTCTTCCAAGGAGCAAGTGTCTTTTAACTTCATGGCTGCAATCACCATCTGCAGTGATTTTGGAGCCCCCAAAAATAAAGTCTGACACTGTTTCCACTGTTTCCATTTCCCCATCTATTTGCCATGAAGTGATGGGATCGGATGCCATGATCTTAGTTTTCTGAATGTTGAGCTTTAAGCTAAATTTTTCACTCTCCTCTTTAACTTTCATCAAGAGGCTCTTTAGTTCCTCTTCACCTTCTGCCATAAGGGTGGTGTTATCCGCATATCTGAGGTTATTGATATTTCTCCTGGCAATCTTGATTCCAGCTTGTGCTTCATCCAGTCCAGAATTTCTCATGATGAAAAAAGTTAAATGATGCATATAAGTTAAATAAGCAGGGTGACAATATACAGCCTTGACATACTACTTTTCTGATCTGGAACAAGTCTGTTGTTCCATGTCCAGTTCTAACTGTTGCTTCTTGACCTGCATACAGATTTCTCAGGAGGCAGGTCAGGTGGTCTGGTATTCTCATCTCTTTAAGAACTTTCCACAGTTTGTTGTGACCCACACAGTCAAAGGCTTTGGCATAGTCAATAAAGCAGAAGTAGATGTTTTTCTGGAACTCTCTTGCTTTATTGATGATCCAACGGATGTTGGCAATTTCATCTCTGGTTCCTCTGCCTTTTCTAAATCCAGCTTGAACATCTGGAAGTTCATGGTTCATGTACTGTTGAAGCCTGGCTTGGAGAATTTTGAAAATTACTTTGCTAGTGTTTGAGATGAATGCAATTGTGCAGTAGTTTGAGCATTCTTTGGCATTGCCTTTCTTTGGGATTGGATTGAAAACTGACCTTTTCCAGTCTTGTGGCCACTACTGAGTTTTCCAAATTTACTGGCATATTGAGTGCAGCACTTTGACGACATCATCTTTTTGCCTACTAATCCCACCTCATTGTTGGCCTTTTGGGAACCCAGAGTGACACACTGACTTTCTCTTGTTTGGCTTTCAGTTATCCCAGTACTCCATGACCAGGTTGCCCCTTGTTAAATTCCTCTACTGAACCATCTGGCATGACTGCTTTTTATGCCGACTTGTTGTTTAGTTGCTATAAGTCATGTCCAACCCTTTACATCCCCACGGACTGTAGCCTGACACATTCCTCTGTCCACGGGATTTCCCAGGCAAGAATACTAGAGTGGGTTGTCATTTCCTTCTCCAGGGGATCTTTCCAACTCAGGGATCAAAACTGGATCTCCTGAGTCTCCTGCATTGCAGACAGATTCTTTACCACTGAGCACCAGGGAAGCTCTTAAACATGAAGTCCTAACTATTTCAAGAAGATACTTTAGGGACAATAAGTGGCCCATTGATTGGGTAGGGCTTGCCCCTTGCCTCTGCTTCAACCAGAGGAGGTCCACATTTCAATGTTGCTATTGGGCCACAGCAGTGAATTTCTGAGTATAAGTGGCCAGCTTGCCTCTCACATATTCATTTTGTTTACCAGGCATTCTCACAGCCCTTGCTTGCAGCCAGGGTCTGCCATTTGTGCAGCATGAGACATAATGAAGTGTGGAGATCACCAGTTAGAAGGCTAAGGATAACACTCAACGAATTTCTGGAAACTCCAAGTATAGACTGGTCTTGAAGCTTGTCCTGCTTCATCTCAAATGGTGTACAAATAGCAGAGGGTTTATTTGGCATCCTGGGGTCTGGAACTATTTATAAATAGCACATACTGAGTTTGAGACATGAATAATGTGTCCCACTGGCTGGACAGGGGTAGGGGGTTGACTTTGATTGTCTTTTTATTTCCCACTCTCTCTGGAAACCCAATCGATTGGGGCTAATTTCAAGCTGCCTGTTTTAGGCGGGTGCAGGCTCTCAGACACTGCTGTTAATGTAGTTCTTTATTCTACTCTGAACTTTTGCCTCCTTCAGAAATAGAGCTTTGCCAAGAAAAGCAAGTTCTGTGTTTGGTAGTGAGCCAATTAAAGCATATGACCATAGTTCTAGATGCCATTACCCTTCAATTTCAAGACAGCATCTTCCCAAAAAGGGCTAAGTAATGGGGTTGCACATTTTCTCAAGTTTTGTGGAATGGGAGAAGGATTATGGTGAAACATTTGACCTGGCTCATATAGACATTTTATTACCTACCCAGATGTGTTCCTCTCCCCAAAACAGGCCTTCCAATCATGGTGATTGGGACTTAGTTGTGCCAAGAGCTTACTATCTGAGCCTCCATTCAAGTCAGTAAAATAAGAATTGTAATGATATATGTACATCCTATTTTTACAAGACTATTATAAGAATCAGATTCAAAACAAGCTAACATACATAAAGACCCTATTAATATACAGTGCTGTCCAAGTTCAAATAGCTTTAGATGCCAAGTGATATAATAGAAAAATAGATGAAGTACAAGCTGTTCTTTGAGGGTGAATAGTTTAACATCTGAATTTGGGGGTAGACACAAACATTTGAACCATAGAGGAAGGGGACAGAAAGTACAGTTATAAGCTGAACTTGTTAAATGGTCCACTTGTTAGATGAGATAAAAGCAAAGAGGGTTTTTGTTTAAAAAAACAACACAAAACTGTATTATGATACTGTATGAGAAAGAGAACATTTGTTAGCTATTGATGGGAAGTTAGCCCATGGCACAGAAATGGTGCTTAGAACACAGAAGTGAAGATGATTACTATTGTTATTATCTGTGTCTAATCAGAATCTGTAATGATTAAGTCATTACTTTAGAGAACAGGATGTGGCATTTTGTGAAGACCAAGATTTTCGTATGAACCATAAACAGATTTGCATCTCTCACTTAAAAAAAAAAACATGGTCAAGAGGCTAGACGAGAGCTTTGAAACTCAAATATGGTTTCCATTCCTGTAGCACCAGCATCACCTGGGAGCTTTTCAAATACAGGATCTCAGGCCTATCCCAGACTTACTGAACCAGGATCTTCATTTTAACAAGATCCTCAGGGGGTTTTTAATGGATGTTAAAATATGAAAAGGTTTGGTTTTAAAGGAACTATCTCTCTCTCTCTGCAAGTTTCTTGGGGAGTATCTACATGGAAAAACGATGCTACCAGATCATATATAGGGATTATTCTAATTTTGGATTTCAAGAGAGGGGACTTTTGTCACATCTGACATTCCCCTATTAGCCTGATTCTCACCAAACATATCATTCTTAACATCAATCTTTTCCCACAACTCGTTCTTTAATTCCTCTTATGCCCTGTCTGTCTTCCTTTTCTTTTCTCTATCTTCACTCTCTTTCACCATGGTATTCTGCAAGACTCCATTAACAAGCAAGAGCACATGCATGGTGGACAGAGAGTGCCAGTTGGGTACTTCTCTTTCAAACTCTGCCTTCAGAATGTCATGCTGGTAGCCTGAAATCAGCCATGACAAGAATATTTACACTGGGAAATTGCAAACAATACAAATCAAATCTTCCCTTTGTCTTAGCTAGTATACTAGCATAGGACTGCCTCTCTTTTCTTTCTCAGAACTTTTTATTCTTCTCCTTCTTTCTTTGTTATTAACCCTCTTTACTTCTTCTCTTCCATTTCTGCTTCTTTTCTCTGATCTCTTCCTTTTTCTCTTCTGGGAAACCACCATCAACAACAGCATGACAATATAACAAAATAAAGAACAATCAACATTCTCTTAACCCAAACAGCATTTAAACTTCTAGAACCTCTAAAAAAAATAAGATGAAAGTTACTACAATACCACAGTTAAGGAAAAGAAAAGTCATGAATTTTTAAATGAAATTAGAAATAGTGAAGTATCAGTTTTCTCTAACCAAACATAGATCAAAGTGTTCAGAAATATTCTATTATTTATCAAATCTCTCTTTAGATTAAAACAAATTTCTTCCTCAAATATATATATTTGAAATAATGGAAAAGTAATGTTTTAGTAAATTAAGTCATTTTCTTTAAATTCTAAGCCCTGCTGGCCCTTGAACCACATGAGTTTGATCTGTGTGTATCCACTTGTATGCAGATTTTATCCAGTAGTAAATACTACAGTATCACACACTGTTGCTTTAATCTGTGGATGCAGACCCACAGACACAGAACCACAGATACAGGTGAACCTCAGGTATGGAGGAACTATGGATGTGGAGGGCAAACTATACATGGATTTCAACTGCATGGAGGGTTGGTGCCAAGTTGTTCAAGGACCAGCTATTTTAGCAAAGGTAGGCTAGGTGTCAAGACACTATGCTGGGATCTCTTACATCTGTGATTTTTTTTCTATTATTTTATTGCATATAGATCTATACCCAAATATTTCATAGGATCAAAAGTTTTAGTAGGCTGAACTGGGAAGCTAAATACTTTGCATTATATTCTTACGTAGGAAACTATGGGTGACATTCTCATCAACAAACTCACCGATTAACTTTGAAACCAAAGGATATTTATAAGTTTGGAATTTTGTGTTTATTTTTTTCTTTTATCATGATATTGGTATGTTCTTTGGTACTGACTACCAGTCTGGATGCTTATGTTCATAAATAAATGTTTTTGGATTTATCAATGTTCAGCTTCTCATGTAGAACACCTGTCATGATGCAGTAATTGATAGAAATGGCTGTACAGAGGATTAAGAGTATATTAGGTTGATGAGATTTTAATTGTTCATTAAGTCCATCATTTCTTGAGTGAATTGTTTATTTATTCCTTAAGTCTGTGATGTGCTATGTTGACTATGCACCACATCTAAGTGATGTGGGTGCAGAAATGAATAAGACATGTCCTCCAAGAGTTTATCTTTATGGTTAACATAACAGAACATCTTCTTTGCTGCTTGAGTGGGCCTCTCATCGCAGTGGCTTCTCTTGCTGCTGAGCACAGGCTCTCTGGCCCATGGGTTTAGTAGTGGTAGCTCCCGGGCTCTAGAGTACAGGTCCAACAGTTGTGGCCCATGGGTTTAGTTGCTCCATGGTATGTGGGATCTTCTTGAATTAGGGATCGAACCCATGGCTCCTTCATTAGCAGGCAGATTCTTTACCACCGAGCCACCAAAGAAGCCACCCAAAGAAGTGGTTTTAAAATGAATTGTAATAAATGAGTAAAACAAAGAACGTATGAAAAAGTGGAAACAGTTTTATAGCACACAATACAAATAGGATAAATGACAATAATGTGGGAAAGTTCAGAATGTGCTCAGTGAATATGTATGAATTCAGAGGTATTGAAGGTTTGTGTGTGGATGGAGGATGCTATGGTCTGAAAGTTTGTGTTCCCCCCAAATTTATATGTTGAAATTCTAATTCCCAGTCTGGTGGCATTAGGAGGTGGGACTTTCGATTAGGTCATAAGAACGGATCCTCATGAACAGGTTTAGTGCTCTGATAAAGGAGACCCGAAGAGCTCCCTTATACTTTTCACCATGTGAGGACACAGCAAGAAGCCCCATTTATAAACCAGAAAGCAGGCCTTCACCAAAAGGTCTTGAACTTCAAGTCTTCAGAACTGTGATTAATAAATTTTGTTTATAAACCGCTCAGTCTGTGGTATTTTTATTATGGTAGCCTGAAAGGAATAGGGCAGAAATGAGAAGTTGGGAAATGAGAAGATATTGATGTTGAGGCTAGTTTGAAAGTTTTTTGCCTACTTTGAAATATCTTAAAAGTCAATAGAATATTTTTCAAAAACAAATGCAATCATAAATCTCATATGAATGAACAAACATATGTCAAAGATTTTAATGAACTCATCAAATGATGCAGATAAGGTGATTATAATTTGTTCAAGAGAAGATGAAGAAAAAAAACACATATGAGCTGTAAATAATACTGAAATGAATTTAAAAATATGTGCCAAGCTGGCTTATGTCGGGGACTGGAGCTGTGGGGGCGAGGTTGAAGGAACAGAAAGTGGTGGGAGAGTGGGAGAATCAATTATAATCACCTTAGGTAAGACACATTTTCCTATCTGTGGGAAAGAATCATTTACTTACTATCAGTTATTTACCAGTTATAGAGTTGAAAAATGGCTGGAAGATGATGAAAAGCTCAGAGAGTCCATAGAATTAAATAATCTATAAAAATGTACTTAGACTATGCTTAGCCTTCTGTCTAAGAGGGCTAGATATTTTATTTCACAGCATTTCACAACTTTTTTCTACAGCATTAACTTATTTCTGCATACTGTGTATGTATTAGAGTAGTAATATAAATTAAAGAATATGTTGTAAGAATCTGCACTTTTCACCATTTAAACTCCTTGAGAGGCTTTCTCTGTGGTTCAGTGGTAAAGAATTTGCCTGCAATGCAGGCAACATGAGCTTGGTCCCTGGGTCAGGAAAATCACCTGTAGAAGAAAAAGGGGAACCCACACCAGTATTCTTGCCTGGGAAGTCAGATGGACAGAGGAGCTTGGGGGGCTAAAGTCCATGGGTCTCAAAATTGTCAGACACTAACTTAGTGATCAAACAATGACAACAACGAACTCCTTGAGAGGGGAAATTGGTCTTGTATCCTCAGAGTCTGGCGTAGTGTTGTGTGAGTAGCCTCTCACTAAATATTGACTGAGAGTTGATTTGGAAATGGGAGCAGATCCTCTTGGAAGGTAATGATGTTGCAAGTGATCATTATGATGATACTGTGATATTGTGAGTGGATGTATTTGGACATATGGAAATACATGAGCTAATTATTTAATAGTACTAATAATTATAAACACCCCACATGAGTAATTACAAAAACTATTAGTAATCAAAAATTCATTCTAGCAATAAAGCATGGATAAGTACACTTCAATCTGTTACATGCACAGGAAAGGCCAGAAAAAGTGGCAGTGACTTACTCTGGCTAGTATAAAATTCCAATTCATGAACATCAAACTGTCAAAAGCATTCGACCTTTACTTTCTCTCTGGTGTTAGCTTTTGTTCTTGCCCCTTGTTGGTCTCTTGAGTAGAACTGATCGACAGGCATGTCAAATTCCATCCTGGCAGCTCTTTTTAAGGGGGATTGATGATCATGTAAGAACAGGCATTAACCTTAAACATGGCTTATTAACCCAGACGCCTTGAGGCTATGTGCTGAGGTGCCAGTGCTTCTTTTGGGCTCAGTCAGCTGGGCTCCTAAATGTTAGCATTTTCAGCAGAGACCTGGGTCTACTTAGAAAAAATAAAATTTTCTTCCTTGTAAATGAAATTGTTGTTACTGAGTATAAAAAGGAAGGGGCAATAACAAATAATCTCTTATCCAGATACAATATTTCAGCAAAAGTATTTTTGGAGTAGGTCAACATCTTTTTTTTTTTTTTTAATAAAAGCTTAAAAAATGTTGCACACATAAAGTCAGAATTAAAAATTGTGATGTGGTTTGGAAATGAGATTAAAGAGTTGAAATTTACCATCTAAGCAACTTTACTCTCCTTTAATGTAAACTCAGTTTGTTTCTGCCAGGTAATTTGCTACCATAATGAGTTACCTAGCCTTCTAGTATTTGGATGGTGTGATCAAATCTCCTACTTAGAAGGCACGAAGCATCTTGAAATGCCTTAAGTTTCTTTAGATGACTTTGAAATATGATTTTCAGATACTATGGATTCTTCTAATAAGGACTATCTCACTTATATAATATATAACATAGTTATATATTATATAATTATAATAAATACATATTTATGTATTTATACAACACAATATATATTATATTTCATAATATATGTGTTATATGTTATGCAATATATTTATATAAATATGTGGTTTATTTAATCATAGATTTATTTAATCAAATATTATCATATTGATACTTACAAAATTATATATGATATATAATAAATACTATAAAATTATAAGCAAGCCAATAGTAAAATAGGGATAGAGACTCAAAAAAGCCAGTCCTTTACTTCTTTTAATTTTCCAAGATGAGAACAAAGAAAGAAGGTATCTGAATTACCTATCTGAATGAAGGTAATAGGAATTCTGCATTTGCATAAAGATATGTCTTTCAAATGGCTTTTGGAGAGCTAGAATAAGCATAGAAGAGGATGCCAGATGCATAATGCTGGCCCAAAGTGGTCCCAGGGGTCAATTTTCTGGTGAAAGTGTAGGAATGTGCATTTAAATTGGACATACTATTTAATATGATGGACAGATATAGTCAAGGCTGGGAGATTATTCAAATGAAGAACATAACACTTTGACCTATAACAAATCTGTTGTGGAAATTCCAGTGGGAAGAATAACAAAATGAAGCAAACCCAGCTCCACACTTAGTTAGAATCTTCTTGTTGATGATGGTGGCAGGTGGCCTGACAGGACCGGGGAGCCAGAGTAAACCTTCCTTCTCCAGATGAATATCGGACAGTTCTGCACACCATTAAAGGCCGTTGTTCCTCAGCTATTACAGACAATCTTATGCTCTAGGCATGAAGTCATAAATGCAATTTAAAATTTTTGAGATGATTTTATTAACTGACTACTTGACTACAGAGAATTCCACTGACAAAGATGGCAGCTTAAGTACTGTTTGGCTTCCTCCTTTCAGATCAGTTCTGGAGGAACCTGGGAGACTGAAGACATAACGGGTACAACAGCTGGGGTTGAGGTGGCCTGACTAGAAGGTGAAGTAAGGGTTACAAGCAATTCTTTATCTTCTTTCTCCCAGTTGTCTAAGAGGCAGTAATTGTTTCTTCCTTCTCCAGATATTGTGAGCAGCATACTCAGTCACAGAAGTCAGCGGGGATGATGTTAGGGCAGAGCATGGCCCTGGTGGAGTGACCCACACAGACAAGAATTAACTAGGCACCTTCAGTAATTTCTAGTTCATGTCCTCCCCTCCAAACTCTGAGGACTGGTAGATTGGAATGGTGAAGATTGCATCATTCAGTGCTGCTTATTTCTGAAACGTTTACATGTACGTTCAGAACAGGTTATGTTATAGAGTGGCAGCAAATGGGAGGGTAAATTCTGTAAGACCTCGGGCTGACTGAGGGCCCTCCTTCTACTTCTTAAATTCAGCCACGGGGATGTGGACCAGGACCAAGGTTTTGGGTCTTTCTCAATACACATTTCAAGATAAAGTAGCTAACTAATAACTCCCAAGGACCATGAGCTCAAAGGCCAAAATAATCAGACTCTTGATCAAATAACCTCTATAGAGTATACATACACACACACACACACTCTCACACACACAAGAAATTATATTACAATGAAAGACTTATTGAAACAGAAGCCTCAATAATTTCACTAAAATAAAATAAAGACACAAGGGATCTATAAAACCATGTTTCAGGTTGTAAAAAAAAGAGAAATATGGAAATATTAGGTATGAAAATAGTAAATTTGATTTATAAAACACAATGCCTGGAATAAATAGCTGAAGAATTAAGTAATGAGTCAGAAATCAGATTGAAAATTTCCTTAGAAGGCAGCAGAAAAGAGGGGCATTATACCCCAATGAAAGGCATGATAAGCAAGAAGGTATAAGCATCATAATACATGTATACTCAACAATATAACGGAGAAGGCAATGGCACCCCACTCCAGTACTCTTGCCTGGAAAAATCCCATGGATGGAGGAGCCTGTAAGCTGCAGTCCATGGGGTCGCTAAGAGTCAGACATGACTGAGCGACTTCACTTTCACTTTTCACTTTCATGCATTGGAGAAAGAAATGGCAACCCACTCCAGTGTTCTTGCCTGGAGAATCCCACGGAAGGAGAAGCCTGGTAGGCTGCAGTCCATGGGGTCGCACAGAGTTGGACACGACTGAAGCGACTTAGCAGCAGCAGCAGCAGCAGCAGCAGCAACAATATAAAGGGGTCAAAGGAACAGAACTGAAGTAAGGAATAGAGAAAGTCACTAACTACATTTGGAGATGCTGAAACACTATTCTTAGAAACTGAAAGATCAAAAAGCAAAGCAAAACAGGCAAACAAATAAGACCAGTGATACCACCTATCTGAATATACTTGAGTTTTATTTATCTCTATACACAGACACATATTTATATCTGCCAGTATCTCGGCTGCTGCTGCTGCTGCTAAGTCGCTTCAGTCGTGTCCAACTCTGTGCAACCCCATAAATGGCAGCCCACCAGGCTCCTCTGTCCCTGGGATTCTCCAGGCAAGAGTACTGGAGTGGGTTGCCATTTCCTTCTCCAACGCAGGCATGCATGCTAAGTCGCTTCAGTCGTGTCCAACTCTGTGCGACCCCATGGACACCAGCCCACCAGGCTCTTCTGTCCACAGGATTCTCTAGGCAAGAATACTGGAGTGGGTTGCCATTTCCTTCTCCGTGTCAATATCTCTATCATCTATATTTATCTAATTTATATAAACTCTTTACTCAGCAAATAGAGGATGTATTTTATTGTTGATCAATCCAATCAAATTCAATCCATCAAATCATATCAATCCCATCAATCCAGTCCCAGACAGTCAATCAAGTCAAATCCAGTCAAACCACCAACACGGAGGCAAGATCCTCCACCAGCAAGATCACATCTTGCTATAGGCTCAGTTGATAGTAGCATTTTTTAACAATAAATTATTTTATATTAAGTTACATACATTTTTTAGACATAATCAGTTGAGTTCAGTTCAGTCACTCGGTCGTGTCCGACTCTTTGCAACCCCATGAATCGCAGCACGCCAGGCCTCCCTGTCCATCACCAACTCCCGGAGTTCACTCAAACTCATGTCCATCGAGTCAGTGATGCCATCCAGCCATTTCATCCTCTGTCGTCCCCTTCTCCTCCTGCCCCCAATCCCTCCCAGCATCAGAGTCTTTTCCAATGAGTCAACTCTTTGCATGAGGTGGCCAAAGTACTGGAGTTTCAGCTTGAGCATCATTCCTTCCAAAGAAATCCCAGGGCTGATCTCCTTCAGAATGGACTGGTTGGATCTCCTTGCAGTCCAAGGGACTCTCAAGAGTCTTCTCCAACACCACAGTTCAAAGGCATCAATTCTTCGGCCCTCAGCCTTCTTCACAGTCCAACTCTCACATCCATACATGACCACTGGAAAAACCATAGCCTTGACTAGACAGACCTTTGTTGGCAAGGTAATGTCTCTGCTTTTGAATACGCTATCTAGGTTGGTCATAACTTTCCTTCCAAGGAGTAAGCGTCTTTTAATTTTATGGCTGCAGTCACCATCTGCAGTGATTTTGGAGCCCCCAGAAACAAAGTCAGCCACTGTTTCCACTGTTTCCCCATCTATTTGCCATGAAGTGATGGGACCAGCAAATAGCTGTGAAAAGAAGAGAAGCAAAAAGCAAAGGAGAAAAGGAAAGATATAAACATCTGAATGCAGAGTTCCAAAGAATAGCAAGAAGAGATAAGAAAGCCTTCTTCAGCGATCAATGCAAAGAAATAGAGGAAAACAACAGAATGGGAAAGACTAGAGATCTCTTCAAGAAAATCAGAGATACCAAAGGAACACTTCATGCAAAGATGGGTTCGATAAAGGACAAAAATGGTATGGACCTAACAGAAGCAGAAGATATTAAGAAGAGATGACAAGAATACACAGAAGAACTGTACAAAAAAGATCTTCACTACCCAGATAATCACGATGGTGTGATCACTGACCTAGAGCCAGATATCCTGGACTGTGAAGTCAAGTGGGCCTTAGAAAGCATCACTACGAACAAAGCTAGTGGAGGTGATGGAATTCTAGTTGAGCTATTCCAAATCCTGAAAGATGATGCTGTGAAAGTGCTGCACTCAATATGCCAGCAAATTTGGAAAACTCAGCAGTGGCCACAGGACTGGAAAAGGTCAGTTTTCATTCCAATCCCAAAGAAAGGCAATGCCAAAGAATGCCCAAACTACTGCACAATTGCACTCATCTCACATGCTAGTAAAGTAATGCTCAAAATTCTCCAAGCCAGGCTTCAGCAATATGTGAACCCTGAACTTCCTGATGTTCAAGCTGGTTTTAGAAAAGGCAGAGGAACCAGAGATCAAATTGCCAACATCCGCTGGATCATAGAAAAACAAGAGAATTCCAGAAAAACATCTATTTCTGCTTTATTGACTATGCCAAAGCCTTTGACTGTGTGGATCACAATCAACTGTGGAAAATTCTTCAAGAGATGGGAATACCAGACCACCTGATCTGCCTCTTGAGAAATTTGTATGCAGGTCAGGAAGCAACAGTTAGAACTGGACATGGAACAACAGACTGGTTCCACATAGGAAAAGGAGTTCGTCAAGGCTGCATATTGTTACCCTGTTTATTTAACTTATATGCAGAGTACATCATGAGAAACGCTGGACTGGAAGAAACAAGCTGGAATCAAGATTGTCGGGAGAAATATTAACAACCTCAGATATGCAGATGACACCACCCTTATGGCAGAAAGTGAAGAGAAACTAAAAAGCCTCTTGATGAAAGTGAAAGTGGAGAGTGAAAAAGTTGGCTTAAAGCTCAACATTCAGAAAACGAAGATCATGGCATCTGGTCCCACCACTTCATGGGAAATAGATGGGGAAACAGTGGAAACAGTGTCAGACTTTACTTTTCTGGGCTCCAAAATCACTACAGATGGTGACTGCAGCCATGAAATTAAAAGGCGCTTACTCCTTGGAAGGAAAGTTATGACCAACCTAGATAGCATATTGAAAAGCAGAGACATTACTTTGCCAACAAAGGTTCATCTAGTCAAGGCTATGGTTTTTCCTGTGTTCATGTATGGATGTGAGAGTTGGACTGTGAAGAAGGCTGAGCACCGAAGAATTGATGCTTTTGAAGAAGACTCTGGTGGTGTTGGAGAAGACTCTTGAGAGTCCCTTGGACTGCAAGGAGATCCAACCAGTCCATTCTGAAGGAGATCAGCCCTGGGATTTCTTTGGAAGGAATGATGCTAAAGCTGAAACTCCAGTACTTTGGCCACCTCATGCAAAGAGTTGACTCATTGGAAAAGACTCTGATGCTGGGAGGGATTGGGGGCAAGAGGAAAAGGGGACGACAGAGGATGAGATGGCTGGATGGCATCACTGACTTGATGGACGTGAGTCTCATTGAACTCCGGGAGTTGGTGATGGACAGGGAGGCCTGGCGTGCTGCGATTCATGGGGTTGCAAAGAGTCGGACATGACTGAGCGACTGATCTGATCTGATCTGATCTGATGGGACCAAATGCCATGATCTTCGTTTTCTGAATGTTGAGTTTAAGCCAACTTTTTCACTCTCCTCTTTCACTTTCATCAAGAGGCTTTTTAGTTCTTCTTCACTTTCTTCCATTAGGGTGGTGTCATCTGCATATCTGAGGTTATTGAGATTTCTCCCGGCAATCTTGATTCCAGCTTGTGCTTCTTTCAGCCCACCGTTTCTCATGATAATGCTATTGCACAATTAATATAAAACAGTATGTTGTCAACATAACTTTTATATGCATTGAGAAGCCAAAAAAATGCATGTGATATTTTTATTAAAATATTCTCTCTGTTGCAGTAGTCTAGAACCAAACCCACAATATCTCTGAGTTATACCTGTTCCCAACTCCAATCTAATCTAGCTATCCTGTCTCACCTGAGATGGGAGAAAAAAAAAAAACAAAACTCAGAAATCCTCGTGAAGTTTACTATCCAGAGGCATAAGCTCACTAAAGACTAAGACCTAATCATAGGATCGCAGAATGCTTCCCCTCCCCCATGGCTCACCACCACACCATTAAAGGCTTATTTATAAGTTTTTGTTTTTGTTTTTAACCCAGTCAAATCAAACCAAAGCACACAAAACTGAACCAAATCAAACCCAAATCAATCAAATCAAATAAAAAGTGAAATCAAATGAATCCAATCAATCTCATGAAATCAACCCCTTGTGCTTAGAAAGCATTATGCCATTTCTCTGTCTTCTGTTTCCTTATCTGTAAACTATTAACATCTGTTTCTAGACTCTGACGAGAAGTAAGACAATGCACTTCAAGGTGTGTTTCATAGAGCTGGAACTGCACTAGGTGCTCAGTACATACCAATTCAACGGCCTCTGTGTAAGTCACGGGTCAGTTCCTCCCAGGAGTATATTAAGTTCTCAGGAAGATGAATGACCTCACCCTCGCCTCTGTGGGGGTACTTCAGTCGGATTGTTGCTTGGCAACAATAATCCATTTTTCTGATAACCTGATAGTGTTAGTATTGCTTCCCGCAACACTACTCAGAAATGACTTGATCCCTGTAGAGAGTCTGCCTCTCTGAGTTGCAACCACCTTTTTGTTTCCTTCAATGAAATCACTGTACCATTCTTTCTGATTGAAACTAATCATCCTTGTGGAAATTACATGGCTTAAGGATTTCCCCTTAAGAGAATTAAATTTTTCAGGCAGTAACACTGCCATTGCTGTTACAGAATTTAGCAACCACTATTTTCAGTTCTTTTGACATTTTAAGGATGCAAGATCAGCAGTTACTTTCTTTGATGAAAATTCTACACCCTCATTGACCATCTATAGGTCACTAACTTTTGAATGATGAAATGAAATATATATATGATCTGATTGAGTCATGATGGATACTTTCTGGGAGATATTCATAAATTAAACCATACTGACACACCAGGGAACCTGTAACATAATACTTTCTCTCAGGGGAAAAGAGACTGAGAATGATTCTTTCCTTATTTCTCTTTACAAAGTATATCTTCTTGGTAACACAGAGGCTGACAGCATTTGATGATGGAAAAGTTATAGTCATGCGTTTAATTTTTAAATAAGAGAAGATTATATTGAAAATCATAAAATGATAACATAATATCTTGAAGTGTTATGGTATATTTTCCCACTGGAATTCAGAAGTTTTCACATAAATTCTTCTCTTTGGCACTTTTGTCCATTTTGAAGCTTTGTTGGTATAAAATGCAAACAAAAAATTTTAAGTATTTTATGAAGATTCTGTTGTCATATTTATGACTTCTGAGCATCTAATATCTTTTCTAAGTTCAACATAGTACAATTTTAGTAGTATATTCTAAAAGATTATTTGGATAAATCACTACCTAGCCCACTTTATTTCTTAGCTTTATTGATAGAGTACTACTTACATGCATATACACTTTAGTATTGGCAAAGAACTATTACAACCGTACTCTCTTATTTGATCATTATAGTCAGGGCATATATTTTCTAAGTATTACAGATGAGAATTTGGAACACAATGTAGTTCAATGATAACAAGTCATCTGATTCCTAAATCCTAAAATTTTAATGAATCTTATGCTCCCATTTGCAAATGGTAATACCAAGGATGGGGAAGCCTGGCATGCTGCAGTCCAGGGTGTCCCTAAGACTCAGATACAACTGAGCAACTGAAAAAAAAAAAAAATACCAAGGCACTGAAAGTTAAATGCTCAAGATCACAGAACATGTTTGTTATGGAAAATTTGGTAGGTTCTGATAAGTATAAATCACTGCTCAAAATAAAAATCTACTGAGAATTATCAGTGTTGGTTATTTGATGGAGCAAGTGCATATATTGCTCTCTTATTCCTAGAGGCTTCTGATGACAATTAGATTGAATTCTCAACTCTGTACATAACCTACCAAGCCCTGCCACATCTGGCCCCTGCCTATTTCCCATCTCATGTGTGACTCTGCTTATTCTATAGCCACACTGGTCTTCTTTCTGTTCCCCAACACTCCTAATTCATTCACACTGCAATCTTGCAGTTGCCACCCCCTCTTTGAGACATATTGTCCCCACGTTTTCTCACAGTTTGCCGCTTCTCCCTTTCCCTTGTCAGCAAAAACAGCCTCTTCAGAGAAGCTATCTTGAGCAGTGTTGCAGTTTCTCTTCTCTCACCCTGGTCCTTCTCTCCATCATATCACTCTGTTTCTTGATCAGGTCACATTTTTTGTTTGATTTTGCCTGTCTCCCAACTAGAATATAAGATCCATTGAAGTGAGGGTTGTTGATATTATTCATCCTATTTACTGCTGAATGCCCACTCTTAGAACACTGCTTAGCCCACAGTAAGCATTTTATAAATATGTGTTGAATGGGTGGATGCTTTCCCTCAGGAAACTGGAGTAGGGTTTGGAGGAAGAAGATGGATTAGAGAACAGTCTCTTGTTTAGCTTTCACTTGAAAGGGATTGAATGAATAAAAGTTAGATTTCAAAGAATAGAGCACAGCCCAATATTAGGGATTCAAGAGTAATAAGAAACATACCTATTAATATCTTTTTTAAATTTATTTATTTTAATTGGAGGCTAGTGACAGTATTGTAGTGGTTTTTGCCATACATTGACATGAAACAGCCATGGGTGTACATGTGTCCCCTGTCCTGAAACCCCCTCCCACCTCCCTCCACATCCCATCCCTCAGGGTCATCCCAGTGCACCAGCCCTGAGTGCCCTGTCACATGCATCGAACCTGGACTGGTGATCTATTTCACATATGGTAATATATATTACCATATACATCTAAGGGCAAGAATCCCTTAGAAGAAATGGAGTAGCCATCACACTCAAACAAAGAGTCTGAAATGCAGTACTTGAAGAATGCAATCTTAAAAATGACAGAATGATCTCTGTTTCCAAGGCAAACCATTCAATATCACAGTAATCCAAGTCTATGCCCCAACCAGTAACGCTGAAGAAGCTGAAGTTGAACAATTCTATGAAGACCTACAAGACCTTCCAGAACTAACACCCAAATAAGATGTCCTTTTCATTATAGGGGACTGAAATGCAAAAGTAGGCAGTCAAGAAACACCTGGAGTAACAGACAAATTTGGCCTTGGAATACAGAATGAAGCAAGGTAAAGGCTAATAGAGTTTTGCCAGGAGAATGCACTGGTCATAACAAACACAGTCTTCCAACAACACAAGAGAAGACTCTACACATGGACATCACCAGATGGTCAATAATGAAATCAGACTAATTATATTCTTTGCAGCCAAAAGTTGGAGAAGCTCTATGCTGCTGCTAAGTCGCTTCAGTCGTGTCCGACTCTGTGCGACCCCATAGATGGCAGCCCACCAGGCTTCCCCGTCCCTGGGATTCTCCAGGCAAGAACATGGGAGTGGGTTGCCATTTCCTTCTCCAATGTGTGAAAGTGAAAAGTGAAAGTGAAGTCGCTCAGTCGTGTCCGACTCTTTGCGACCCCATGGACTGCAGCCTACCAGGCTCCTCCGTCCATGGGATTTTCCAGGCAAGAGTTCTGGAGTGGGGTGCCATTGCCTTCCCCAGGAGAAGCTCTATAGGGTCAGCAGAAACAAGACCAGGAGCTGACTGTGGCTCAGATCATGAACTCCTTGTTGCCAAATTCAGACTTAAATTGAAGAAAGTAGGGAAAACCACTAGACCATTCAGGTATGACCTAAATCAAATCCCTTACAATTATATAGTGGAAGTGAGAAATAAATTCAAGGGATTAGATCTGATAGAGTGCCTGATTAACTATGAATGGAGGTTCATGACCTTGTACAGGAGACAGGAATCAAGACCATCCCCAAGAAAAAGAAATGCGAAAAAGCAAAATGGCTGTCTGAGGAGGTCTTACTTACTAATAGCTGTGAAAAGAAGAGAAGCAAAAAGCAAAGGAGAAAAGGAAAGAAATACCCATTTGAATGCAGAGTTCCAAAGAATAGCAAGGAGAAATAAGAAAGTCTTCTTCAGTGATTAGTACAAAGAAATAGAAGAAAACAATAGAATGGGAAAGACTAAAAATCTCTTCAAGAAAATTAGAGATACCAAGGGAACATTTCATGAAAAATGGGCTCAACAAAGGACAGAAATGGTATGGCCCTAACAGAAGCAGAAGGTATTAAGAACAGGTGGCAAGAATACACAGAAGAACTATACAAAAAAGATCTTCACAACCCAGATAATCACAATGGTATGATCACTCATCTAGAGCCAGACATCCTGGAATGTGAAGTCAAGTGGGCCTTATGAAGCATCATTACAAACAAAGCTAGTGGAGGTGATGGAATTCCAGTTGAGCTATTTCAAATCCTAAAAGATGATGCTGTGAAAACACTGCACTCAATATGCCAGCAACTTTGGAAAACTCAACAGTGGCCACAGGACTGGAAAATGTGTTTTCATTCCAATCCCAAAAAAAGGCAATGCCAAAGAATGCTCAAACTACCACACAATTTCACTCATCTCACACACTAGTAAGGTAATGTTCAAAGATCTCCAAGCCAGGCTTCAACTGTGAGCTTCCAGATGTTCAAGCTGGTTTTAGAAAAGGCAGAGGAACCAGAGATCAAATTACCAACATCTGCTGGATTGTCAAAAAAGCAAGAATATTCCAGAAAACATCTACTTCTGCTTTATTGACTATGCCAAAGCCTTTGACTGTGTGG
The DNA here is from genome assembly GCF_019923935.1 of Bubalus bubalis. Taxonomy (NCBI): domain Eukaryota; kingdom Metazoa; phylum Chordata; class Mammalia; order Artiodactyla; family Bovidae; genus Bubalus; species Bubalus bubalis. The sequence goes on along the minus strand of NC_059171.1, from coordinate 68,125,967 downwards.
ATCACAACAAACTGGGGAAAATTCTAAAAGAGATGAGAATACTAGAACACCTGACCTGCCTCCTGAGAAATCTGTATGCAGGTCAGGAAGCATAGTTAGAACTGGACATGGAGCAACAGACTGGTTCCAAATTGGGAAAGGAGTACGTCAAGGCTGTATATTGTCACCCTGTTTATTTAACTTATATGCAGAGTACCTCATGAGAAACACAGGGCTGGAAGAAGCACAGGCTGGAATCAAGATTGCTGGGAGAAATCTCAATAACCTCAGATATGCAGATGACACCACCCTTATGGCAGAAAATGAAGAACTAAAAAGCCTCTTGCTGAAAGTGAAATAGGAGAGTGACAAAGTTGGCTTAAAACTCAACATTCAGTAAACTAAGATCATGGCATCTGGTGCCATCACTTCATGGCAAATAGATGGGGAAACAGTGGAAATAGTGACTGACTTTATTTTCTTGGTCTCCAAAATCACAGCAGATGGTGACTCCAGCCATAAAATTAAAAGACACCTACTCCTTGGAAGAAAAGTTATACCAACCTAGATAGCACATTAAAAAGCAGAGACATTACTTTGCCAACAAAGGTCTGTCTAGTCAAGGCTATGGTTTTTCCAGTGGTCATGTATGGATGTGAGAGTTGGACTATAAAGAAAGCTGAGCACTGAGGAATTGATGCCTTTGAACTGTGGTGTTGGAGAAGACTCTGGAGAGTCTCTTGGACAGCAAGGAGATCCAACCAGTCCACCCTAAAGGAAATCAGTCCTGAATATTCATTGGAAGGACTGATGTTGAAGCTGAAACTCCAATACTTTGGTCACCTGATGTGAAGAGCTGATTGATTTGAACAGACCCTGATGCTGGAAAAGATTGAAGTTGGGAGGAGAAGGGGACAACAGAAAATGAGATGGTTGGATGGAATCACTGACTCAACGGACATGAGTTTGAGTAAACTCTGGGAGTTGGTGATGGACAGGGAGGCCTAGTGTGCTGTAGTCCATGGGGCCACAAAGAGTTGGACATGAGTGAGCAACTGAACTGGACTGACCAAATATACATGTTTCAATGCTATTCTCTCAAATCATCCCATCCTTACCTTCTCCTATGGAGTCCAAAATCTGTTCTTATAATCTGTGTTTCTTTTGCTATCTCACATTAGGGTCATCATTACCGTCTTTCTAAACTCCATAATATGTGTTAATATGCTATATTGGTGGTTTTCGTTCTGTCTTACTTCACTTTGTATAATAGGCTTCAGTTTCATCCACCTCACTAGAACTGATTCAAATGCATTTTTTTTTAGTAGCTGAGTAATATACCATTGTGTATGTGTACCACAGCTTTCTTATCCCTTTGTCTGCTGATGGACATCTATGTTGCTTCCATGTCCTGGCTATTCTAAACAGTTCTGCGATGAACATTGGGGTACACGTGTCTCTTTCAATTCTGGTTTCCTCGGTGTGTATGCCCAGCAGTGGGATTGCTGGGTCATATGGGAGTTCTATTTCCAGTTTTTTAAGGAATCTCCACACTGTTCTCCATAGTGGCTGTGCTAGTTTTCATTCCCACCAACAGTGTAAGAGGGTTCCCTTTTCTCCACACCCTCTCCAGCATTTATTGTTTGTAGACTTTTTCATAGCAGCCATTCTGACCAGTGTGAGATTGTACCTCATTGTGGTTTTGATTTGCATTTCTCTGATAATGAGTGATGTTGAGCATCTTTTCAAGTATCTGTTAGCCATCTGTATGTCTTCTTTGGGGAAATGTCTGTTTACTTCTTTGGCCCATTTTTTTGATTGGGTCATTTATTTTTCTGGAATTGAGCTGCATGAGCTGCTTGTATATTTTTGAGACTAATTATTTTGTCAGTTGCTTCATTTGCTATTATTTTCTCCCATTCTCAAGGCTGAATTTTCACCTTGATTACAGTTTTCTTTGTTGTGTAAAAGCTTTTAATTTTAATTAGGTCCCATTTGTTTATTTTTGCTTTTATTTCCATTACTCTGGGAGATGGGTCTTAGAGGATCTGGCTGTGATTTATGTCAGAGAGTGTTTTGCTTATATTTTCCTCTAGGAGTTTTATAGTTTCTGGTCTTACATTTAGATCTTGAATCCATTTTGAGTTTATTTTTGTGTATGGTGTTAGAAAGTCCAGAAAATTGCAGAGGAAGGTAAATTGCCAAACTCATTCTATGAGGCCACCATCACCCTAATACCAAAACCAGATGAAGGTGCCACAAAAAAGGAAAACTACAGGCCAATATCACTGATGAACATAGATGCAAAAATCCTCAACAAAATGGTAGCAAACAGAAATCAACAACATTGAAAAAAACCATACATCATGACCAAATGTGCTTTATCCCAGGGATGTAAGGAATCTTCAATATTCACAAATCAATCAATGTGATACACCACAATAAAAAATTGAAAGATAAAAACCACATGATTATCTCAATAGATGCAGAGAAAGCCTTTGACAAAATTCAACATCCATTTATGATAAAAAAAAAAAAAACCCTCCAGAAAGCAGGAATAGAAGGAACATACCTCAACATGATAAAAGCCATACATGATAAACCCACAGCAAACATTATCCTCAATGGTGAAAAATTGAAAGCCTTTCCCCCAAAGTCAGGAATAAGACAAGGGTGCCCACTCTCACCACTACTATCAGCATAGTTTTGGAAGTTTTAGCCACAGCAATCAGAGAAGAAAAAGGAATAAAAGGAAGCCAGATTGGAAAATAAAAAGTAAAACTCTCACTGTTTGCAGATGACATGATCCTTTACATAGAAAACCCTAAAGACACCACCAGAAAATTACTAGAGCTAATCAATGAACACAGTAAAGTTGCAGGATATAAAATTAGCACACAGAAATCCCTTGCATTCCTATACACTAACAATGAGAAAACAGAAAGAGAAATTAAGGAAACAATTCCATTCACCATTGCAATGAAAAGAATAAAATACTTAGAAATAAGTCTACCTAAAGAAACAAAAAACCTATATATAGAAAACTATAAAACACTGATGAAAGAAATCAAAGACGACACAAATAGATGGAGAAATATACTACGTTCATAGATGGGAAGAATCAATATAGTGAAAATGAGTATACTGCCCAAAACAATCTGTAGATTCAATGCAGTCCCTATCAAGCTACCAATGATATTTTTCAGAGAACTAGAACAATAATTTCACAAGTTGTATGGCAATACAAAAAACCTCTAATAGCCAAAGCAATCTTGAGAAAGAAGAATGGGACTGGAGGAATCAAACTGCCTGACTTCAGGCTCTACTACAAAGCTGCAGTCATCAACAAGACAGTATGGTACTGGCACAAAGACAGAAATACAGATCAATGGAACAAAGTAGAAAGCCCAGAGATAAATCCACGCACCTATCGACACCTTATCTTTACAAAGGAGGCAAGACTATGCAATGGAGAAAAGACAATCTCTTTAACAAATGGTGCTGCAAAAACTGGTCAACCACTTGTAAAAGAATGAAACTAGAATACTTTCTAAGACCGTACACAAAAATAAATTCAAAATAGATTAAAGAACTATTAGTATCTTGGGGCAGTAAAATATAATAATCTTAAAGGGGATATATTTAGAGAACTTGATTGCATTCATGGTCATTATGATTGATTTACATTTATTTTTATGCTTCTCCTAGTATTTGGTAGGGCTTCCCAGGTAGCTCAGTGGTAAACAATTCACCTGCCAATGCAGGAGACACAGGACACATGTGTTTGATCCCTGGTTTGGAAAGATCCCCTGGAGAAGGAAATGGCAACCCAGTCCAGTATTCTTGCCTAAAAAATTCCATTGACAGAGGAACCTAGCAGACTATAGTTGATGTGGTTGCAGAGAGTTTGAGGGGACTAAGCACAGCACAGCACTATTTAATAGCATTATTTTGATCATGTTATAGTGGATACTAGTATAAAGGGAAATCAAAGAAAGGGTTATACAGCTCCCCTAATTAGGCCAGAACATTAAAGATAAATTAACCCTAGAACCAACAAGATAGTAAAATAATCAGATAATAATAAAAACAAAGAAAATATAAAGGTTGGGAGGTAAAATGTTACGATTGATGCTTTAAAGATTCACCTGCTATTTGAAATCATGCATTCTATTTTGTTTATGGCAGTAATTCCACAGCACTGAATAAACAAACTTTGAAGTATGCTTCTAGATTTTTTTTCTTTTCCCCTAACCAACTTGCTTACATGACCAAAGATACTACCTGGTGTAAAGTCATAAATATAATTAATCCTTTATTGTTTAAAATTATATTTGGAATTAATTTTTTTATTATATAGTAGATTAAGTTTCAAGGACAGTAGATAAGTTATTTTGTGAATTAAAATAAAAAACTTTATTAAAACCAATATATGGATTGCCTTGAAAATGGAAATCTTAAGTAGAAGCACATCTAATATGCTCCATTTTCCTCCTCCTAAGGGATATGAGACATCAGATAATATTTATATGAGCACATAGATGATAAATGTGAATGAGCGCTTTTAATGATTAATTGATCCTGGGAAATAGGTAAGAATGAAGAATTGCATGGCTTATTTATTTATTTTGCAGAAAATTAAGATAGTGGGGAAAAAATTTTTTTTCTTTTAAAACCAAATATAAATCCTAAGAAACAACACTTACCTCCTCAGTTTTAATAAGTTTGCTTTAGTATCTCTGTATTTCCCCCTAAAGACGTTTATTTTCTATTCTATAACCAGAATTACTCCAGTGGTTTAGTATACATGAAAAAATTCCCTAGTTTAAAAGGAAAATGGCAAAAGATTCAAAGCAATGCTTCTCAAAGCTTTCCAAACAATGGAACAGACACTGTGGGGTTTGGCTTCTCTCTCTTTACCCCGTACCTCTATTCACAAACTTGCTTTATGTGATGAGAAACAAAAGGGTATTATTCTGGCTTTGCATTTTTGGCCAAGTCCTAACAAGTTGGTGCTTTGGTGTTTAATTCAATCACCAAGGAGTGTTCTCAGAAGATACCCAATGGGCAGATAAAAAGACCAAGAAATATTTCACTGAAAGCCAGATCTTTTGATAATATTTGTTCAGTTATGTTTTTAAAGTCAATGGAATCACTTTCAGAAACTCCCTATACAGCAAGTCTCCAAAGGCCTAAGGCCCATAGCCTGGAAACTTCCTTTGAATACTAAATAATTATTAGAATATCTTCTTTAAAGTGATACTAAAAAGTTCTTTTTTTTTTTTTTAAACTTTACATAATTGTATTAGTTTTGCCAAATATCAAAATGAATCCGCCACAGGTATACATGTGTTCCCCATCCTGAACCCTCCTCCCTCCTCCCTCCCCATTCCATCCCTCTGGGTCATCCCAGTGCACCAGCCCCAAGCATCCAGTATCGTGCATCGAACCTGGACTGGCAACTCGTTTCATACATGATATTTTACATGTTTCAATGCCATTCTCCCAAATCTTCCCACCCTCTCCCTCTCTCACAGAGTCCATAAGACTGTTCTATACATCAGTGTCTCTTTTGCTGTCTCGTACACAGGGTTATTGTTACCATCTTTCTAAATTCCATATATATGCATTAGTATACTGTATTGGTGTTTTTCTTTCTGGCTTACTTCACTCTGTATAATAGGCTCCAGTTTCATCCACCTCATTAGAACTGATTCAAATGTATTCTTTTTAATGGCTGAGTAATACTCCATTGTGTATATGTACCACTGCTTTCTTATCCATTCATCTGCTGATGGACATCTAGGTTGCTTCCATGTCCTGGCTATTATAAACAGTGCTGCGATGAACATTGGGGTACACGTGTCTCTTTCCCTTCTGGTTTCCTCAGTGTGTATGCCCAGCAGTGGGATTGCTGGATCATAAGGCAGTTATTTCCAGTTTTTTAAGGAATCTCCACACTGTTCTCCATAGTGGCTGTACTAGTTTGCATTCCCACCAACAGTGTAAGAGGGTTCCCTTTTCTCCACACCCTCTCCAGCATTTATTACTTGTAGACTTTTGGATCGCAGCCATTCTGACTGGTGTGAAATGGTACCTCATAGTGGTGAAAAGTTCTGATATGACTTCCCTGGAGAGAGTACTATTGAAAGAGAGATATTTTATATTCTCACAGAGAATGTACTCATCATTAGTCATACAAAAGACAGTTTGGGGCAAGGGCTTGATTTTATTTTTTAATTGTAGGTGATGGAAGAATTTAAAAGCTATAGATATCTAATTAATTCCATCAGCATTCCATGATGTTGGCCTGAAAGTAAATATAGATTTTTTTAGGATGGGAAGGCAAATGGGATAGGAGTAAGGATGCTGAGCAGACGACCATGATCTTGCCCCACTTGCACAGCAATTGACAGCACTCTAAGTCAGGAGGGCAGTGGATACAGTTCCAAAGGAATTGCTCCTTGAGATTGCCTATGTTTCTTCTTTTGCTTTCCATGAACACTTCTTCCTGGGCCTTGCACATGGGCCACTGTATCTCCAATCCAGCGACCGTGTTTCCAGTTCCTTTCACACAAAACATCTGATTTCTCCTGTAGTCCCAATAGTGTATAGACCTCAGAAGTGGCCACCCTAAGAAAGTCATGGTTTCTGGGAGAGTTAGAGCCTATTATTCTTTGATTTTTACCACAATTTAGCAAGAACTGAAATTATTAGACTTCAATTTACATTTTATTAACCAAGCAGATGAAGCTGCAAAATCAGAGTCTATTTGTATAACCAACTGAGAGCATATTTCTCAGTTTGGCTGAGCTCTACAAACACTTCCTCTCCACCCCCTTAACAGTATCACCTCATTTTTTTTTTCCTTCACATTTGCAGGGCCATTCATCCTATCACTTCTTTTCTCATAGGAATAGAAATTTTCTGAGCTGATAAGTACAGTTGTAAGCAGGGAAGTAAGGAATGAATTCAAAACCATCACTGGTATGGCTACTATATGATCAACTAGTTGTTGGATAGAAATTACACCTATTATTCTAACTGCCTTTTACCAATGCATGTAATAACTCACTTTGAGAACAAGCCAGAGTATATGTCTCCCTTAACCATGTTCCAATTTGAATATCCAGGAAAACAGAACGTAATAGCCCATGCCCTATTACTGGTCAAAAGCCCCTCTGGTCATTAAATTCTTAGTCATGTTTCTCTGTGCTTCTTTTATTCTCAATTTCCTAGTTTTCTTATCTCTCAAACTTTTCTTCTGCACCTACTTAAATTGCTACCCCATTGTGAGTTGTCAAACATCCACTTGATATTCCCTGTAGTTCCCGTCCTTAGCTGAAACCTGGCTGAATTGTGAGGATGCTCATCCCAGCCACATTTTCAAGGAAAGGCTTCCCATTTTCTAACATACTATGTGGCAGGTAGCCTCTAATATGTTCCTTGATGAACTCTGTCTCCTGGAAATCACACTCTGTGTGATACCCTCCTATAGAGCATGAACTAGTCTAGTGACTTGCTTCAAACTAACAGAATATGGTGGGAGTAATGAAATGTCATTTTCATGACTAGGTTACAGGTTTGTAAGTTTCACCTTGCTAGTTGATCCTCCCTTGTGGGCTTTGATAAAGCAAATACCATGTTGGAGGGACCCTCATGGCAAGAAACTTAGGGCATCCTCCAGCCTACAGTCAGCTAGGAACTGAGGCTTTCAATCCCACAGACACTGAGAAATTAAAATTCTGTCAACAAACGCATGATCTATGAAGCAGGTCTTTCCCCAAATGAGCCTTCAGATGAGAACTCAGCCCTGACTGACACCTTGATTGCGGCCTTGTAAGAGACCCTAAGGCAAAAGCTCCAGGTAACTATTCCCCAGATTCCTAACCCACAGAAACTCTGCGATGAGAAATGTGTGTTGTTTTAATTGATAAGTGTAAGGAAATTTGTGTTGCTGTTGCACACATACCACCTCACAAACTCAGGTCATAAGACAGAACTGACATCTTTCTTGTTCAATCATAAGACTTCTAGACAGTCACTCTTCAAGTTTTATGAGAAAATCCCTAATTATTTTCCTGTTGTCCCATTTTGTGTCACAAAGAGTCAGACACAACTGAGTGACTAATTATACATGCATGCATTCAGCTCTATATGTCCTATCCCTTCTCTTTACTGTCATCTATCCTGACAGGGAGGCCTGGTGTGCTGCAGTCCATGGGGTCACAAAGAGTTGGATATGACTGAGCAACTGAACTGAACTGAACAGATCCTGACTTTTCCTTTAATAAAGACTAGAAATTGACAAATATAACCTTTCCAGATCAATGGGCATTATTATCCCTGTAACTTGAATCTCAAAATGGATTACAAAGCCAATACTTAAGAAAAAAAGAACTTTCCATTTCTTTTGTCTCCTCTCAAAATTTTAATCATTTGCAAAATTTTCATTGTTTGATTCACTTTAACCAAAGGACAACTGGTTTCTGTTCTTTTATTTAAAATGGGAGCACTTCTGAAATTCTAACTTCTTAATCTCTATTCAGAGCATCCTATTCCTCTACTGTATGTGTGTTGTGGCGTTCTTTCTTTCTTCTTTTTTTTTTTGCTAACCTACACATTTTAATCTTATTGTTCAATCACACTAAGATCTCTTCTCCAGACTCCACTTTACCTGATCCTTCCTGTCTTCTTATAGTGTAGTAGTCAATGTGTATAGTTACTATCAGACAGATCTGAGCTAGAATATCAGTCATTACTTGCTGCTGTGAGATAAGCCAATTACTTAAGTTTGGTTTAATTTCCTTATCTGTAAAATAAGGATATGCATGGCACATTGTAGATAGCTAATAAATATTTTCAATTAATATGTATTTTATAAAGCACAGGCTTGGTTTAATGGACCATTCAAAAAATAAACCAGCCAATATCTGAGAATCACTTGCCCTATTTTTGTTCTGTCATTCCTGCTTTACAGAGCTTCAAGCCTAAAGCGATTCAACTTACTACATTTTCTGTACATAGACTTAAGTTGCACAGAAGCATTGGGAGAAAAAAAAATCACATGAACTTGATAACTAGTATCCCAATATATGTTTTGTCCCTGGGTTTCAGTTGTACTGTAAGAGATGCCTCAAAACGCTTCTATCTTTCACTCATTAGATCTTGCTCTCATTTATAATACTGACAACTTAAAATTATAATGGCAAGAAAAATCTTTTAGAATACTGAGGGTTTTTTTTTTTTTTAGTTTCATTTGTTTTCTTTACATTTCTATATAAATGTAAATATATTATGTGATTATGATGGAAATCTCTAGACTTTCCATTACTTTCTTAGTATTTTGGGGAGTGACAATGGAAGTGGAAGCCCATGAGAAGTTAATCTTAAAAAACAAGTTAGAAATGTTGCATAACAAATCAAAACTACATTGAGGTACACATCACACCAGTCAGAAAGGCCATTGTTGAAAAGTCTATAAATAACAAACGCTGGAAAGGATGTAGAAAAAAGGAAAGCCTCCCATACTGTTGGCAGGAATGTAAGTTGGTGCAGCCACTGTGGAAAACAGTATGGAGGTTCATCAGAAAACTAAAAATGGAATTACCACATGATCCAGCAATCCTACTCCTGGGAATATATTCAGACAAAACTATAATTCTAAAAGTTATATGCACTCCTATGTTTATAGCAGCAGTAGTCCCAATAGCCAAGACATGGAAACAACCTAATATCCATTAACAAATGAACGGCTATAGAAGATGTCGTGTGAGTATTATACACATATATATATACATACATATATATATACACACACACACAATGGAATACTACTCAACCTAAAAAGAATGAAATAAGGCAATTTGCCACAACATGGATGCAACTAGAGAGTATCATACTAAATGAAGTAAATCAGAAAGAGAAAGACAAGTACCATACGATGTCATTCACAGGTGAAATCTAAAATCTGACACAAATTGAACCTCACTATGAAACAGAACAGTATCGGGGACATAGAGAACAGACTGGTGGTTGCCAAGGTGGAAGCGGGTGAGAGAGTTTGGACTGGGATTGGCAGACACAAACTGGAATATGTAGGATGGATAAAGAACAAGGCCCTACTGTAGCACAGGGAACTATATTCAGTGTACAGTGATAAACCATAATGGAAGAAATATGAAAAAAATGTACATATATGTACAACTGAGTCACTTTGCTGTACAGCAGTAATTAACACAACATGATATTTCAACTATATTTCAATAAAAAGAAAATTTAAAAGATAAAATTAAGAATGTGGCATAGAATTTATGAATTATTCATGTACAGCTAGCATAGAAGAATTGTCTTTATATTCTCTGCTTCTGAACATGCATACTCAAAGAGGACAGTGATGGAGAGAAATAAGGATCAGAGGTCATATGAACATGCTCTTTGGCACTTTAATATTCTATTTTAGAAATAAAGCACTGGAGTTTTAAACAATGCTATCAGAATCTCAAACAAAATGCGATGAGTGTTCCCCTCTATTCAAATGTTCATACCAATTTGAGAGAACCTGCCTTGGTTTTCATTTCCTCTTAGCCAATCTTGGGCTACAATAGCATAAAGAAATGCAAGTTATTTAGAAATACTTAAAAATGATGTGTTTCAAAAGAACTTTGAAGAATCCCTGGAAATGTGTGATTTGGGTTTGAAACAAAAGTTAAGATGTTATATCTATGAAGCTAGATTATGCAATCATTAAACGGGGACAGATTGAAACATGTGAGAATTCTATGCAGATGAAAATCCCATGCCTAAGAGTCCGAACAGTCTTCTCTAGACTCCTCACTTCTCTGGAGCTGGAGGACATCTGAGCTTTCCAACCTAGCTGCTGGGAGATTGGAACGCTAGATAGCAGCCTAGGCCTGCCCTGTAATGCCTGTAATGCCAGGTGATATTTCAGTGTTTCAGATATGGACATAAATTGATATTCCCAAGTGGAACCTTTTATTGGGGCTTCCCATGCCTTGAGGAAATGACTAACAGCTCTTTGGGAAAACAGTTCGAATTAGCCATTTTCTGTTTCCACTACCTTTGGGGTGAAATAAAAGTGTCCTCTTGTGTAGACCAGTTTTAGTCCAAGCAGGAACATAGGAAAAAAGTGCTGTACTTAGAGGAGGAGAAAGAGGAGAGGCAGAAAGAGAAGCCAGTGAAATATTTGGAGATAAGTCCTTCTACAGAGGCCATTGCAAAGTAATGAAAGAACAGGAGGTGTTGGTCACCAAAGTTTTCCAATTCAGAGAGGCTGGGATCTCATGTAAAGTACCTTTGTATAGATTTCTATGACAGTGTTTTCTTATAGTGTTTCTGTACTTTGTAATATAATGTAAAATAACATTTTGTTGAGGTGTCATCTTGGTCTTGGAAAATAGACTGAAAAAGACAGGAATTTCATGTTAAGCTCCAAGTAAATCTGTTAGAAAATGTAGCTGCCACTTCTCAATTCTTTCTTTTCCTGATTGCTCTGATTTTGTCTATTTCTTTAAAATAGTGTATTGGACAGTCTCACAGTCCAAGAAACATTCTTCATAAATGATGGTTGCAAATGAGTAGCTTCATCGTTCCATTTAATTCCATTTAGTGTTTTTGTGTGAAACAAATCCAAAAGCCTGCCTTGAAAATACTAGCATAAGGCCCTTTCTCTTAGAATGGGGCTGAATATAAAAGGCTTATATCTTGAAAACTGTCTTGAACTTGAGCATATGATATAGCACTATATGGTTGATTATATACATTATGCCTAATGCATTTTGGAAGCAAATGGCCTCCTTATTTTATTTTCTATTTATGTATTGAACTTGTTTGCCTACATTTGAAAGGGAGAGAGTTAGGGCTTCTGATTCACAAATCCTTGTTAAGTAGAGAAACACCAGTAATCACTGCCCCTTGTTTTTCTGAAAGCCCATTATTTGGTACTCATTGTAATGACAGATTTTCCTCAATAAGTTCATTTTTTAAAAATCACTCTTGAAAGATGGTGATTGAGCTATCACACAGAGATGTGAGAAGGAAAAAAATCATCCTAAAGTATACAGGTTTTAAAAAACCAGTGGATCCATAGAGTTAGATATTAAAAGTTAAATTTATTATAAAATTTGGCAACTATTATATTTGCACTTAAAAATAATGTATATTCTGTTATTGGTGAGTGGTCCTGTACACATAAGTTTAATAAAGTTTACTGACCATGATTTCCAAATATCCCATGCTTTTATGAGTTTTTGAACTGTATTTTAAAAAATAGCCTTGAAAGTTTGGAAGTGTTAGTCACTCATTCATATCTGACTCTTTGTGACCCCACGGACTATAGTCTGCCAGGTTCCTCTGTGTCCATGGAATTCTCCAGGCAAGAATACTGGAGTGGGTAGCCATTCTATTCTCCAGGGGATCTTCCTGATCCAGGGAGCAAGTTTGGGTTTCTTGCACTGCAGGCAGATTCTTTACTATCTGAGCCACCAGGGAAAAACACCACCCCCGCCCCCTCCGCAAAAAAAAAAAGCAGCCTTTTTGAGATATAATTGATATACAAAACTGTGCACATATCTAATATATACAATTTGAGGAGTTTGGACTTATGCATACACCCCTGAAGCCATGACCACAATTAAGGTGATAAACATGTCCTTCTCTTCCAAAGGTTTCTTTGTGACTCTTTGGGTGGTTTTGGTTGTTTTGTTTTGCTTATTAGTTTTTTTTTGTTTTAAGAATACTTAACCTGAGATCTACCCTCTTACTACACTATTAAATGCACAAAACAATATTGTTATCCATAGGCACTATGTAGTACAGCTCTCTTGAACTTATTTGTCTTGCACAACTGAAACTTATACCCATTGAAAAACAATTCTCCATTTCCCCCTCCTCCAGCCCCCAGAAACTAGCATTCTACATTCTATTCTCTGCTTCTGTGAGTTTGAAAACACTGTGGAAGTTCCTCAAAAAATTAAAAAAGAACTACCTTGTGATCCAGCAATGTCAATTCTGGGTATATAGCCAAAATTATTGAAATCAAGATCTTGAAAAGATATCAACAGGTCCACATTCACTGCAGCATTATGCACAATGGCCAAGATATGGAAACACCCCAAATGTTCACTGACCAATGAATAGATACAGGAAATATGGTATTCTCATACCATGGAAGGAAATCCTGCCTCTGCAACAACATGAATGAAACTGAAGGATATTAAGCTGAGTGATATAAGCCAGTCACAGAACAAATGCAGCATGATCTCATTTGTATAAGGTACTTAAAATAGTCAAATGTTTATTGATTTTTAAAAAATCTATTTTTTTGGTTGGTTATTGAGAAAGATGTGTCAAAATTTTTTTTCCACTCTGTAGATTTGTTTTCCATTTATTTCTGTCCACATTTACATATTTTGAGACCATGTTATTTGATGGCTACAAATTTAGGATTGTTGTGTAATCTTTTTGGGTTGCCCTACCGACTACTGTGAAATATTTTTTTGATAGTGATCTTTCTTACCTCAGGGTTTACTTTGTCGCGTTATAATATGGCTACATTAGTGGTTAGTTTTACTTAGTATTTCACAATGTATATTTTTCAGTCCTTTTATTTTCAACCTTCCAGGGGCACATGTTACTTAAGATGTCTTTCTAGCAGGCAACATAGATGTGCTTCTATTTTTCATCCAATCTGATAGTGCTTTCCCTTAGTTGAAGTGTTCGATGTGTAATTTAATTTTTAAGATATAAAATAATAATTGCATTTATAATTTAATACTGACATCTTAATATTTAGTTTTTATCTATTCCATCTTATTTCTCCTCTGTTAATTTCTTTGAGATTAACAAACTTTTTTTAAAAAGCCCATTCTTCATTAACCAGTACACTAAGATATTTTAAAATATATTCGTGACTTCTTAGAGCATAATGCAAGTAAATTTGCACTTCACCACACTCCAAATAATTCAACTTCTCAGTAACACTTGAACTTCATTTAACTTCTGCTATGGACTGAATGTTTTTTTCCCCTTCAAATTCATGTGTTGAAACTCGAACCCCCAGTGTGATGGTATTAGGAGGTGGGGCCTTTGAGAAGTAATTAGGTTTAGATGAGGTAATGAGGATGGGGTCCCCACAATGGGTCACTCTCCTTAACGGAAGAGACCAGAGAGCCTGCTTCTTTCGACCCCCCACCCCCACCCCAATGTGAGGATACAGCAAGAAGACAGTCTCAAAAATGCCCGGAATAGTTCTCACCAAGAATCTAATTTGACTGGCACCATGATCTCGGACTTCCAGCTTCCAAAACTGTAAGGACATAAATATTCATTGTTTATGTGTATGGTATTTTGTTACAACAGCCCAAACTAAGACAACTTCTATCTTTTTGGCAATTATTGCTATATATTTTAGTTGTATATGTATACCTCAGAAGACATTGTCATAACTGTAAATTCTCTTTGGGGCTTATCCACATCTTTACTCTTTTCTGTGATCTTTATTGTTTCCTGAATTTCTGTTTCTCTCTGGAATCATTTTTCTTCTGCCTGAATAACACGTTTTGTGCTCCTTTAATCCAGGTTTAAATTCCTGTTGATTTTTTAAATTTTAAAACATTTTTATTTCATCTTCATTTTTAAAGGATATTTCCACTAGGTAACAGTGGATATCACATCTGCTTCTGGTAAGACCACTGGTAATGCAATATGTTCAAAGGTGCTTCTATTGTCTCTGAGATTTTTTTCCATGACACTGAAAACCTTTGTAACTATTGATGGAGGTTCATGGACCATGATAGTTACATCATGACCTCTGCTTGGCCAGCAGTAATGACATATTTCACTATTTAAACAAAGTTAAAAAGTAAAAAGTAAAGACTGTATCTTAAAACAGATAGAATGCCAGGTGAATAACACTCAGAACAGTTTCTGGTGAAGAATCCATATAAATTATTAATTTTATGTTTAGAAGAATGGGAACATGATCTAAACCCCCTAAAAAGACCTAAATAAACCTCAATAATAAGAAAATGAACAGTCCAATAAAAAAGGATCAGAATAGAAATCTCATCCAAGAAGATGTACAAAAGGCAAATAAGCATATGAAAAGATGTTCAATATCATATGTCATTCAGTTCAGTTCAGTCGCTCAGTCGTGTCCGACTCTTTGCGACCCCATGAATTGCAGCACGCCAGGCCTCCCTGTCCATCACCAGCTCCTGGAGTTCACTCAAATTCACATCCATCGAGTCGGTGATACCGTCCAACCATCTCATCCTCTGTTGTCCCCTTCTCCTCCCCACTTCAATCTTTCCCAGCATCAGGGTCTTTTCCAACGAGTCAGTTCGCATCAGGTGGCCAAAGGATTGAAGTTTCAGCTTCAGCATCAGTCCTTCCAATGAACATTCAGGACTGATTTCCTTTAGGATTGACTGGTTGGATCTCCTTGCTGTCCAAGGGACTCTTCAGAGTCTTCTCCAACACCACAGTTCAAAGGCATCAATTCCTCAGTGCTCAGCTTTCTTTATAGTCCAACTCTCACATCCATACATGACCACAGGAAAAACCATAGCTTTGACTAAACGGACCTTTGTTGGAAAAGTAATGTCTCTGCTTTTGAATATGCTGTCTAGATTGGTCATAACTTTCCTCCCAAGGAGTAAGCGTCTTTTTATTTCATGGCTGCAGTCAACGTCTGCGGTGATTTTGGAGTCCAAAAAAATAAAGTCTGACACTGTTTCCACTGTTTCCCCATCTATCTGCCATGAAGTGATGGGACCAGATGCCATGATCTTCGTTTTCTGAATATTGAGTTTTAAGCCAACATTTCACTCTCCTCTTTCACTTTCATCAAGAGGCTCTTTAGTTCTTCTTCACTTTCTGCAGTTACTGATATTTCTCCTGGCAATCTTGATTCCAGCTTGTGCTTCTTCCAGCCCAGCATTTCTCATGATGTACTCTGCATATAAGTTAAATAAGTAGAGTGACAATATACAGCCTTGACGTACTCCTTTCCCAATTTGGAACCAGTCTGTTGTTCCATGTCCAGTTCTAACTGTGCTTCCAAACCTGCATACAGATTTCTCAAGAGGCAGGTCAGGTGGTCTGGTATTCCCATCTCTTTCAGAATTTTCCAGAGTTTGTTGTGATCCACAAAGTCTTTGGCATCATCAATAAAGTGGAAATAGATGTTTTTCTGGACTCTCTTCCTTTTTCGATGATCCAACGGATGTTGGCAATTTGATCTCTGGTTCTTCTGCCTTTTCTAAAACCAGCTTGAACATCTGGAAGTTCAGAGTACATTTACTGTTGAAACCTGGGTTGGGAATTTTGAGCATTACTTTGCTAGCATGTGAGATGAGTGCAATTGTGTGGTAGTTTGAGCATTCTTTGGCATTGCCTTTCTTTGGGATTGGAATGAAAACTGATCTTTTCCAGTCCTGTGGCCACTGCTGAGTTTTCCAAATTTGCTGGCATATTGAGTGCAGTGTTTTCACAGCATCATCTTTTAGGATTTGAAATAGCTCAATTGGAATTCCATCACCTCCACTAGTTTTGTCTGTAGTGATGCTTCCCAAGGCCCACCTGGCTTCGCATTCCAGGATGTCTGGCTCTAGGGGAGTGATCATACCATCGTGATTATCTGGATCATGAAGATCTTTTTTGTACAGTTCTTCTGTGTATTCTCGCCACCTCTTCTTAATACCTTCTCCTTCTGTTAGGTCCATACCATTTCTGTCCTTTATTGTGCCCATCTTTGCATGAAATATTCCCTTGGTATCTATAATTTTCTTGAAGAGATCTCTCATCTTTCCCATTCTATTGTTTTCTTCTATTTCTTTGCACTGATCACTGAGGAAGGCTTTCTTATCTCTTCTTGCTATTCTTTGGATTCAGTGCTAAAAAGAAATTAGTCATCAAACCATGAAAAGATTTGCAGGAATCTTAAATGCATACCATTAAGAAGAAAAGCCAATTTGAAAAGGTCAATCTGAAAAGAAAAAGGTCAGTCTTAAAAGGCTATATACTGTATGATTTTAACTCTATCACATTATGTGAAAGCAAAACTATGGAGGGAGTGAAAAGATCAGTGGCTGTGAGGAGGCAGAGGGGAGGCAGGAATGAATAGGCAGCACACAGAAGACTTTTAAGGCAGTGAAACTATTCTGTCTAATACTATAATTGTGAATACACTTTGTTTTGTATTTGTCAACGTTCAGAGAATCTATGGCTCCAAGATTGAATCTGAGTGCAAACTATGGACTTTGGGTGATTATGATGTGTTGATGTAGGCTCATTAATTGTAACAAATGTACCACTCTAATCTGGGATGTTGATACTGCATGGTGGAGCATGGGATATATGGGAACTCTTTATATATCCTCAGTTTTTCTGTGAACCTAAAATTGATCTGTAGTGAAAATGAAAAGTGAAAGTGTTAGTTGCTCAGTCCTGTCTGACTCTTTGTGACCGCATGGACTGTAGCCTGCCAGGCTCCTCTGTCCCTGAAGTTCTTCAAGAAAGAATACTGTAGTGGGCTGCCATTTCATTCTCTAGGGCATCTTCTCAACCCAGGGTCAAACCTGGGTCTCCTGCAGTGCAGATGATTTCTTTATCTCTGAGCCACCAGGGAAGCCAAAATTGGTCTATAAATGAAGTTAATTAAAATGTAAAAAAAAAATGCACCTGTGATGTAGAGAATGATTTGAAGGGGTGAGTTCAAAGAGACCAATTAGGATCTTTATTTAAATTTTCAAGTAATAAATCATTAAATCTTGAACAATGATTAGTGTGGGGGTGCAAAGTGGTCCAATTCCTAATATGTTTGAAAGCATATTAAACAGAATTTCTGATAGACTGGATATGGGTTATTAGAAAAAGTGGAATTACAGATGAATGAATGGTTTAGTATAAAGAAGAATGGAACTGATATTTAATAAAACAAAGGCAGGGGAAGAAGTTTCATTAGGGTGTTGTGTAGGTAGAGAAGGGAAGATCAAGATTATGATTTAGACTATTTAAGTGTCTAGTCAAGGCTATGGTTTTTCCAGTGGTCATGTATGGATGTGAGAGTTGAACTGTGAAGAAGGCTGAGAACCGAAGAATTGATGCTTTTGAACTGTGGTGTTGGAGAAGACTCTTGAGAGTCCCTTGGACTGCAAGGAGGTCCAACCAGTCCATTCTAAAGGAGATCATCCCTGGGATTTCTTTGGAAGGAACGATGCTAAAGCTGAAACTCCAGTACTTTGGCCATCTCATGCAAAGAGTTGACTCATTGGAAAAGACTCTGATGCTGGGAGGGATTGGGGGCAGGAGGAGAAGGGGACGACAGAGGATGAGATGGCTGGATGGCATCACTGACTCGATGGATGTGAGTCTGAGTGAACACCAGGAGTTGGTAATGGACAGGGAGGCCTGGCGTGCTGTGATTCATGGAGTTGCAAAGAGTTGGACACGACTGAGCAACTGAACTGAACTGAACTGAAGTGTCTATTAAATATCTAAAGTTAAATATGGAGTAGACAGTTTGTATTCATGTGTCTAGATTTCAGGGGACAAATTTAAGGTATGGATCTAAATTTGGAAATCATCAATGATAAGATGGCATTTCACATTCTAAGAATGTGATTACTTAGAAAGTAAGTTTTAGATAGAGAAGGCTGGTAATATAGCCTTGGTGACTTCAATGTTAAAGATTTGGAAAACAGAGAAAAATCTGACTGAGAAGACTGAGAAGGAATAAACCCTTTGGTTGGAGGAGAATCAGGAGAAAGTGGGGTCCTTTAAGCCAAAAAGTTACAGAAGATGGATCAACAGAAAAAGAAGGGTGTTGCATGTTCTAATAAATTGCATTATGAAACATCTTACATTCTTTTAAAAATGATTGTTTAATTTCATCACCTAATATTTTATTTAAGATTCACATATTTTGATCATTTATAACTGAACTAGAAACATGATTTTCTTTCATTGCTCAGTAATTATTTATAGATTAATGCTACAATAGTTTCTTGACACCAGCTAAGCAAAATTACCTAGGTGAGTGGGGAATGTAAGTGGTATCAGTAGAAATAACACATGCCAATTTCTATCCACATTAAGTGATGAATCTTCAAGTGTGTTTCTCACAATTTTTTTTTGTTTCTTTTATGGTGATAGTTGTTAAGTTCTCAGATGCATGCTTCTATCTCTCTTCCATAGTTCATCCAGGGTGAGTTTTGGAGGAAGAATCCAGCAGTCAGTACTGATGAAATTTAAAGAAAAAAAAAAATTGGGAGATAAATGGTATCTTGTGGCTCAGCTGGTAAAAATCTGCCTGCAATGAGGGAGACCTGGATTTGATCCCTGGGGTGGGGAGATCTCCTGGAGAAGGGAAAGGGTACCCACACCAGTATTCTGGCATGGAGAATTCCATGGACTGTATAGTCTATGGGATTGCAAAGAGTTAGACACAACTGAGTGACTTTCACTTCACGTACAATGTTAAATCAAACCTGCCATGGGTGTAGTAGTCTCTCCATTTATTCACACCTATTTTATACTTTTAATAGGATATTAAAGTTTTCTCTCTTAAGATGTGCATGTTATTAGGTTAATTTCTATGTATTTATAGTTTTTAAAATGCTGTTTTATTTTCTACTCTCTGTTTTAATTACTTATTGCTGAAATAAAAAAAATTGCTATTGAGTTTTCTGTGTTTAGAAAGCTTGATGAACTCCATTATTATAGTTTGTTGATTCTGCTGGATGTGCAATGGAAATGATTATAAACTCTCAACATAAAAACATTTTTACATTTATCCAATTTTTTATGCTTTTCATCAAGAATTATGTTTACTGTCTAAGGATGTAGTCTTTGAGATGTTAAGAGCTTCTTTTTAATCTGGTTTGTAATACTTTTTGTCATAAATGAATATTGAATTTTGTCTATATGTTTCTGAATCTACTAATGAAAGTGAAAGTATTAGTTATTCAGTTGTATCTGACTCTTTGTGACCCCATGGATTGTAGCCCACCAGGCTCCTCTGTCTGTGGAATTCTCTAGGCAAGAATATTGGAATGGCTTGCTGTTTCCTTCTCCAAGGTATCTTCTCGACCTAGGGATTGAACCTGTTCTCCCGCATTGCAGGCAGACTCTTTACCAACTGAGCTAACAGGGAAGCACTAAGAATACTGGAGTGGGTTGCCATGCCCTCCTCCAGGGGATCTTCCCAACCCAGGGATCAAACTGGGGTCTCCTGCATTGCAGGCAGATTCTTTACCAGCTGAGCTACCCCTGAATCTACTAATAGGACCTAGTAAATTTTTTTCCTTTTGGCCTTTAATATGTTAAATTATATGAACATATTTTATGCTGATTCATCATATTATTCTTGATATAAACCTTACTTCATCATCTATAGTTATTTAAATAATACTAGGTTTGCTTATCCAATATTTGTTTTAGAATTTTGGCAATTATATTCATAAGTGATAGGATTTCTTCAACAAACTTTTTTGAGAAGTTTTAAGCTTCAAAAAATTGAGCAGAAATTGCAGAGTTCCTATGTATTGCTTCATACCCTCTCCCAGTTAACTCTGTTACTAGCACCTTACATTTTTTACAATTGATGAGCCATTACTGAGACATTATTATTAACTGCAATCTACAGATTACATTAGGGTTTACTCTTAGTGTTGTAGGTCCCACAGGTATTGAAAAATGTATGGTGTAATGTATCCAGCATTACAGTATCATACAGAATAGTTTCATGACCTAAAAAAACTTCATTTGTCTCTTCCCCTGTCTCAAGCCTTGACAGCCATTGGTCATTTACTGTCTCCATGGCTTTTTCTTTTCCAAAATCTGATATAGTTGGAATGAAATCATACATTTTGTAGCCTTTTCAGATTGGCTTCTTTCACTTAGCAACACACACTTAAGGTTCCCACATGTCTTTTTCTGGCTTGATAGCTCTTTTTTTTTTTAATCACTGAAAAATGTCCTGTTGCCTGGATGTACCACAGACTATTTTTCCATTTATCTATTAAAATACATGAAATTGTATATTTTTGTATTGTCCTAATTTGGTTTGAGAAGCTAGGTTGTTCTTGAATCATTAATTTTTTTCTTTTTTTCTTTGTTCTGGAAAACTTGTATAAAATATATTATCTGTACCTTGAAATCTGATGAAATGTCCTTTTGAAACTATCTGGATCTTGGACTGTATCAGTGAGTATCCAGTCAGAGGACAGGAATCATAGAGTAATTTGAAGAGAAAAAAAGAATATAATACTCAATAGTAACGAGGAACTCTAAGAAACAAGAACAGCATGTGCGCAGACAATTAACTCCTTTTATGGCCAAGGTACAAGTCCAGGGGGAACAAATTTAGGAAAGGGAGCCCTCTTCCCCACCAAAGGCTAAGATTTAGACTCTGTTGTGAGATTATAAATCTATAATCTATTTGTAATTTGTGTGATTATAGTTCTCCAGATGGTGGAAAAGTTACTTTGGTGCCATAGGACCAGGCTGATAATGAGGAAACTTCCTACTGGGGCATCAGAATTTGCAGGAACCTGCCTTCTGGGGTCCTGATGATGGAACTAGGTGGGAAGCTGGCCCTTGAATTGTGCTAAAACATAAGAAGAAGCTGCCTACTGGGCTCCTGAGAGATTCTCTAGAAAAGGGAATAGGAGGTTTGTATACAGAGATGTTCCTGAATTTCCTGGGGGCTGGGTTAGGAGTTAGCAGAACTCAGCAGGAGGTTTTTTCTGAATCACCTGTGAAAGTCCTTGAAAGGTCAGCTGGGGAGCCTGCAGAACTTGCCGAGTACAACCCCCTCATAGAGGTGCACGGAACTGGGAAGCTGCCTAGGGGGCAGCTGGTGGAACTTACTAGTATGCCACCATGGGAGTGCCACTGAAACTTACTGGTGGGCACTGAATGATACTGAAGCCAGAGGAGAGGAATAAGTACATGGAAATGGAGAGAAGCCTCCTCTTCCTTCAGTGTTCCTCCATAGCACTCAGTTAGCCTAACATTCTGCCAGCTGGCAAAGAGGAAATGTTTACAGGGTCCAGCTCCAGTATCACAAAGTGAGACAATTAAGGGAGGATTTGGGGCTGAGAAACAGTAAGTTTTTAGCTGGTACAGGGGCTTTTTTTTTTTTTTTTTCATTGAGGGAGAGGAAAGGAGAGTAAGGAAAAAGATATTTTTGATTACCATTTCCATTTTTATTAATGTTTGGCTGTTGACCACATGTGATTTATTCTTGTTCCAATTTTGGCATTTAATATTTCCCCAGGAATTGGTCTGTGACAGCTGGACTGTCAAATTTATAACTGAGTAGTTTCCCAAATATTCCTTTAAAAAGAATATAAAAATAATAATATTTTTAAAAATCTGTTCATGGTTTTTTCTTTTTATCCATTAATAGCCTTTATGCCTTATTTTTGGTATTTGTTGCTGTTGGTTTGCAAAATGGCCCCTATACATGGAGGACAGGGAGAGAGTGAAAACAGAGGCAGATCACTTCAGGTAGGCAGGTGGCAGGTTTAATAAGCAAGGGAACTTTCACACAAAGCTTGTCTTGCATCGCTGCAAGAGAAAGAGATCTACACACCTGCCTACCAGAATCTTAAAAATTTATATAGAGGTCTTAAAGGGGTTCAGTCACGTATACCATCAAGATGGTCTCAACAACACTCCACTCTCTCAAGGCTGTGTCCTTGAAAGTAGCTCCCACTGTTCGAACCGTGGAAACAGTGTACATTCCAAGGACATGGGAGGGGGCTAGAAACCTCTTCTAGCCTGAGTCCAGCCCAGGGGGTCAAGGGTGGTGACATCCTCTCGATGACCTCTTCCAACAATTGCGAGGTTATCAGTGACCACCAAAAATTGCATGTATTTTCCTCATCTTAATTTAGGGTGAAGACATGTAACTATTCCTTGGTATAAACCAAAGAAAGATAAACAGAGAGTGTGACTTGCAGAACAGGGAAGTTGAGTCAGTGTTCCTCATTCTCTTTCTTCTTCTGCCACAGCTTCCATGGACCCCCTGATCACTGCTGGAGGAGAATTGCCCTGCGGATGTGACGACCAACGATTGTGATGTAAGCAAGTAAAAAACATATATATATTATTATGCTATGGCAATGATATTTGGGTTTTTGTTGTTAACTGTCCTTAATTACCTTGACTAAAATAAGAATACTTCCTCTCTTTCTCTCTGATTCTGTCTCTGTCCTTAATCAGTCTTTCTGGAGGCTTATCTACTTTGGAAATATTTATAAAAGAAAGATCAGCCTCTGGGTTAGTAGAGAGCAGTTGATAAAAGCACAGAATATAAATCAATCTCTGGTCCTTACTAGCTTTGTGATCTTGAGAAAGTTATGCAATTTCTCTGTGCATTGCTTTACTCATCTGTAAAATGAGAATGAGTAGCCCATATCTAAAGTCTGTCATAAGAATTCAGTGAGTTGAATATATGTAAAACACTTAGAACAGCCCTTAGTATATAGTGTGTGCTGTAAACATATTATCTATATTTTTTTCTGCTTTATTCATTTCTGTCCTCATCTTCCTTATTTCTTATATTCTTACCTCTTTGGGTTTATTCTCTTTTTTCCCCCCTAGCATTTTGGAGAAAGTTTAGCTTATTTACTTATAAACTTTCCTGCTGTCTGGTCAATAATTTTTAGGATATATTATGCCCCTCACAGTACCTCCTTCACTGTTTCCCGGATGTTTTGACATGGAGTGCTTCTATGCTCACTCAGCTGTAATTAAGTACTTTGACTTAGGAATTTCTCCTTAACCCAAGTGCTATATAGTTGTTGTTGTTTTTTTTTTGGCGGGGGGTGGAGGATGGTTTACAGGTATTTGGAGTTTGGATAAGACTTTATATTTGGTTTTGATTCTTAATTTATTGAATAATAATTGTCAACTAAGACTTTTTTTGCAACTTATTGAGGCTTTTTGGAGAAGGCAATGGCACCCCACTCCAGTACTCTTGCCTGGAAAATCCCATGGACGGAGGAGCCTGGTAGGCTGCAGTCCATGGGGTCGCTAAGAGTCGGACACAACTGAGCGACTTCACTTTCACTTTCATGCATTGGAGAAGGAAATGGCAACCCACTCCAGTGTTCTTGCCTGGAGAATCCCAGGGACCAGGGACAGGGGAGCCTCATGGGCTACCGTCGATGGGGTCGCACAGAGTCGGACACAACTGAAGCAACTTAGCAGCAGCAGAGGCTTTTTATTTTTGGTGACTTAGTACTTGATTGAGTTGTATGAATGCTTCATGTCTGCTAGAAAAAAAAAAAAGGGGGCTCTCTGGATATAAAGTTGCTGATGTATCGTTTGATTCAGTTATTAATTATTATATATTTGTTGCTGTTCAGTCGCTAAGTTGTATCCAACTCTTTGCAACCCATGGACTGCCGCACACCCTGTCCTTCACTATCTCCCAGAGTTTGCTAGGTTTCACGTTCGTTGAGTTGGTGATGCTATCTAACCTCTCATCCTCTGCTGCCTTCTTCTACTTTACCTTCAATATATATGAATTTTTAATTTGTTTCCGTGAACTATCTGTTTCTGAAACACAGGGTTTAAAATCTCCAACTGCAACTACGGATGTAGCTATTTATCTTTGCAGTTCATCATTTGCTATCAAGGATTATGTATTAATATATATTTTGTGCGTGGTAATATGTTCATTTTTATCATATCATTGGATCTTTGTTCCTTTTATTAGGTTACATACAAGATAAAATGTTATTTATAATGATTTTTTTTCAGTTCTATTTAGGCTGAAATTAATGTTGCTACACTGTATTTCTTTCAACTACACTTACCTGGTGTATTAGTTTTTACTCTTTTATTTTTATTTCATTGTACATGTGTTCATTGTTGCATATGTGATTATGAATTGGTGCATAAAGGGCACATACATACCTGCTATAAGTGTGTGATTTATAAATTTATAAATGTCTTATTTAATGAGAGTATGAGAGCTTAATGGAATGAAGGTGGTAAAAGCAACCAAGAACAGAAGCATATCTCTGCATGACTGTTTCACTGCTTTGTTTCTGTGTGGTGCACTGTGCAAGGCACACTTTTCATAAAACTCGTGCCCGCGAGAGTTTAGTGAAATGCTAAAACTTTATTGCACCTCTGTCTTTTTGAGTTCTGGCTTATAATGCAATTCCAGAGCAACTTATACTAAAAATCATTTTCCCTTAGTTTTTGAGAAGGCATATAAGCATAAAGTTCTCTTGATTCTTCAACTAAACGCAGCACTCGAGAGGCTAAATCCTTATCAATGCTGGGATGGGAATGGTGTCCTTGAACAATATCTTTACTTACATATTTCCAGTGTTCTGAAGAATTCTGCCTTATCCAGACTGTTTCTTGGAAGTAATTTATGGCCAGAGCTCTTTCTCAATATTAATGAGGATGAGGTCATACTAATATGTGCTTATAAACAAAACCTCCATAGAATGCAATAATGATTTATTTTTTTCTTTTTATTTATGTCATGATTTGATGTGGGAAACACTACTCTCCTGCATGGTTCTACTTAAAGGGAACTCAAGGACATAGGCCACTTACAGAGCTGTAACACACAGCCTTTCGCGTTGATCTAGCAAAGGAAAGGGGCCGGTCTCAAGAGTGATTTATACAACTCCTGGCAAATTAGCACAATCCAGAACTCAGTCACATGTGCCCAAATTAGCTGTCAGGAAGACCAGGACCTGCCTTCTTTCTGTTGATCCAAGAAGAAGAAATGCTGGTGAACTTGGCATTGCCGTGTTAAATGATCCAGTTGAAATCTTTGTCTTTTGATTGGTATATTTAAGCGAGTTAAAATTTTTTATAAATTTTAGTTACTTCTGAAATCTCATTTCATACTTTTTTTAATTTATAATACTTACTGCGTATATCTTTTGTTTTATTGTACCAAGTTCCTTGTGTGCATGTGTGAAGTTGCTTCAGTCGTATCCAACTCTTTGAGACGCTATGGACCGTAGACCACCAGGTTCCTCTGTCCCTCTAGGCAAGAATACTGGAGTGAATGCCATGCCCTCCTCCAGGGGATCTTCCCAACCTAGGGATCAAATCCTCATGTCTCACGTATCCTGCACAGGCAGGTGGGTTTTTACCGCTAGCATCACCTGGAAAGCCCACTAACTTCCATAGATGAATTTCATTTTGTTAGTTTGAAGGTCTTACATTGAGGTTTATAGCTACTTTTCCCCCCAACCAGCCTCTTGAGCTTATCAGTTTTTGTTTTCTTTTGCAGCAAAGCTGTCTCCTACCTCCTCTGGTCTTTCTCCCTGGTCCTTCTACATCATCATGTATTTATTCCTTAGAAATGCACTCCAGATGCACTTTAATAATTCGGGAGGCTGTGTCATTGGTTATTGTTTATTTTTACAGCAATGTATTTTAGTAAGTATTTTACTTCTCATTGCTTTCATTGTCTTACTACTGGAGTTCTTACTCTAAGACTTCTTTCAGAAAGTTTCTGTGGTAAAATTTCTGATGCACCCATTATTGAAAATATTTGTATTTCAAGTCTATGTAAAATAGAATTGGCTTTGTTACAATATTCTATATTTTCAATTCCTTTCCTTGACCATTTAGTTATCATTACTCCATTATTTTTCATCTCAGATATGCATGATTCTTGTAATTTCCTTTCAGGTAATTTGCTTTTACTCATGGAAGATTTTCTCTTTCATGTGGATAATTTAAATCTGATAACTAGTTGCACCTTTGACTTTTCTAATCTCTATTAAGCTATTTAATTCTTACATGTTTCTTTAATTTGAGGATATTCCTAATCATTTAATTACACATTTCCTCCCTTTTAATTAGCTTTTCTCGGATTTTACAGTGTTTTTTTATGTAGATATGAAGAATTATTTTTCTTTCTTTTATGTTGCTTAACTTTAAATTATTCTTTTTTGACTTTATGCCTTCTGTGAAAGTTCTAGACTTGATATTTCAGCTCAATATTTCATTTTTAATGCAATGTATTCTATTATTAAACCTATCTATTCAACCCTTTATTTCAACAATTCTGTTTTTACTCCACTTATTTCTAATTAGTTCTTTTCTGTAATTGCTTTATTTCTCCTTGGAATTCTCGATATCCTTACATGTGTGCGTGCTAAGTCACATCAGTTGTGTCCAACTCTGTGTGACCGTAGGGACTGAAGCCTGCCAGGGTCCTCTGTCCATGGGGTTCTCCAGCCCAAAATACAGGAGTGGGCTTGCATGCCCTCCTCCAGGGATCTTCCAACTCAGGACTGAACTTACATCTCTTACATCTCCTGCACTGGCAGGTGTGTTCTTTACCACTAGGGCTACCTGGGAAGCCCTCCAATATCCTTACTTCCCTCTTAGAACATTTTAGTGTAGATATTTAAGATTCTTATTTCTCTCATGTGCATTTATTCTGCTTCAACCAGAATAAATCGCTCGATATGTGGTTTTACATTTTATTAATATTTGAGGTCCTCATCTCTGTTCCTCCCACCCCCACTTCATATTCCATTGGGAATAACTGTCATTGTGATTGCCAATGTCAACTTGGGAGTGTGATTGAATCATAGGCCCTTTTTCTAGATGTGTTAGGGAAGTGGCAACAATGGCGAGAGTGTTTTTGACTGAAAAGCATTTGGAGTTACCATCTTGGCTCAGTTACTCTCAACTTTACCACACTACTCCCAACATTTACTCTAGGGAAAATTCCCCTACTCTGGGGAAAATTCCTTGGCCCTTTTGAATGTTTTGTCCACCCCAAAAGTTGACTTTCCAGCTTGTCAAATTATGGAGAGTTTTGTGGTAATGAGGTAGAAACATAAAGAAAATAAGCAGCTTTTGGGTCAGATCCAAAGCACATGCCTGAAAACCATAGGTGTTTATTTAGTTCCTAATTTATGGGTCAGCAATCTAGTCTGGACAGTTCTTCTAGTCTAGCTGGAAATTGCTCACTATTGGTTGTGGGTTGTCTCAGAGTGACTATTGCATCTGTGGGCCCTTTGGCTGCTCTCTGGAGAGACCCGACATAGCCCCCATGTCTCTTCCATCCCCCCAGCAGGCTACCCTAGATATGTTCTCAAGGGAAAGGCAAGGGTGAGAAAGCTAAGACAATTGCTATACCCACGCACACTTCAGGCCCCTGTGTGTGTCCCATTTGTTACTATCCCTTTGTCTAAGGCAAGTAACATGATCAAGCCTCCCAACAGACTGAGGGTTCTACAGTTATATGGCAAAGAAGGTAGATACAGAGAAAGGTGAGAACATGGACTTCGCATGTCTACAATAAAGTGATCATAAACTGAGTTAAATTAATAACTAGTTGAGCCTTTAACTTT
This sequence comes from Bubalus bubalis, assembly GCF_019923935.1. NCBI lineage: Eukaryota > Metazoa > Chordata > Mammalia > Artiodactyla > Bovidae > Bubalus > Bubalus bubalis. The sequence continues at coordinate 68,097,603 of NC_059171.1, read as the reverse complement.
TCTAATCTCTCTTAAACTATTTAATCTGTTTCTTACACGTATATTTGGTGAAAAAATATAGATATTTATGAACCTTGTGGTATACATACTAGGCATTTTGTAGCATAATGTGTGTTGTTATCCTATGTGAAGCGAAAGTTGCTCAGCTGTGTCGACCCTTTGCGACCTCATGGACTATACAGTCCATGGGATTCTCCAGGCCAGAATATTGGAGTGGGTAGCCTTTTCCTTCTTTAGGGGATCTTCCCAACCCAGGGATCAAACCCAGGTCTCCCACATTGCAGGTGGATTCTTTACCAGCTAAGCCACAAGGGAAGCCCATGGCTTTACCACACTTCAAAAACATTCTCACTTCTAGGAACTCCTGTGTTTGGAAGTGTTCAGACATCATTCAACTTTCCTTGTCACAGAAGGTTTTTTTTATACTTTATAACTCTCTCATTCTGGACTTGGAATACTCAGGATTTCAAAGAAATTTTTTCATATATTTGGGAATTTAAAATGCTTAACTGTAGTTGAAATAGATTAACAGATGCCATAATCTGTTGCTTTCTGTGCTCCAAGTTGATACATTCTTCAATGTTGCACATTTTTTGTGAAATAAATTCATTTTTTCTATTGAATAATCCAAGTTTAAGTTTTTTGCATAGAATGCTTACTTAGTTTGGGTATTACCTTCTGTATTGGGTAAGTTTTCATGCTATGATAACTTGTGATCTTAATTTGTGATCACATTCAGGACTGAGAAAAATGATGCATGGAGGGAAGATGCCTTTGTCTAGAGGAAAGAGGCATGTTGCTCTGTTACAAAAAAAGGAATTATCATGTTCTATTTATAAAATTAAATCACTTAATTCACTACCAGACTAGCATATCCCTAACAGGCAATAATATAGACGTTAAAAATGTTAGCAGTACTGAGTCCCCTTATCACTACAGATATTTAAGCAAAAACTTCAGTTCTTGACTGGGATCTTAGAGAAGAGATATAATAATATAAAAATTGGGACAGACTAGAAGATTTCTCAGTTTTTCCCCCTACTCTGTGTTCTATGATTATTTCAATTTAGATTCCTCCCTGTTTCAAAGATATGAACATTATTATGCCCTATGACTGTCCCAGATGCTATACAGTTAAACAGTGGTTGTTCATCTGAGTATTCATACGACATTGTAATCTTAGCAGAATTAAGGCACAAGCACTTCTTAAGAGTCAAAAACCAAATTCAAAGACTTGTGTTCTCACTTCAATGACCCGTACATGACTTGGATAAATAAGCAGTGTTGCCTTGGTAAATAAAACCTTCAGATGAAATACTGGCTTCTCCCTTGGTATTTTTTCAATGAAGTAGAAAATTTATCTTAACTTCCACTAAACTAAATGTGGAAGATTGGCATTATTTCTTGAGTGCAGTGAGTATTATTCACATGGAAGAGGAACACTGGGCAGACAAGTGTTTTGAAAAAAATTAGCCTCATTCAGTTGTTTCATTCAATAATTATTTACTGAGAGCCTCTGTGGCAGATATATTGCTGGGAACAAGAAAAACAAAGATGAATAAATTCTGTTTTTTTTTCCCCTTTGGGGATCTTAAAAATTTACAGGAAAGGTAAACAGGGGATATACACTACAACACTGAAAAAAAAAGTTGTGTTTAATTATATATGGAGGGCAATGGGAATCCAGAGGGGGACACTTAGCCCAGTGGCCAGGGAAGACTTACAGAAGAAAATAAAATCTAAGCTGAGCAACAATGAGCAGGATTAGAGGTTGCAAGCTTGTGTACTTAGAACATGGAAACAATTATTAAACACTTGTTCTATAGAAAACATATGTGATATTAGGGGAAAATTGGTCTCATATTAGGCCACGAAGCACGTGTCAACCATTTTTAAAGATTTAATATCCTATTCAGCAGTCCCCAATCTTTTTGGCCCCAGGGACCTCTTTTATGGAAGATAATTCTTCCACAGACTGGGAGTAGGGGACTGTTTGGGATAATTCAAGTGCATTACATTTAGTGTGCACTTTATTTCTATTATTTTTATATCAACTCCACCTCAGATCATCAGGCATTAGAACCTAAAGGTTGAGGATCCCTGCATAGATCACATAATGCAATTAGCTTCAATACTAAAAGAAAACCAGAAAACTGCCATGTGCTTGGAAATTGAGAAACACACTTGCAGATTGCTCAGGAGTCAAAGAAGAAATCAAAGCGAGAATTTTAATTAATTCAATTCAGTTCAGTTCAGTCGCTCAGTTGTGTCCAACTCTTTGTGATCCCATGGAATGCAGCATGTCAGGCCTCCCTGTCCATCACCAACTCCTGGAGTTTACTCAAATTCATGTCTATTGAGTTAGTGATGCCATCCAACAATCTTATCCTCTGTCATCCCCTTCTCTTCCTGCCTTCAATCTTTCCCAGCATCAGGATCTTTTCAAATGAGTCAGCTCTTCATATCAGGTGGCCAAAGTATTGGAGTTTCAGCTTCAACATCAGTCCTTCCAATGCATATTCAGGACTGGTTTCCTTTAGGATGGACTGGTTGGATCTCCTTGCAGTCCAAGGGACTCTCAAGAGTCTTCTCCAACACCACAGTTCAAAAGCACCAATTCTTCAGCGCTCAGCTTTCTTTATAGTCGAACTCTCACATCTATACATGACTACTAGAAAAACTATAGCCTTGACTGGACAGACCTTTGCTGGCATAGTAATGTCTCTGCTTTTGAATATGCTATCTAGGTTGGTCATAACTTTTCTTCCAAGGAGTAAGCGTCTTTTAATTTCATGGCTGCAGTCACCATCTGCAGTGATTTTGGAGCCCCCCAAAATAAAGTCAGCCACTGTTTCCACTGTTTCTCCATCTATTTGCCATGAAATGATGGAACCAGATGCCATGATCTTTGTTTTCTGAATGTTGAGCTTTCAGCCAATTTTGCACTCTCCTCTTTCACTTCCATCAAGAGGCTCTTTATTTCTTCACTTTCTGCCATAAGGGTGGTGTCATCTGCATATCTGATGTTATTGATATTTCTCCCGGCAATCTTGATTCCAGCTTGTGCTTCATCTAGCCCAGCATCTCTCATGATGTATTCTGGTAAATAATGAAAGTTCTATATACCAGAATTTGTGGGATGTACCTAAAACAGTATTTGGAGGAAAATGTTTAGCTTTCAGTTCTGATGTTATAAATGCAAAAAAAAAAAAAAGATACTAAATATAATGAATGTAGCATCTTACTAAAGAAGTTAAGAAGTAAATGAATTAATATCATGCAAATGGAAGCAATAACAAAAAGTAAAAATAAAAAGTATCAACAGATTCAAAAGCTCTTCTTTTTTGTGGTAGGTTGACTAATGCCCCTCCCCAATATATCCATATACTGATCCATGGAATTTGAAAATACTACCTAATATGGTAAAAAAAAAAAAAAAAGAGTTTGCAGATATGATTAGGTTAAGAATCCTGAGACTGAGAGATTATCCCCAGTTGTCTGGTTGTGCCCTAAGTGTAACCCCAGGGTCCTGTAGGGAAAGAAAGTCAAAGGAAGAAGGCAGTGTGACAATAGCAACAGAGACTGGCATGATGCAGCCACAAGCCAAGGGCGATGATTAATTTTATGTGTCAACATGACTGGGTCAAAGAATGCCCAGACATTTGGTCAAACATTCTGGATGTGTCCGTGATGTTGTTTCTGGATGAGATTACTGTTTGAATCTATAGACTGAGTAAAGCATATTTGCTCTGTCAGGTGGGTGGACTCTATCCAATCAACTGGAGACTTGAACAGAACAAAAATGCTGAATAAGGAGGAGCTCTTCCTGCTGGACTGGTTGAGCCCTGACGTTGTTTCTCCGACCTTTGGACTTGAACTGAAGCATCAGCTTTTGTGTCTTAAGACTGCTGATGTTCAGACTAGAACTTACACTATTGACCCTCCTGGTTCTTAGTCCTTCATACTTAGATCCAGACTATAGCTACACCATCTGCCTTCCAGCTGGGTTTCTAGTTTGTTAACTATAGATCCTGGAACTTCTTAGCCTCCATAATTGTATGTGTCAATTCCTTACAACAATACATATATATATAATTATACATATAATGTTATAATGTATATATAATTATACATATGTATATATTTATAGTTTTCTAGAGAACCCTGACTATTTATACATCAAGCAATGCTAACAGTCTCTAGAAGCAAGAAGAGGCAAGCAGATTTTTCTGTGGAACATCCAGAAGCAGTGCAGCTTTGCTGCATGTTGGTTTTAGCCCTATGAGATTTGTTTCATAATAAGGACTTCCCAAACTGTAAAGAATAAGTCTGTGTTGTTTTCAGCTACCAGGTTTGTGGTAATTTATTTTGTTATAGCAGCTGGGGAACTAATGCAGCTAACAGACACATTTCTGTTGAGATTGATCTTGGACAAAAGAGAGGAAGAACAAATACACAATATGAATGACAAAAAATTAGGAAATAAAACAAGTACCATAGGTATTGAAATATAGTAACAGGATACTATGAGCAACTTTGTAAAAATGAATTTGAAATATTTGGTGAAATTAAAAAATTTCTGGAAAACATTACTAAAACTGACTCAGAAAGAAATGAGAAACTTGAATAGTGATACGACCATTAAAGTAATTAAACAAATAGACGATATTTCCCATAAAGATCTGTTAAATGTTTAAGAAAAAAACAAATTATTTCTGATTATGGAAAAAAAGAAACAATACCCAATATATTTAGTGAGATTATTATAGCTTTGATACCAAACCCTTACAAAGGCAATATGATAAATAAAAATTACAGGCCAGCTTAATTCTCAAACATAAATGCAAAATTAAAAATAAGACACTAATAACTGAATCCAGAAATTCATTAAAGAAAATATATCATGATTGAAATGGGTTAATTCTAAGGAGTATAAGTTGGATTAACATTAAAAATAAAATATAAAATTACAGGAGAAAAAGAATAAATCACAAAATCATTTCATTAGCTGTAGGAAAAGTATTAGATATAATTCAATACTTATTCATTACAAATAGTAATTATAAAGGACTTTCAGGAAGCTGATATACCCTACTTAACAGAACACAGAAAATGTCATATATAATGGTAAATATTTAATATCATTTTCCTTAAAACAGGAATAATAAAACTGTAATCATTCCTTCTATTCACTATTTTCCTGGAAGCTCTGACCAATATAATAAGATGAGAATAATTTTTAATTTATAAGGATTGAAAGGGAAGAAATAAACTTTCATTATTCTCTGATGATAAGATTGTCTCTGTTGAAAATGCAAAAGAATACATAGAAAATTACAGAGAATTTAGAAAGTTTGCTAGGTACAAAAATCGATATAAAATCAACAATAATTCTAAATAACAGTGCCTATTATAAAGTATATTGAAAATTAAAATTTTCAATAGTGCCAATGAAAATGCAAATAGGAATAAATTAAACAAAAGACAGAAAACACCTTTAAGGAGAAAGTTATGAAACTTTAACAACAACATTACAGAAAATCTGAATAAATAGAGGATCCTACTTTATCCATGGATTGGAAGACTCAATATCTTAAAGTTGACAACTCTTTCCAAATTCTTCTATCAATTGAGAACAATTTCAATTATTGATAAGTGGTATTTTTAAAATTTGTTTTTTAAATTGAAGTATAGCTGATTCACAATGTTAATTTCAGGAGTACATAAAAGTGATTCAGTTATACATATACAAATAAACTTATTCTTTTTCAGATTATTTTTCCTTATAAGTTATTACAAAATATTAAGTGTCAATCCCTGTGCTACACAGTAGGTCCTCATTGGTTATCTATTTTATTGATAGTAGTATATATATATATATGCCAATCCCTAAATCCTAATTTATCTCCCTCTTTTCCCCTTTGTAACCATAAGTTAGTTTTCTATGTCTGTGGGTCTATTTTTGTTTTATAATTAAGTTCCTTTGTATAATTAAAAAGTATTTGTAGAAATGTCTTACCCCTTTATCTCTCAAAGTGTCTTACCCCTTTATCCCTCAAAATTTTCACCCCATTTTGTCAAATTATAATCATATTGTTTTTAACACATGGTATAAGCTTTTTTTTAATGTAAAACTTATTTTTGAACATATTTTTGAGGAGAGTTTTTTAAAAACAAAAATGTGTTTACACCTGAAAATGAAGTGCTATAAGCAAGTTATTTGTATTTGAGAGAAAATATAAGAATCTATACTTATACTTCTGGCAGCTGTAAAAGTTTAGCTATTAAAATACAGCCTGCTGAGTATCACTCAGTATTGAAAACCTGTCCTCCTGTGTCTCATGGAAAATGCTGCACTGGGTTTTCTTTGGAGCATTACCCACAGACTGTGAGATGACTCCAATCTCTTTCAGAAGACTGGAAAAAACAAATCTTGCTAGAAGAGGTCATGATACATTCCTACTGGGAGTCAGCAGCAGCTGAGGTGAGGAGAGACTAGCTGATCCTATTAACTAGTGAATGCCTGAAACCTTGCCTCATCCCCACTATTCAGCACCCTGATTAGATTGTTGAGGGAAATAAATGTAAAATTTTCACTGTGTATGTGTGTGCTTTTAGTAATTTCTCTCAGTATCACCAAACTTTGACACTGTAAAATTTGAGTTAATACTCAAAACAGCAACACAATTAAAACCCCAAATATGGCTGATTGAGTCTAAATTTTTGGAAGCACAAAGGGCAAATAATAGAATTTTTTTAAGGAATATGAATTACTTATCAGGCAAACTGTGAGGGAAAGTTGCTTCAGTCGTGTCCAACTCTTTGTGACCCCATGGACTGTAGCCAGCCAGGCTCCTCCATCCAGGGAATTCTCCAGGCAAGAATACTGAAGTGGGTTGCCATTTCCTTCTCCACTATCAAGAAAAAAAATACCTATAAAAGTATAACAATCATAATCAGTTGTCAGGAGACATTCAACTTTAAGGAATCCAATATGTTCTTCTTTTGTGTGCTGTTTCTCAAGGACTCTATTCCTTATCAGTTCCTGGAAAACAGGAGCAAGCAGAGCTGCACAGAGTTCTCAGGACTGAGATCATGAGAAGCGGCACCTGCTTGGATTCCTTTCAGTGACTCCCTTCAGTGACTCCCTTCAGTGACCTTACTTAAATGTAATCTATTCAGTTATGCCCCTCTTACTCAGGATATGGAATGCTTTCTGGCCCTTTGAAGATTGTTATTTGCTTGGCTTTGTTTTTGCTCAATTTTTTTTTTACTGCCTAAAGCTGTCTTGTATGAAGATATATAAACATGCATTTCTGCAAATAAAGCACCCTTGTTTCACTCGAGACTTGGGTCCCCTGTGTCCCTCTTCTCCTCGACTCCAGTGCCCAGGTCCTGGTCTGTAAAGACCATAACAATCAGTAATGCAGTACGTGCATGCATGCTAAATTGCTTCCAACTCTTTGTAACCCCAGGGACTGTAGCCCACCAGGCTCTTCTTTCCATGAGATTCTTCAGGCAAGAATACTAGAGTGGGTTGTCATGCCCTCCTCCAGGGAATCTTCCCCACCCAGGGAGTGAACCTGAGTCTCCTGTGGCTCCTGCATTGCAGGTGGATTCTTTACTGCTGAACCACCAGGCGATGGACAGTTTGACAAATGGGGCAGAATCAAGAACCCAGAAAGAGAAGCCTATGCTGTAATGAAACAATTGGTCTTGTGGCTCCAAATAGAAATAATGGACTATGTAATTAATAAATTAATAATGCTCTAATAAGAGATTAACCATAGGGAAATGATGGGATTTAATTTTTACCTCATACCATATATAAGATTATAACCCATAGGATTAAAAATGTGAATAGGAAAATCAAAACTTTAAAGCTTTTAGACAACAATACAAGAGAATAGCTTTATGACCTTGAATATAGAAGCATTCTTAAAAAAGAAATACAAAATAGTCCATAATTTGGTATATCAATCAAACTGATGCTATTATAAAACAGAATCTACTTCTCAAAGCACACCAGAAAGAGAATGAAAGGCAAACCACAGAATGTAATAATTAGAGCTCAAAATACATAAAGAACTCCTATAAATTAAAAAGACCACTGGTAGGAAAACAGACAAAAGACTTGGATAGCACTTTGCAGAGAGGCAACTTGAGTGACGAACAAACATGTGAAAAGGTATTACACTTGTTAGTCACTAATCATATCCACTGGACTACCAAAATGAAAAAGTCTGGAAATACGAAGTGATGGTAAGAATCTACAGCTCTAAACATTCATATGTCATATATAAAGTGAACCAGTAAATCTACCCCTAGGTATGCTGCTGCTGCTGCTGCTGCTAAGTCGCTTCAGTCGTGTCCGACTCTGTGCGACCCCACAGACGGCAGCCCACGAGTCTCCCCCGTCCCTGGGATTCTCCAGGCAAGAACACTGGAGTGGGTTGCCATTGCTTTCTCCAATGCAGGAAAGTGAAAAGTGAAAGTGAAGTTGCTGAGTCTTGTCCGACTCTTAGCGACCCCATGGACTGCAGCCCACCAGGCTCCTCCATCCATGGGATTTTCCAGGCAAGAGTACCGGAGTGGGGTGCCATTGCCTTCTCCAACCCCTAGGTATACACCTTAGAAAAACATCTTCACATGGGCACCAGTGGACATAGACAATAATTTTATAGTAGAGTCATTAATAGCAGAAACATTGGAAGCAGCACAGATGTCCATCAACAATAGAGTGGATAAATTAGTTGAGATGTGTTTAAAAGCACTGGTTACTGTAAGATAGTTCAAAGGGATGTATTTAGCTACAAGGAACAATGTGGGTGAAACTCAGGAGAATAATAGTGTGTGATTTCATGCCAATATGCACAACTAAACCACATTATTATTTAGGGATACAAGCACATGTGTTACAACTTTAAATAAGAGAAAGGGGATGATAAACACATTTAGGATTTTGATTATCTTTGTGAAGGAGAGAAAGGTATTGGACACAGGAGGGACATACAGGAAACTTCAAAGTTACAGGCAATGTTCTTTGCTAAAGCTGATTGGTGGGTTCGTGGCTATGTTTTATCGTTGTTCCTTTTATGTTGCATTTTTGGAAATATGTTTTATAAATTCTTTGAATTTGTTCAATAATTATTACACTTTTAGAAAGTAGGTGTGTTTCGGAAGTCACTTGGGATAGGTAGGCAGAGAGAACAGCATCTGCCAAGCACAGAGGTGGCAGTCAGCCCAATGTCTGGGCAAGGATGTAAGCACTGAGATATTAAAGGAGTGCGTATTGTGACTGAGGTGAGAACAAGTGGAAGCAAATCCACAGAAGTAGACATGAGTCAGAGAGGGACTTACTAGTAAATCCAGAGCTTCTACTTTCTGCTGCAAATAATCAGAAACATTACGAAGGGATTTTAAATACAGAATGGCAGTCACAGTGCATGGTACATGAATTACTATTTTAGTGATAGAGCTGTGGCTCTCAATGCTGGTTGCACTATAAAATCCAGAGGGAGGCTTTTAAAAATGTGGGGCTCGGGCTCCTCCCCGAGATGTTCTATCATTAGCTGGAAATGGATCTTGAACTCAAATGTGACCAGGTAAAGAGGGTGGATTTGATGGGAATGATAACAACGGTGATTGTGGTAGGCAGATGTTCAAGGTGCTGTCAGTGATTTTTGCCACCTGGTACTCGGTGCTTGTGTGAACAGTGCCTTTGAGTGTGAGCAGGACCTAGTGACTTGCTTCTAATGAAGGAAATATGGCAAAGGTGATGGAATGTCACTTCTGAGATTTTATTACAAAAGACTCTGACTTTTGTCATTAGCTCCTTCTCTCTCTGTTTCCCCTCTTGATTGCTCACTCTGAGGAGGTCAGCCACTATGCTGTGAGCTGCCACCTAAGAGGTGGTCCATGTGGCAAGAAACTGAGGGGGGGCCCCTGGCCAGTAGTCCATGAGAAATTGAACTCTGCCTGTAGCCACAGATCTAATCTAACTGAGCTCACACTAGATCTTCCCTCAGCCAAATCTTGAGATGACTGCATCCCCAGTGAACACATTGGTTGCAACCTGTGAGACCCTGGATCACAGGACCCAGTTAAGCTGCACCCAAATTCCTGATCCAGAGAGACTTTGAGATAAATGTTGTCACAAGCAAACTACCTTTTGGGGCAGTGTGATATGCAGTAGTAGATAATTGATAGACTGGTGGTAGGAAGAATAATGCTCCCACTCCCCTAAGATGTATGTGTCTTCATTTCTGGAGCCTGTGAATATGTCATGTTACATGACAAAGGGGCATTTAGTTTGCTAAGCATCTGAGTTTGAGAAGGGTAGATTATCCCACTGGACCCAATGTGATGACAAGGGTCTCATAAAGGAAAGAGGAAGGAAGGAGAGGCCATGTCAAAGTGATGCAGTGATGCATGGCTGGCTTTGAAGATGGAATGGGGCCTCGAGCCAAGATATGTGGGGGCCTATAGAAGCTGGGAAAGGCAAGGGAACAGATTCTCCACTAGAGCTTAGGAAAGAAACCCAGTCCAACAGACACCATTATTTTAGCCCTATGAGACCCATTCTGGACTTCTGAGCTCCAGAACTGTAAGAAAGCACATTTGCCTGGTTTTAAGCCCCCAAGTTTGTGATAATTTACTGCAATAAGAAATTAATGCAATGATGGTAACACTAATAATGATGATGATACGATCAACATTGCCATTTTATCAGTGCTTAGAGCATGCCTGGAAATGTGTTACAGAGCTTTACATGTGTTATCTTATGGAATGCCTGAACAACCTCATGAGGAAGATATTTTTATTGTCTTTATTTTACACATAAAATCAGGGTTCGGAAAGATTAATTGACTTGCTCAAGTCATATACTTAGTAAGTGAAATTCATGCTTTTAAAAGAAGTTTTACCATGCTGTCACACATAAGATTCAAAGATTGAACCTGGGAGGTGAGAGAACTGTATGCGGAAAATAGAACTCCAGTTTCTTTCCAACTTACCTAACAGCACAGTGGGATATGGTGGTAATCACACCAGAACTGCTTTTTGCAATTGAGTCTAATTGCTTTCCTAGTAGGCATGTGGGAGGTCACGCACATTTTGACAATACTGCCATTGCCAAAAGGACTTTTTAAAATGCCTCATTCACTAATCATCATCAGACCCCGTAGCAAGTTGCTGGGAACCTCTTCACAGGAGATATTACTAATCCTTTAAGAGTCATTTTAATTTTTGGAAATAGCCAAGCTTCTTTCAGAACTAAATTGAGGAAGGTAGCTACTTGCCACAAAAGCCAGATAGTAGCTAAAACGTGTTCATTCCGGACAGTGCTAAGACCTTTATAAGCTTTTTTTTTTTTTTAAGAAAGCTTAAATCTCAGAATTAGTCTAAATAGTTGGTGTCCTTATTATTCCTACTTCATACATGAGGAAACTGACACTTAGAGAGCTTAAGCGATTTGACCATAACCTGAGAGCTAGTAAGTGGCCAAATAAGACTGCAAACTGAGACTGGCTAGCTCCAGGTCCTGTACTCACAATAACTGTGTATACTACCTTCCAGGAATTTCCTTCTGAATTCAATATGTTTAATGTTGCTATAATGTAAGGTGATCACATTTTTTTTTTTAGTAGAAGATTAGCTGTTATTAGCTTCAATCCAACTTTGATTGAACAGGCTAGATCAGTTTTTTCAAAGGCTTCCAAAGACCATTGTTCCATGGGAAATGTGAACAGAGAGCCTTGGCATATGATTTTCACTGATACTATAACACTTTTTTTTTTCTTTCAAATTTTAACATCTCTAAAATTAAAATGTACCTTACTATCATCATCATCTGGGTCTTCCTTGGTGGCTCAGACAGTAAAGAATGTTCCAGCAATGTGGGAGACCCAGGTTTGATCCCTGGGTTGGGAAGCTTCCTTGGAGAAGATAATGGCAACCCACTCTAGTATTCTTGCCTGGAGAATTCCATGGACAGAGGAGCCTGGTGAGCTACAGACCATGGGGTTGTAAAGAGTCAGACATGACTGAGTGAATAATACACACATACATATCACCATCATCTAGGTGGCAGTTCTGATATGCTTGTTTCTTCTACACAATATTTCAACACTTGAAAAATAGGTGTCAGTAGCTTGAATAAAAATCATGGGAATGATAATGAAGCAGGCTTAAAAACAGCAGCATATTCTTGGCCGTGCAGATAATGATTTTGAGTGGGAAAATGTGAGTGCCAGTAACTCAGATAAAAAGGGACTCAGAAAAATTGTGATTTGTTTTAGAAATTTCTTATAACTAATTTCATATATAAAAATATATGCAGGAATAATATATAATAAAATCTTTGTCAAAACAATTCTAAAAGAATTCTTTCAATAAGTATAAAATAAAAATTCATTCAGGAATGCATCTAATCTCAGCTTAAATAGCAACTTTTTCCTATATAATTTCTACATAAATTAATTGTGCATCTTACCATAGATGGTATCTTAGATTTGATGAAACAGAATAAGCTGAGAAAGCACTGGCCGACAAAGTTAAGTAGTTTATTTTTCTACAGGGTTTCTCAGATATTTGCATCTGCTAATGCAAATCAAAGAAGGGGAAGACAAATGTAGATTTTTCTTAAATTTATTTAACCATGGAAGCACGTTTCATGGAGTGAAATTATTCAAGGAAATAACATTTTGGAAAGCAATGAGCTAGTTGGAATAATTTGTTAAAAATGAAAGACAAGCATCACCTTTTTTGTAAGTTGCAAATATTCTCTAAAGATTACTCCAAGAGGAAAGTCTAAAATATTTCAAGAAATTAGATAATTGACACATGTAGTTGGCCCAGTGGTAAAGAATCTGCCTGCCAATGCACGAGATGCAGATTCCATCCCTGGGTTGGGAAGATCCCCTGGAGGAGGACATGGCAACCCATTCCCACACCAGTATTCTTGCTGGGAAAATCTCATGGACAGAGGAGCCTGATGGGCTACAGTCCATGGGGTTGCAAAGAGTCAGACACAACTGAGAAAACTCATTCTTTTTTTTTTTTTAATGTTGATTATTTTGAAGAATATTGCTCTTTTGAATCAGTTCAAGAATTTCATCCCAAGTTAGTTCTCTCTTCTTCCTCCCTGACCCCTTAGTTTAACACTTATCACTTTACATGAGCAAAAGTTTGTTGTATTTTCTCACTAGGCTACAACTCTTCTAAGAGGAAGATTCTCATATTTGCATCTAAATCACCAAGCACATGATGAGAGTGCTCCAAGGTAGATGAGAATGGGGCTGCATAAATGTTTGCTAGAGGCAGGAAAAGAAAGGGAAATCCATCAAATAATGATATAACATGATATAATATCTTGCTTGTAATATAATGATCCTTTTCTGTTTCTGAAGATTGGAATAGGAAATTTAGCATTAAACATTTTTCTTCATTCAAAATGGGTACTTAAATATCTTCACACTATGAATTTCTCTTAATTGCCCCCAAATCTGAGACTGACATATCAAGTTTATTAAGTGGCCTCAGACAAATTGTAACAAATTGAATATTATATTAACTTGTCCATGCAATTAACACACAGTATTTGAAAATTCCATTGATGGCAAGAGATGAGCAATTTCCTCAAGCACCTTGGCCAGGAAAGGGTTGCAGTGGGTCAGCTCACATTTTATGGGGCTGTTTCAACTGACACAAATTCTTCCCACTGGTCCCTTTGAAATGTCACAAAGCTTATTGCTCTTGTTAGAATAAAAAGGAAAAAAGTCAGTCTTATTAAATAGGTATAGATCCAAATTGGAGCTCTGATAGATTTATTCCCTCATTTATTCTTTTACTGATGTGTCAGTCCTTTACTGATCTGTTGAGGTTCTTTGTGATTTTTTTACAGTCCCTGCAGTAAATTGACCACTTGTTCTCCAAGGATAATACTCACCTACACATGCTCTCCATACATCTGCTTTCCTTACAGCCTTAATAAATATCTTGACTCCTTTACCTCCTGATTGTCTGGGTTAAAAGATGGGCAAAATTTTTGAATCTCCCTTCTTTTTCACACCACTGTCCAGCACATTTAAGTACATAAATATGCATCATGCACCTACGCCCACAATCTGTCAGGAAATTTTGTTAAATCTGAAACTCTCAAACATATCTTTATCTTTTAGTCCCCTACCATGCTGTGTTTCGGGCTTCCTCGTCTCTTGCCAGATTATTATAAAGGCCTCCAAATTTGCCTCCGGACTCCCATTTTTTCTAATCTATTCTACTTTATGCAGCCAGGATAATTTTTTTTTTCCTAAAATAAAAACAATAGATCCAATCTTTTCACTCCCTAGCTCAAAAGTCTTTACTGGCTCTCTATTTTTCTCAAAATAAAATGTAAAATTTCCAGTTTCCATTTAGAATGTAAAAATCTGGAAAAACATAGATTTCAGTGTTACTAGGAAATAAATCTAAATAATTTGTATGTTACAAGTTTATCTGAATCTACCAGAAAATATGCTGGGAATATTGAAGGCAGGAGGAGAAGGGGATGACAGAGGATGAGGTGGTTGGATGGCATCACCGACTCGATGGACATGAGTTTGAGCAAGCTCCAGGAGTTGGTGATGGACAGGGAAGCCTGGTGTGCTGCAGTCCATGGGGTCACAGGGAGTCGGACATGACCAAGCAATTGAACTGAATGACCAGAAAAGATGAAGTTACAAGACTAATTTGAAATCTCAGGAAAGTAAGTCTCTTCAAGGGGAACTGTAATACAGTGCTCTCAGCAGATGCTAGATGTCATGCATGCCAGAAACAATTCAACTGAAAATTTTAACAAATGACTCAAGGCTGAATGTGGGCCACCATAAACTACACTGCTCTGGGGAGCCACTAAAACCAAGGTAATCTGCAGGCTGTTCCCCACAGATCACCACGGGGTTCTCACAAGAAAGTCTACAGTTAGGATTAGAATGTAGATAAAGCAACCTTTATGACCCAGCCTTGGAAGTGGGGAACAGCAGATGTTGAGGGCAAGAGGCCCAGAGACGTGTCTGGATTATTCTCCACTGTTTCCTCTATGGAACAGAAGCTTTAAGGTATTGGAGGATAAAAGTCAAAGACTACTACCCTTGAGACACAGGTCAAGACCCACTGCAAATAGGGGAAAGGAGCATAAAACAAAAATAAAAACAAACAGGGAAAAAACCATTCCTACTTTGGAAGAGGCAGGAATATGTTCTGAGGCCCAACCATTAAAGAGGGAGAGGCAGATTCATAACCTATCTCTTCCTGAGTGGTAGATAAAGATAAAAAGAAGGTCTCACCCCTGAGATCCAGGGTCGGAACACCTGCCTAAGAAGGAGGATGAAGCAGAGTGAACACCACAGCTACACCCCGCAGCCCCCCAGACACTCCAGCTGGGCTAGCAATGGGGGAGAACAAGAGAATGAGAAGGGCCTCAGGTACTGAAGTGCAGGAGAAAAGAAAAAACCTGAAGCTGAAGGTAAAGCAATCAACTGAGAAAAATCCTCTGACAAACCAGTCCCACTCTAAACACAAAATATTGCTAGAGAGATGGTGAAGGACAGGGAAGTCTGGCATGTTGTAGTCCATGGGATTGCAAAGAGTTGGATACAACTGAGTGACTGAACTGAACAACAACAGCAACCAGTTATAACCAAAGCCATAGCAACACCAAAACACAAATCCACCTTAACTTTTATCCACATTGACTCAATATCCCAACACTAATGGGACTTCCCTGGTGACTCAGTAGTAAAGAATCCACCTGCCAATGCAGAGTATGCGGGTTCAATCCCTGGGTCAAGAAGATCCTCTGGAGAAGGAAATGACAACCCAATCTAGTATTCTTGCTTGGGAAATCCCATGGACAGAGGAGCCTGGCGGGCTACAGTCCATGAGGTTGCAAAGAGTTGGGACATGACTAAGTGACTAAGCAAGCAAGCAAGTGGTGTCTGTACATAGCCAGAGTTAGAATCTGCAGGTTATCTGCTGGTCTCAAGTCTATCGTGACTATCAGATCAGTGGGACACATTTGCATAGTGAAAAAGAGCCTTATTAACTAACATAGTTTTTTAAAGTATAGATTTTGAAGTCAAATGGTACTGGGGTCAAACCTCAACTTAGCTGTTTACTGGCTGTGTAACTTTAGGCAAATTACTTAAAATTTGGAGTCTGGGTTTCTTTTGTAACATGTTTGTAACAAAGTTAACCTCATAGTCATTGATTGGAAAACTGGTCCCTGTACACCAAGGACAGGGAGAGACTGAAGACCAAGGCAGCCCGCTCCAGATTGGTAGGTGGCTGGTTTAATAAGCAAAGGAATTTACATACAATGCTTGGCTTGTGTGGCTGCAAGAGAAGAAGATGTCCACTCCTGTGTACCAGAGTCTTAAAAATTTATTTAGAAGCTTTAATGGACTTCAATCACATACACTCTCCAGATGGTTTCAACAACACATTACTCTCTCGAGCCTTCATCCTTGAAAATGCTTTTCACTATGAGAACAGTGAGCAGAGTATATATTCCAAGGACAGGGGTAAGGGCAAGGAGCCTCCAATTGCCTGGTCCAGCCCAGGGGGTCAGCTGGTAGTCACATTCTCTCCAAGACTTCCTCCAACAATAACATATTGTCAGATTAAGTGAGATAACATAAGAAAAGTGCTTAGCTCATACAGCAGCACAGAGTGAGTATGCAATGAATGGAAAATATAGTAGCTACTTGTATTACCTGGTGCTTGGGCTCCAAATCCTGATGGAGACCTTTGGTGAACCTGGGAAGATCTCACATGACTACAGGGATAGGCTTTGTCTAGATGAGAATTAGGATTAGTGATTTCGTTATGCATCTTTCTTCCTCAGACAAGCTGTCATTCCTGTTAGGTTTAATAATATAATATAATAATGGGAAAGTCTTGACTAGTGGGTACAGAAAAAATAAAACAAAAACAGGATGAGCACCAGCTTCAAACCCATAGCATATTCAAAATGAATAATCAAATGGCAGAATCAAGTACTACCACTGCCATAATTTACAATAATTTATTAATTTCCTTTCTCAGTATAATTTCCAAGTAAAACACCCAGTGTCCCAAAGCCCAGTAAATTATAATCTAGGATCACATTAGAATTACTGCTCACAGACTATGGCAAAAATTAATGTTTTCTAAAAAGCGATGCAATGGAGAGGTGGACAAACATTTCTGTAAAGGGCTAGTTAGTAAACGGTTTCAGTTTTATGGGCCATATGGTTTCCAAACCAATTACTCAACTCAGCCCATTATAGCATGAAGACAGCCACAGACAGTAAGTAAACAAATGAGTGTGTCTATGTTTCAATAAATCTTTATTTACAAAAACAGGTGGTGAGCTGGATTGGTCCATGGGCTAGAGTTTACCAGCTCCTGATGTAGAAAATAAAGGAAAAGAGGAAAATTCCCTTGGATTTAGCTTCACTACTGCTATTGTCAATCCTAGCCAATTGTCTAGCCAGTGTAAAACTCAATCAGGAGAAATTTCCCACTGAGACATTAATTGATTAGATATTATTATTCCCTGGTGTCTCAGATGGTAAAGAGTCTGCCTGCAATGTGGGAGACCCAAGTTTGATCCCTGGGTAGGAAAGATCCCCTGGAGAAGGAAATGGAAATCCACTCCAGTATTCTTGCCTGGAAAATCCCATGGAAGGAAGAGCCTGGCAGGCTACAGTCCATAGCGTCGCAAACTGTCAGACACGACTGAATGACTTCACTTTCACTTTCATTGTACTATGCATTTCATAGATTATGAACAGACGTCTATTTTTCTTGGACGACAGCATATCTGACACATTGAATCACTATATAAAGTAGGATAATGTTTACAGATTGACGTTTACTTTAGTCTGTGTCAAAACTCGCTTCTTCCTAATACTCTTGTCATACCCATCAGTTCCATTCCTAGTACAAACTCCACTAATTTCTCTTTTCAGCTTCCTTTTGACCTTGGCATTTCAGGCACCTGATGCTGATTTGAGGACAGGTCCTAACCCATGACCCAGCCTGCACTCTTTCCTGTTCTGTCAGTTAGATGGTCAACAGACAGGGTCAACTGTCATGTGCCGTGCTGTGTACAGTGTGAGGGGGCTGTAAGACTGAACTGCTATCTGTTTGATACCAGGCAACTTCGTTCATGGGCTTCCCTGGTGGCTCAGATGGTAAAGCATCTGCCTGCAATGCGGGAGACCTGGGTTCGATCCCCGGGTCAGAAAGCTTCCCCTGGAGAAGGAAATGGTAGCCCACTCCAGTACTCTTGCCTGGAAAATTCCATGGATGGAGGAGCCTGGTAGGCTACAGTCCATGGGGTTGCAAAGAGCTGGACACGACTGAGTGACTTCACAACTTAGTTCATATCAACCACCTTGACGAATGAAGCAAGAAAGAGCTGAAGGGCCCTGGCATTTAGGAACAGCATTCTCTCATTTCAAAATTGCTATGAATTATATTCCTATGAAACACAGGGGAAAGGAGATGGAGTGGGGAAGAACTAAGTTGAAAGAGAATTTTCAATACTTGGAACACACAACTAAAAGCAAAATAGAGAAGAGAAAAAAACCAAGATTGTGAATACCAGTGTGGGAAAGTCTCCAGAGATGACCCCAAGCAATTCCTCATCCTGCCTGTCCCATGTGTGTCAAAAGTGAAGTTTAATTCCCGTCCCCTTAAATCTGGTTTGTATGACTTGTTGGTTAGTACAGATCAGCAGATGATCAGTGATGGTTTGTTCCTTTTGAGGCTAGATTATAAGTACCTTTGCAGCTTCTACCTGGATCTCTCAGAACACCGGCTCTTGAAACACTCTGACTTGGGCAGCTGCAGCTGAGATCCTGTATAAGACCTAGGACCACTCTTCTGGGAGAGAGGTCGCATGGAAGAACACTGAGAGACCAGACATGGTTTAAGCCATCTTTCACAACGAGCCCACTCCAGCGTACACATGCAGCGTACATGCTTGATGATCAGCTTTTTTTTTTTTTTTAATTGTAT
This sequence comes from Bubalus bubalis, assembly GCF_019923935.1. Classification (NCBI taxonomy): domain Eukaryota; kingdom Metazoa; phylum Chordata; class Mammalia; order Artiodactyla; family Bovidae; genus Bubalus; species Bubalus bubalis. The sequence goes on along the minus strand of NC_059171.1, from coordinate 68,078,556 downwards.
TATAAATGCCTGACATTAAGTTTTTGATTGCCGAGACATTCATTTCAAAGACATCCATCTCCAATAAATACATTTCCAGCTACACAAATTTGATAAAGAGCCAGCTGGCCCCTCCCATGAAGTTCCCCCTTTTTAGAAAGCTTTGTGTGACCCTGATGACTGATGTCTTGAGTGACCTTACTTTTCCTTTCTCATACTTTAACTCCCACTCTTGCATTTTAAATTCATTTAAATGAAGAGTGAACCTGCAAAACCCTAAGCATCCCACCATCCATCTCAATAGAGGCAGAATCCAGGTCTGCACTCTTTTTCTCTCGCCATACCTTCGACCTTACTGTGTGACCCCAGGCATGCCACACACTCTCCAGGACCTGTCAGTAATAAATATTATTTTTTCAAAGCTCCCTGTAAGGTATGTCTTAATGATAAGAATCACAAAGACCTGTCTAGTCATAACACTGCCTCTGTTCTTGTCAGTACAGCCAGTATTGCCTAAGTGGGTGCCCACAGGCACTCCTAGCTGCCAGCATCAGTATCTATTATCTACAGGCTGGGAGACATAAAGCAACACATGACACCAGTCTCAGCCACTATCTGCTGCAGTTGCACACGAAATCCAGGTAAGAACCACCAACTGAGCCCCAGTCAACTCACAGAACCATGAAAATTATTGATAAATATTGTTTTAAGCCACTAAGTAAGTATTATTTAATGCAGTAACTGATAACTGAGGTAGCCAGGAAAAATAATTAAATCCCTCTTCCTGGGAAACATAAACAATTGCTTTTTTTGCAATTGGAGAGGATACTAGACTGAATCCTCTCCAAGAGAGGATACTACACTGTCTAAATATGATTATTAAGGGGGCTTTTTAGAAGATGAACAGTGAGGATTTGACAAGACATATTGACATTGACAAATTTCACATTTCACATTTGGAAATGTGAAACTAAGCTACTCAAGGATTACCAATGGAGAGGAGAGATGATAGTTTGAGATAAAAGTTTTATCTGGCTTTTTTTGTGAATTAGCTCATACAGTGATCTCCGGGGAATATGGAAGACTTCCCTCATACCTAAGTCGGTAAAAAAATCTGCCTGCAATGCAGGAGATCCAGGTTTGAGTCTTGGGTCGGGAAGATCCCCTGGGGAAGAAAATGGCAGCCCACTCCAGTATTCTTGCCTGGTGAATCCCATGGACAGAAGGCTACAGAATCCAATGGAGCCTGGTGGGGGCTATAGTCCTTGGGCTCGCAAGAGTCAGACACAGCTTAGTGACTAAACCACCACCACCACCACCATGCTTAAAAGCAAGTTTACTCCAGGATCACTATGTCTACAGAAGTCCCCTTCTTTTGTGTCTGTGTTGCAAACTGAATGTTCCCAAGTTGAACGACAGACTTTAAGGTGTAAGTCTGAAAAAAAAGAAAATTGTAAAATAACTTACAATGGCCCCTGTGGATGCTTTTGCTTTAAGATGCAGACCATGAAGCACAGTTATGCAGCTGGGCTATGAAGATGGAAGTTGATATATGAGAAGTGACTTAGCAGAGGCAATGCATTCAGAAGTTTCAGTTCAGTTCAGTTCAGTTCAATTCAGTTCAGTCGCTCAGTTGTGTCCGACCCTTGGCAACCCCATGAATCGCAGCACGCCAGGCCTCCCTGTCCATCACCAACTCCCGGAGTTTACTCAGACTCATGTCTATCGAGTCGGTGATGCCATCCAGCCATCTCATCCTCTGTCGTCCCCTTCTCCTCCTGCCCCCAATCCCTCCCAGCATCAGGGTCTTTTCCAATGAGTCAACTCGTCGCATGAGGTGGCCAAAGTATTGGAGTTTCAGCTTTAGCATCAGTCCTTCCAAAGAAGGATCACCCAGGACTGATCTCTTTTAGGATGGACTGGTTGGACCTCCTTGCAGTCTAAGGGACTCTCAAGAGTCTTCTCCAACACCAAAGTTCAAAAGCATCAATTCTTTGGCACTCAGCTTTCTTCACAGTCCAACTCTCACATCCATACATGACCACTGGAAAAACCATAGCCTTGACTAGACAGACCTTTGTTGGCAAAGTAATGTCTCTGCTTTTGAATATGCTATCTAGGTTGGTCATAACTTTCCTTCCAAGGAGTAAGCGTCTTTTAATTTCATGGCTGCAATCACCATCTGCAGTGATTTTGGAGCCCCAGAAAATAAAGTCTGACACTGTTTCCACTGTTTCCCCATCTCTTTCCCATGAAGTGATGGGACCGGATGCCATGATCTTAGTTTTCTGAGTGTTGAGCTTTAAGCCAACTTTTTCACTCTCCTCTTTCACTTTCAGAAGTTTAGCCTATAGCAAAGCTGGATGTGTCAAGTACATCCTTTATTCATTCCATTTCTGTTTTCTTCATTCAGATCCTTGGTCCTTTTTTTTCTGTTGTTCTCTTAATGGTTTTGTTGTTGTTTGTTTATATGCTTTTTAAAATTTACATTTCATTTATATGCTTAAGATAGGTATCTTTTGCTGTTATACTTAACTATAAATCCTTTTTACTATTTCTTTAACAGGCTTTATTTTTTGCTGAAATATAATATTTTTAAAGGTAATCTCTATGTTCTTAGGCATTCTTTTACTGATTTAAAAAATTTGAAGTCCTTCTCACTCAATAGGTAAAAATAAATATCAAAGTGTTTTCTTCCTTTTTTGAGGTTATAAAATATTTAATTAAGATAAAATTATTTTATCATATTAAAATTGCTTTAGATAGAGTTAAAGTATATTTTTCAATAACAAGGAAATGATCAAAAAAAAAATAAGGAAATGATCAGTCAAGTATATCCAATTGTCTTAAGTTTAATATGTTACTTAACTAAAAGAATGAATTTGGAGTCATATCAATTTTATGACTGCACATAAACAAACCCATATAAAGTGACAAAATATTATAATAATCTATTTATTTCTTCTTCTTACTGGTTTGGAGATTTTTCACAAGATACTAAATTGTATTGTATAGTCTTTTGCAAAGCATGAATCATCAGAACACTAATTCTGCAGAATGTTAATTTATATTGAGTGATAGAATGGTTTTGTGATAAAACACATTTGGGAAATACTGGTTTGAACAAAAATAAATTGGTTTTTCACTCAAGCACTTGCCAGAGTATTTAATATAAATTGTGGATTTCTAAGAGTAATATAATAAGCAGCATTGCCTAAGCTTACTCAACCCTGGTTTCCTCCCATCCCCTCCCTCCCTCCTCCTTTGTCAGAACATCTTTTAGGACTAGTGTTCTATGGAGCATATTTTGGGTAATGCTGATGTGTGAGAAAAAAAATTCTGAATCAGATGTTAGGAAATCTTCAATAAGGGCCTTAGTTAATCTGGAGCAGTTTCCTCATCTGTATAATAAACCTCAGACTTTCACAATAGTTAGAAATCTGAGATGAACTCCAAAAGCTCTGTCCACTTCTGGCTATAGGTCCTTTGTCTCAGTGTTACCTAACAAAATCACAGGTACTCTATCAGCTCCCGTATGTCATGAGGCCCCTTCTGAAACTGAAAATGTAGAAGGAACATTTGCATGTGTGCTCTGTCACTTCTAAGGCATGTCCTACTCTTTGAGACCCCAAGGACTGTAGCTCGCCAGGCTCCTCTATCCATGGGATTTCCCAGGCAAGAATACTGGAGTGAATCACCATTTCCTTCACCAGTGGATCTTCCCTACCCAGGGATCAAACCCATGTTTCCTGAGTCTCCTGCATTGGCCGGTGGATTGTTTACAACTGAGCCACTTGAAAAGAATATTAGGTGATCTAAAATCTTTTTCACCTTTGACATTCTTGGTTCAAAGTTCAAAGCTTTGGATCATATTACAGAAATTGCTTACAATATCTTTGCTTATGTAGTGTGATTTAATTGTGGGATTTTGTCTATGATACACCTGGGAAGTTTGAATAAACAAGAAAAAAATTAGAGTAGGGTTTCTTCTATGTAGAGTCACAACCCCTTCTGATTTGTCTTGAATATTCCTCCCTGGCATAACCATTAATAGCATCTCCTTTCATTTCAAGGCCTAAATTATTTAGATGATAAATTACATGGTCATTTTGTCTATACTCCAAATTCAACCACCTCCCTACTTACTGACATTTTTTTTAAACAGCAGCATTTAAAAAATATCAATTTAGTATAGATACTATTCTAATGAAGGCCTTTTTATGAAATATCTTATTTAGTTCTCCTAAAACTTTGTGAAGTTGGTACTAATATCATCTCCATTTACAGATGGAGAAACTGGCATAACTTGTTCAGAAGGGATGCACACTTTTTAAGATTATTTTCCCATAGAGGTGATTACAGAGGATTAAAGAGAGGATATATGTGTCTGTATAACTGATTCACTTGCTGTACACCTGAAACTAACCTAACACTGTAAACCAAATATCGTTGTTGTTGTTCAGTCACCAAGTCATGTCTGACTCTTTGTAATCCCATAGAGTGCAGCATGCCAGGCTTCCCTGTCCCTCACCATCTCCTGGAGTTTGCCCAAGTTCATGTCCATTGAATTGGTAATACAATCCAACTATCTCATCCACTGGAGGAGGGAATGGCAAACCACTCCAGTACACTTGCTGTGAATACCCCATGAACTGTATAAAAAGGCAAAACAATTATATTCCAATAATGATTAAAATTTTTTAAAAATTGTAGATTTTTCAAAGTAGGAAATTTAACTAATGACCTTAAATTTATTATCTAAATTGCTAAATATAATATGTGGATTTAATAATTTTCCTTCAGCTATTTATTTGGTTGTAAATCTTTGATGTTTCAGATAAAACTTAAAATCCTTTCCCTTAAAAAAAAGTGATACACATGTGATCTCCAATAATCTTATTCAGAGCTTCCTCTCTTAAATCAATACAAGAGGTTGTACTCATTGCAACATCTAATACTAATTAATATAGCTCTAAAGCATATGGTTCATTCTGTCTATGCTTAAGCTATTTTTTCATTGAATATCCCACCCCTCCCTTTCCTCTTTTGCCTGTAAATGCTGTTAATCCTGTAAGTCTTTGCTTATAGTGGTCTTCACCATATGCTATGCTGTGCTTTGCTTAGTCACTCAGTCATGTCCAACTCTTTGCAACCCCATGAACTATAGCCCACCAGGCTCCTCTGTCCATGGGGATTTTCCAGGCAAGAACACTGGAGTGGGTTCCCATGCCCTCCTTCAGGGAATCTTACCAACCCAGGGATTGAACCCAGGTCTCTCTTATTACAAGTGGATTCTTTACCATCTGAACTGCCAGGGAAGTCCATAAATATTGGAGTGGGTAGCTTATCCCTTCTCCAGAGGATCATCCTGACCCAGGAATCAAACCGGGGACTCCTGCATTGCAGGCAGATTCTTTACCAGCTGAGCTACCAGGGAAGCCAGAGCTTCACCATAAAAGCTGCTTATTCTGTAGCTCATAAGGACATGTTATTAGTTGGAATTTCACTGAAAGTTATTGTCTCTGCTCTCATTTCAACATATATTCAGATATCCCCTTTGAGAGCCATAAATGATTCAATGATTGTATGCCTATTTCCAATCCAGATTAAAGTTCTTGCAGGCCTGAGGCCATGACTGCACTACACTTTCCAAAGTGCTTCTTAAATTGCAATGCCATCATAGTTAATACCATTTTAGCCTTTCACTACCACGGGGAAAGAAAATGCAAAGGTTCCTGAAAAAAAGCCACGGCTTCAAAAATGCCTAGTGTATTCTTGGCTCTTGGTTGGATAACAATAGTATTACAAGGGGTCAGAATAGCCAGCTTTGACTGTGTTCTTTGGTGACATTAGGCAACCTTTTCCTTCAAACCCAGTTTTCTCATCTGTAGATGATTATCTGTGTGATAACATATGCCCTTCCTAGTTTAAGGAATTTTACATGCATCGAAAGAGATTACTTGTGGAGAAGTGCCTTGTAAATTGTAATGTGCTAATATAAGTATATGAGGTTGATTATTTACAATGATAAAATATCTTATATCTACAGGCATTTCTTTCTGATTTTCAGAAGAAAAATTTGAAAGCAACATTTTCTTGAAGTCTTAATCCGGTTTGAAATCTAATTTTGCCCAATCAGTTCTAATAAACACATAGAAAAGGCAGCATCTAGGAATTCTAACTCCATAAATCAACAGGACAGCCCATATACATGCTGTAGGAAGTTTCCAGTGCTAGGATCAGATGCCTGCTTCTCCCATTAACATGCAGATGAGCTTTCTGGGTAAGTTAATTAGTCTGAGTCTGTTATTAGCAGGCAGCAAAATTTTCGACATTGTAGAAACAGGCAAACAAGGCATCCAGTGGTTAATAAGATCTTCGCCTGTTCAGACATCTTTCTGTTACTCTTCTTGTTGTTTCTTTCCACTCAACTCACCTATTTCCCATGTTGAGCTCCTAACCTGTCCCAGGTGGTTTGCTGAGCTATGATCCAATAATACTTGGAGGCAGGAAATTAATTTTCTGATGTTCCTACTTCATCTTTCTTTTATTGCACCTTACATGTATCTTATATTTTCCCTCACCACATTGCCTCCATATATATATATATATATTATATATATATATATTCTTCAATATCCTCCCATCTTAGGGAAGGCTGTAGGTCAAAAGAGCTTAGTTTATCAGTGTGTGAAACATTGTGTCAGGGCTAGTCAGCAATAAAAGAACTTTGAAGAAATGGCTGTGAAGTAGGCAATCGTCCCCTTATCCATGTCACGGTGAGTGGCTTGTACTCAGGACGACAAATAAACTTGATGTAGTAGACACATAATAGGTCAAATTGCCCGTTACCCTCCCAGGGCATGGCTGCGCCTCTGTTTCATGTTTTCCTGTTTAGTGAAAGCTTTCCCCAAGAGACCATTTCTCAGTCTCTTTGAACTCTGTTGGGAAGATTATTTTTCATTCTAGTAACTTATCTTAATTTTCTTTTCCCAAAGCAATTTGCACTGCAGATATAGATGGACATTTCTCTCCTTTCTGTATTTGATTTTATGTGCAAATAAAGTAAGGGTTCCCATTACTTAGGGAAAGAGACAGGAACTAACATTTGTTGAACCCCTATAATTTACTAGGCAATGTTCTCTGTGCTTTGCATATTTTATCTCATGTAGTTCTTGTAACAGTTCAGTGAAATAGATCTTACTATCTCTATTTCAAGAACAAGACATCCAGCTCTCAGAGACCAGGTACAAAATCGATGTGGAACATGAACCTGCATGTGTGCACAGTCGCTTCAGTCGTGTCCGACTCTTCACGACCCTGTGAACTGTAGCCCGCCAGGCTCCTCTGTCCATGGGATTCTCCAGACAAGAATACTGGACTGGATTGCTGTGCCCTCCTCCAAGGGATCTTCCCGAACCAGGGATCAAACCCTGGTCTCTTGCACTGGCAAGCAGGTTCTTTACCGATAGCACTACCTGGAAAGTCTGGAATATGAACCTAGGTGTGCGCTGACATGAATACCCTTGCTTTTGGTTATACTGACTGAGAGTAATGAAGTATTCTGGCTTCTTAAACTTTCTGATTGAAAGACAACCAGAAAAATATTTTTATTATAAACCATTCTTGATCACAATATTTCTAAAAAGAAACAATTGCTTGGAAAGCAATGAATGTTCTTTGATTTTTTAAAAAATAAAACTACTTTTGAGATCATTATAAATTCATAGGCATTTGTAAGAAACAGTGCAGAGAAATCCCTTGTACCCATTAACCAATTCCCCTTAATGGTTCAGTTCAGTTCAGTCGCTCAGTCGTGTCCAACTCTTTGCGACACCATGGACTGCAGCATGCCAGGCTTCCCTGTCTATCACCAACTCCTGGACCTTACTCAAACTCATGTCCATTGTGTCAGTGATGCCATCCAACCATCTCATCCTCTGTCATCCCCTTCTCCTTCCGCCTTCAATCTTTCCCAGCATCAGGGTCTTTTCCAATGAGTCTGTTCTTTGCATCAGGTGGCCAAACATTGGAGTTTCAGTTTCAGCATCAGTCCTTCCAATGAATATTCAGGACTGATTTCCTTTAGGATGGACTGGTTGGATCTCCTTGCAGTCCAAGGGACTCTCAAGAGTCTTCTCCAACACCACAGTTCAAAAGCATCAATTCTTTGGCACTCTGCTTTCTTTATAGTCCAACTCTGCCCTTAATGGTAACATCTTTCAAAACTATTGTAGAATATCAAATTAGGCTATTGACACTGATACCACCAAGATATAGAACACTTCTGTCATTGAAAGCTTCCCTAATATTTTCTTTTTATAGTCACTTTGATTTCTCTTAGGCCACACTCCCTGATTTAACAACTAGCAACCACTAATCTGTCCTCTTTTGTCATTTCAAGAATGTTATATAAATGGAATCATTTAGTATGTAAACTTATAGGATTGGCTTTTTTTCCCACTCAGCATGATTCTCTGGAGATTCATCCAGGTTTTTGCATGTATCAATAATTTGTTGCTTTTTATTGCTGAATGGTATTTCGTGATATGGATATACTACAGATGGTTCAACCACTCAGACACCGAAGGACATCTGGGTTGTTCCCAGTTTTTGGCTATTTTGAATAAAACTGTGATGAGCATTTTTGTACAGGTTTTGTGTTTCTTGTGTGTGTTTTTCTTTGGGGTAAATGCAATTACTGGATCACATGATAGTTACATTTTTAGTTTTTAAAAACTGTCAAGCTGTTTTCCAGACTGGCTAAGCCATTCTATATTTCTACTAGCAATGTATGAGTGAGTATGTTTTTCTGCATTCTCACCAGAAGTTAGCATTGTCACTATTTTTTTTTAAGTTTGTCATTTTGATAGGTTATATAGTAACATCTTATTGTGATTTTAATTCAAATTTTTCTGATGACCAAACCATTAGATCGCCAGGGAATTCCCTAATGACTCATGACATTAAACATTTCCAATGTGCTAAAATTTTCCACTTGTACTATGTATCTTATTTATTTTCAGTTCAGTTCAGTTCAGTCACTCAGTCGTGTCTGACTCTTGGCAACCCCATGAATCACAGCACGCCAGGCCTCCCTGTCCATCACCAACTCCCGGAGTTCACTCAGACTCACGTCCATCGAGTCAGTGATGCCATCCAGCCATCTTATCCTCTGTCATCCCCTTCTCCTCTTGCCCCCAATCCCTCCCAGCATCAGAGTCTTTTCCAATGAGTCAGCTCTTCGCATGAGGTGGCCAAAGTACTGGAGTTTCAGCCTCAGCATCAGTGTCCCTTTATGGGTTTTCCCATATTTTAATTGAATGATTGCTTCTTTTTTTAAATTGTTTGAGTTTTGAAATCTTCTTGATATTAGTCACATGTTAGATATGTGATTTGTAAATTTTCTCCCACTCTGAAGCTTATTTTTTTATCCTCTTTGCATTGTCTTTTTCAGATAAGAAGTTTTTAATTTTCATGAAGTCCAAATTATGAGTTTTTCCTTTTGTGCATGGTGTTCTTGGTGTCTAGTGTAAGAAGTCTTTGCCTAGGCTTAGATTCTGCACATTTTCCTCCATTGAATTTCCTTTGTAACTTTATAAAAAACTCAATTAGATTTATTTGTGTGAGTCTACTTCTAGTGTTTTCCGAATCTGTTCTGTTCCACTGATCTATATGTCTATACCTTCACCAACACCATAATCTTGATGATTGTAGTTACATAAATTCTGAAATCAGGAAGATAGATTCCTCTCATTTTTTTTCCATAATCATTTTATCTATTCTAGTTCCTTTTATTTTCCACATAATTTTTTCTCCCATAGCATCTCTGTCATCATATTTTTTCTGATGGCTTATTTTCTCTTCAAAAATTTAAAAAATTATTTTCTTCTCTAGGAATATTATTTAAAAAAAACATATTCCCCTTATTTAGGTTTTCCACCAATAACGTGTTAACCAAGACATTTGTTTTTCCTATTCTTCACAGCCATTTTTTTTTCAACTCTCTTTTTTTCAACTCTGATGCTTTCATCAATCATTTTTTTTTGGGGGGGGGATGTCAATCAAGTGTTCTAAACTGAACTTATTAGTACCCTATTCAGAACAATATATATTCTGGATTGGAGGAGAATATTGTATTTTATTAACTTGAACCACATCAATAAATAGTTTTTAGGCACCAGACTATGAACTGTGGGCTATAAAAATGTTCAATATAGTACACAATATATATTTATATGTATATATCATATATGATTTCATTTACAAAGGTATTATTTTTCATTTGAATGAGATCAGTATGATTTTGTTTTTTAATAAATTCTTGAGTCATTTATATGGACAGTGACTACATTTAAGAACTTAAGACTTGAGAAAACAGACATCAAAAAACTCTAAGACAATCAAGTTTAACTATGAGAAGGGATTAAAAGGCACCCAGGAACCACAATTTAAGATTTACAGGTTTTATAAAGAAAATAAGTCTGTTCAAGTTCCTGATTTTATTCTTGGTAGTTCTAAGTTAGAAGTGCATAAACTGAAGCTAGTCAATAAGATAAATATAAACAAAAACATAATGAACAAAAAGTATGTAGAGTGTTACAGTGATTTCAACCATCTAAGATATTCTTTTTTACTAATCATTTAAGTGGAAGATCATCAGTTTGTTCATAGAACTCAGCTTTAGCTATTGGACTTTCATGGATCAGTTGTTTCTGGCAGTTCACCTAGAACCTTAGTTTCTGATACTCCTGCTCAGTCATGTCTGACTCTCGTGATCCAATGGACTATAGTCTGCTAGGCTCTTCTGTCCATGGAATTTCCTGGCAAGTGAGTTTTTATTTCCTACTCCAGGGGATCTTCCTGTCCCAGGGATCTAACCCATGTCTCCTGTGTCTCCTACATTGGCAGAAGGATTCTTTATCATTGAGCCACCTAGAACCTTAGTTTACAGTCTCTGGTTGTTGCAAATTTACACTTCTAGGGGGACTCTTACTATGTTTTCCAAGTTTTAGAGATGATAAACAGTGATATTTCAGAGTAAGGGGCAAGTTCAGTTCAATTTAGTCTCTCAGTCGTGTCCGACTCTTTGCGACCCCATGAATCGCAGCACACCAGGCCTCCCTGTCCATCACCAACTCCCAGAGTTCACTCAGACTCACGTCCATCAAGTCAGTGATGCCATCCAGCCATCTCATCCTCTGTCATCCCCTTCTCCTCTTGCCCCCAATCCCTCCCAGCATCAGAGTCTTCTCCAATGAGTCAACTCTTTGCATGAGGTGGCCAAAGTACTGGAGTTTCAGCTTTAGCATCATTTCTTCCAAAGAAATCCCAGGGCTGATCTCTTTCAGAATGGACTGGTTGGATCTCCTTGCAGTCCAAGGGACTCTCAAGAGTCTTCTCCAATACCACACTTCAAAAGCATCAATTCTTCGGCACTTAGCTTTCTTCACAGTCCAACTCTCACATCCATACATGACCACGGGAAAAAACCATAGCCTTGACTAGACGAGCCTTGTTGGCAAAGTAATGTCTCTGCTTTTGAATATGCTATCTAGGTTGGTCATAACTTTCCTTCCAAGGAGTAAGTGTCTTTTAATTTCATGGCTGCAGCACCATCTGCAGTGATTTTGGAGCCCCCCAAAATAAAGTCTGACACTGTTTCCACTGTTTCCCCATCTATTTCCCATGAAGTGATGGGACCAGATGTCATGATCTTTGTTTTCTGAATGTTGAGCTTTAAGCTAACTTTTTCACTCTCCACTTGCTCTTTCATCAAGAGGCTTTTTAGTTCCTCTTCACTTTCTACCATAAGGGTAGTGTCATCTGCATATCTGAGGTTATTGATATTTCTCCCGGCAATCTTGATTCCAGCTTGTGTTTCTTCCAGTCCAGCGTTTCTCATGATGTACTCTGCATATAAGTTAAATAAGCAGGGTGACAATATACAGCCTTGACATACTCCTTTTCCTATTTGGAACCAGTCTATTGTTCCATGTCCAGTTCTAACTGTTGCTTCCTGACCTGCATACAAATTTCTCAAGAGGCAGATCAGGTGGTCTGGTATTCCCATCTCTTGAAGAATTTTCCAGCTTATTATGATCCACACAGTCAAAGACTTTGGCATAGTCAATAAAGCAGAAATAGATGTTTTTCTGGAACTCTCTTGCTTTTTCCATGATCCAGCGGATGTTGGCAATTTGATCTCTGGTTCCTCTGCCTTTTCTAAAACCAGCTTGAACATCAGGAAGTTCACGGTTCATGTATTGCTGAAGCCTGGCTTGGAGAATTTTGAGCATTACTTTACTAGTGTGTAAGATGAGTGCAATTGTGCAATAGTTTGAGCATTCTTTGACATTGCTTTTCTTTGGGATTGGAATGAAAACTGACCTTTTCCAGTCCTGTGGCCACTGCTGAGTTTTCAAAATTTGCTGGCCTATTGAGTGCAGCACTTTCACAGCATCATCTTTCAGGATTTGAAAGAGCTCAACTGGAATTCCATCACCAGGGGCAAAGCTGTCTCTAATTCACAAGTATCTGTTACCGCTGTGTTGCTCCATCCCCATCTTTGTAAGCTGTTACACCCTATGTAAGGAACACAAAGTTTAATAGTTTTTTGTTGTTGTTGTTTGTTTGTTTGTTTGTTAGCCACTGAGAATGATATGACTTAACAGGAGCATTTTATCCCATCCAGAAAGTAAACATTGGCATGAAATATATGTTCAAGAGGGCTGTCCCTGTGTCTCACCAGTAAAGAATCTGCCTGCCATGCAGATCTTCCCATGTGGGGAAGATGCCCTGGAGGAGAGCATGGCAACCCACTCCAGTATTCGTGCCTGGAGAATCCCATGGGTAGAGGAGCTGGAGGGCTACAGTCCATGGGGTCCCAAAGAGTCAGACGACTGTAGTGTCTGAGCATGCATGCATGCAAATGTTCAAGAAAGTATAAAGCTGTAGCTAGAGGAGGCAGTTGTATAAAATCCATTTGGAAATGCTGAGTTTTTCTTTTTGATCATGATTACACCCCTATCTAACCTTTACAGTTTTTAGTTACAGAAATAATATGGATTAACCACAACTCCTAGAAAAGTTCCCCATTGGAATTTTAAATTGTGAACAATTTTCCCTACTATCTGAAGATAGAAGATTTCTATCTCCTAGAAGATTTTTTTCAGATGTCCATTTGAGGTTTTATTTAGTGTTAGAAAGCAGCCATTATCTTCATGGACCTTAAAACCCATTTTGTTTCCAGTGTTTCTTTTAGAATTTGGGCCAAAATTTGTGTCTCTAGTGAAATCCTTTAACTTTTCCATGGAGTTGTCTTTGTAAGGACTGTATTAAAGAAGCATATTTAGCATCATGATGTGGTAAAGCACTTAATGTATTTGAAACAGTATCTCTCTAACTATGAACCTCCACATTTAGGATAGAAATATTATTTGGGGGGTGGGAAGAGTACAGGGCAGAAGAATCTTAATTTAAGCATTATTCCAAGTCAGTTAAATTATTCCAAACTTGTATTGGCTATCAGAGAATATATTTTCCTTTTTATTTTTAACAATCTGATATGTCTAGAAAGGATCATTGTTCATCAGTTTGAATCAACTGGGTTTCCCATGAAGGATCAGCTTCTATAAGAGAGACCAAGCTAGTTATTGCCTATCAACTCTTTTTGGCCCTATGGACCATAGCCCGCCAGGCTCCTCTGTCCACAGGATTCTCTAGGCAAGAGTATTGTAGGGGTTGCCATTTCCTTTTCCCGGGGATCTTCCCAACCCAGGGATTGAACCTCCATCTCTTATGTGATTGAGTTAATAGCTTTAGAATATGGTCTAGTATATTACTAAAGACAAAAGAGAAATTTATGATTATCTGAGAAAAAATGATCTGGATTCTTATGTGCTCTGTACTAATTATTCTATCTCTGTACATGAATGTCTTGCCCATAAGAATTCTGATATTATAACTAAGTATTTCTCTTGAAACACACATAATATAGAAATGTTAACCATATCCAGGACATTTTCCTAGGACTTTCAATGATAATTATTCTGTAGCATAATTTATCTAGAAATACCATTTGTAAGGTAAGTTGTATCTTTCAAGTTTGTTTTGATTTCTAGCTCATTTACGTTCTAATAGTCATGTAAAAGTTCAGTTACAACCAAATTGAAATTATCCATTTCATTTTTTTTATAAAATTTCTTAATTCATGTCTGAGCTTATTTGCGAAAGAGAAGATAAACTTCTCTTAAACTGTTGTCTCTACCCAAAATACTATCTGGGAGTTTTAAAGACTATTTTTTAAACACTACTAATGATTTATCTTTATTTAGCTTAAAATTTTGAATCTTTATGCCATCTACTTCTAAGAGAAAAGCTTCTTAAATTGCCTTTATGTAGTATATTTCCCTTTATTTATTTTTCCTTGTCAGGGTCATTAAAAAAAATATGTATAACAGGGCTATTTAAATTATCTCCTGAGCTTTCCCTCTTTACTCCTTTTAACAGTCTCTCCTGACTAAAGAGATAATAATTTAGTGAACAAATTCGAACAGCTATGACTTAGCAGTCACGCACGTGTGACCATTCAGGACAATTACTTTCTTGCAAAATCCTGAATTCTATAGGAGTATAATTTCTGTATAATTTCTAGAGGCTTAGGAAAAATTTTAATTATGGTTCTCAACTTTTCTCTACATTGGTTTAAATGAAGCTTTTATATATTGATTTCTGATTTAGGCATTTAAAAGATATTGTGTCCAATGTGATTGTTCCTTTCCTGAGAACAACTCTCGCAAAAGGTAGCTCAGGAGGTCAAAGAAGGAGCAGAAAGAATTAGAGGATAAGACAAGATAAAGAGAGATGCAGGAAGTATAGATTTCAAATGGTTGAACAGGCGTAAAGAAGAGAGCCTTTGTAAGAGATTTTCTTAAAGTCAGAATTTTATTTATTTGAAGATTTTTTAGCATGTAAGTTAAAAAGATGACTACTGAATGTTTGATCTTTGCTTTATATTTTTTTCTGAAGCTCCCCTACATTTTGACATGTAAAAGTCCCACAAAATAACCATTGTTATTCAAAGTAAAAGCAATTTTGCTACGCATCAAGATAAGCACAAAAATTATTGTTACAGTGAGAATTTATAGGAAAGGAGCTTGTCTGCCAGGAGCAGGTTATAGCTTTGCTATAGACAAACTCATGACAAATAAAACAAAAGGCCTCTAAAATTATCCAAGAATGTGTATTTATCAATAATGTTTTGGGTTTTCTAATCAGATAGTAGCTAGGAATGGACTGTGTGATCAAAAATATAGCAAGTGTGAACCTTGGAATATAAACTAAACAATATGACCTACTTTCAAGAATTGGCAAGATGGTTTGGAAACTGGTCAAACCTGTGCCCTCATCTGTTGTTTGTGGAGCAAATTCTTTTACATGCAACAAACACAGACCTTCCAGGACAAAAGAACTTCAGTCATTCACCCACTTACAAAACACATACACATGTATGTACATACATTATGTATATATAATATATATAACATATATGTATGTATATAATATATATGACATATATGTGTGTGTATATATATATGACAGATTTATAATTAGCCTGGGGTATGGGGGCCGGAGAAGGCAATGGCACCCCACTCCAGTACTCTTGCCTGGAAAATTCCATGGACGGAGGAGCCTGGAAGGCTGCAGTCCACGGGATTGCTAAGGGTTGGACATGACTGAGCGACTTCACTTGCACTTTTCACTTTCATGCATTGGAGAAGGAAATGGCAACCCACTCCAGTGTTCTTGCCTGGAGAATCCCGGGGATGGAGGAGCCTGGTGGCCTGCCATCTATGGGGTCGCACAGAGTCGGACACGACTGAAGTGACTTAGCAGCAGCAGCAGTATGGGGGTAGGTGTTTGGAAGGATGTAAGGCCTTCCTTACATTCCTAAGTCACAGTTCGTGGATGGGTAACTAATCTCCTGGGAGCCAGGAAAAAGTACATCAGCAAAGGTTTTCATTATTGTTTGGGGATCAGCAGAGCATAGAGGCCACTTAATCCTGGCAATTATTAAGCAATATCTATTAACTACAAAGCTCTTGATGACACAGAAGAGATTTATCATACAGTACAAACCTCAGTAGGGTCAACTAAAGGACAGGAGAAACTGTAAGGGCCCGAGATGGCATCAGTTATGCTAACAGCAATACCAATTTGTCTGGCTTTCAGATATAAGGAGCTATTCTTGGCTATTTGGTTTTAGGAAGCTGAAGTGAATTGTTGACTGATTACACAGATATAAAATCAGCTATCATGATTGGTTTTACCATGGCTATAGAACAATAATTGATTAATTAAACAAGTATAAAATCTGTGGACTATTTTTTACCATGTCTACAGAACATACAAACTTCTCCCCAAAATTTTCAAATTATTATCATTTTTTAATTTTCATGATGGTTAATGCAAGGGAGTCATTAAAAAAAAAAAAAAAACACAGATGGCTAGAATAAGAAGCAGTCAAGGGGCACTTAATGATCAAAACCTGGAGTCAAAAATTCATCAGAAGCCCTTCCCTCTACTGAGACCCATAGGAAGAAGTTATGATTTAGTCAGTTTCCAGGAGCTTGGACAACTCTATTATTTAAGGTTTTTTCATGTGCTTCTGAGAGTTAAAGACTATCTCAACCTATATTGCTGTTTTATGGGTGAGACCAGAGGGATCAAGAAAATTGTCTAATCTAGCTAGTTATTGACTCAAATGAGACTAAAACCATAACTCTTCACTTCAAGTCTTATAACCTCGATTTTGGTCTCTGAATGCAAGTGTGGATATTCAGACCTTTACATTGGTTAGAGTAGTTCTGAGCCTTGTAAGATCTGATTCCTGATTATGTTTCTGGATTGTTTTCATTAAGTTATTCCTTGAGAATCAGAACTTTTGTTTATTTATTTTTATTGCTTAATTTCTAACATCTAGAACAGTGATTGGCACATAGTGAATATATATTCTGAATGACTAAAAGAACAAATGAATTAATAAATTTACTAGTCCTCTGATGGCCTAAATATACCTTCTGGAGCTTCCCTTATAGCTCAGTCGGTAAAGAATCCACCTGCAATGCAGGAGACTGAGGTTCAATTCCTGGGTTGGGAAGATTCCCCTGGAGAAGGAAATGGTAACCCACTCCAGTATTCTCGTCTGGGAAATCTCATGAACAGAGAAGCCCAGTGGGCTGCAGTCCACGGGGGTCGCAAGAGTCAGATGTTACTGAGTGACTAAACCGCCATTAGTACACCTCCTAGGAACTGGTCCTTACCTTTTTGTTCCTTAGTTTCTTCCCTTATTTAAAAAAATGTAATGGTGGTTAATCTTTAAGGACTTTTCAAATCTGGCATCTAATTAAGATATGACCCGTGAAGTTTACATTCTGAGGTGAGAATTCTATCAGATTGAGAAAGTAGAAATAAAAAAAGCATTAAAATATGTAGTTCAGGTTGTGAAATTATAATCCACAGTGGATAGGTAGGGGCTTATATAAATAATACAAGGTCTTGTAAAACTTCATTTTATATTGAGGTAGAAAGAAAGTGAAGTCGCTCAATCGTGTCCAACTCTTTGTGACCCCATGGACTGTAGCCTACAAGGTTCCTCTGTCCATGGGATTTTCCAGGCAAGAATACTGGAGTGGATTGCCATTTCCTTCTCTAGTATTAAAAGTAAGAAAGACACACCACTGAAAATTATGGTGAATGTGGCCTAATGGATGAGATAGTTCTCGTTCATTGTATAGAGAAGAAAGAGGCTTCACTGTTCCCACTCTTGCACCCTTAAAAGCAGACTGAATCAAGAGCACTTTAAGAGTCCCCTCCAAGTATGGACAAGTCCCAGCAAAGATGAGCCAGGACAGATGTATTGCCAGGTTTCCTAGGCAACAGAGCCCCTTGCCATTATATTATAACAAGAAGAGCCATGTACAAATGAAGAAAACAGTAATCAAGAGGGAAAGAGATAGGATTTGGATAAAATCTACCTGTGAAGAAAGTTTGAAGAGGTTTTTGGGAGGGGTTTGGGTTGTAGAGGATGAGACTGCAACTGGAGCAAAATTGAGATCTGAATTTAAAAGGGTAATACTGAAGTGCATGTTTAAGACCATCTAATATGAGGTATCCCAAGCCTTTTTTCTGCTGTTGTGGTCATAATTTGTGTTCATTAACTTAGGTCATAAGTTGTGTCATTAACTCGGGTTGCCCCACAGGTTCTATTGGCTGACAGCTTTCCCTGCAACTCAGAATCTTTCTCAACTCATTTCTCCATTCAGCTGCTACCCAGTGATTAGAGTGAACATGTGAAGTGAAACTGATTTGTCATTCTTGTCCTCCCTGCCCAATGGTCGAGCACTGCCTGTTAGGGTCAGATGCTTCTCTTCAGAGACATACAAAGGACAATCTCTGAGTTTGTGGTAAAATAGACTGGGGGAAGATGGGGCAGACCCTCAGCAACTCTCAGAGTGATAGCCCTGTGAACACTGCTTTAGACTACAAAGAAAGGTACCTTTCAACTCTGTGTTCTGGCCTTGAACCAGGAATCTAAGATAATCAGCTTAAGGAGATAGGCTGGGAGCATGACCTCTGGAGAAATGGAAGTCAAAATTGCTGTTGGAGAAGGAAATGGCAACCCACTCCAGTATTCTTGACTGGAGAATCCCATGGAGGGAGGAGCCTGGTAGGCTCCATGGGGTCTCAAAGAGTCAGACACGACTGAGCTACATACTTTACTTTTACTTTACTTTAAACAGAGACTATTCTTCAATCTTTATTCCTGGTTTGCCAAGAGAGAAAGGAGGTCTTCTAACACCAGGATTCTGGGTTTTTGATGGAGTGGTCATAAGCCTAAAATAAAGGGAGAGTTGGCTTCAAATCCTGCCTTTGCCGTTTGCTAACCCGGTCATGTTGGACTGGCTTCTTAAACATTTCAAACCTTAATTTTTCAACTGTAAATCAATGGTACTAGTACCCACATTAGAAAATTTTTTGTACAGCAATTAAATTTATTGTAAACAATTAAATAAGTTTATATGTAAAAAATGATTGGCACAGTGCTTAAATTTTAAGCAGTTATTAAATGTCAGTTATCACTGATATTCTTGGCTCATTTCCATGATAACTTACGTACATGACATTTTTTTTCCTGTTATCTTGCATTGCTTACTGAACTGAGTTGGAAACCTTATTTACAAATCCCTTGCTCCCATCAATAAGTTGAATTGCTCTTTAACTTTTTAAAAATTCTCCATGCTTCTTGAATCTCTGATTTTCATCTACACATCTGAGTTTTAGAAATTACCAAACGTGTTTGCACCTCAGAACCCCTGTGCCTGTGGATTTCACTATCAGGCATTCAAATGATTCTCTTTTATTCATGCTCCGCCCCACCCCCATCAGATGTAGCCACATAATCTACTTAAACATTGCCCTTCCAAAGAGACCTCCCAAACTGATCAATGCGTCTAAAAGATGTCTCTCTCCAACTGAGATAACTCTCTAGATTCTGCTCTTCTGAATTATGCTTCATAGCACTTTTCCTTACTAAAATTATATATGTTTCCTTGTCTATTGCTTGTTCCCAGCAAGATATAAATGAAAACAAGGTCTTCTTTTAGCTTGTACATTGCTACATGTCCAGCACCTAGAATCATGCCTGGCACATAGTATGCATATACACACATACAGGCACATGCTCATAAGTGAAGGGATGATGGATGGATGGATGGATGGTGATGGATGGGTAGATGAATAAAGGAAAAAAATGAATAAATAAAAAGTGAATGGTCATAGGCTTGTTCCAGTTTTAATATGCAACTTCAACCACTATAAATAGTACTACAATGATCAGTTTTATAAAATGTCACCTCAAACACATATATAGACATTTTTTTTCTAGAGAAAACACTTAGGAATGAATTTGCTAGATCACAGGGCACATATGTTTTCAACTCTATTATATATTGTAAAATTGTTCTCCAGTGTAGTCAAATCTATTTACACTTCTACTGGTCGTGTATAACAGTTCTTAAGGATTATCATTCTTGTCAATATTTTGTATTATCAAATTTAAAAATTTGCCAATCTAATCATATAAAATGATATATCATTATTATTTTTAAATATGTGCCTCTATGACTGCTACTGAAGCTAAGAAAACATCCCAATAAATCCTCAGGCCTGCTGTGCAATCATTCCATCGCCACAGTGGTATCTGAGGGACTAAAAGTTTTTCTTTCTCTATTCAGAGCAAATATTTTCAATGAAATGCTTACTCATCATTTTCAGTTGACTTTCCATTTGCAACCTCTGTCCCATGTTCAAGTTATTATGAGAAAAGCAGAACAAACACTGGTTACTTTCGTATTCTGGGTCTAGCAGTCTTGGGTTTGGGCAAGGTACTTAGGATTTCTGAAAGTGAAATTAACCAGCACTTCCGCCCTTCCTCCTTTGTAGGATTGGTATGAGAATCAACTGTGACAATTGAATTAATGTCTAAAGAGCTACATGAATTTTAGGTATTAATACACCTTTTTTGCTGACCATCGTGAGGCTCTCCAGGAAAAGGCTTCCTCCTTGCAGCTAAAAGACACCCAGACAGAGTAAATGCATCCCTCTGTTAGGGCTCAGTGTGAGACTGAAGCTATAATCTTCCCCTGTGATTTTTTTTTTTTTTTTTTTTTTTTTTGCTTAGAGAGTAAAGGGTTCAACTACACATAAACTATTAGGTCAGTGGAAGTCCTATTCAATAAGGAATTTACTCTTTCAATAATGAGCACTCCTTTAGCACCTTTGAGGCTGCCCCTCCCATGTTAAAAGAATGTGCACAGTATTTGGTTTCCATGTGGCAGTGCCTGCCTCCCAGGATTTACCAAGGAGCTGGAACAAAAGGCCCCCCATTAGGTCTCTAGACTCAGTGAAGAGCCAACTTTAAGTAAGATTTTCAAGTCATGCAAGTCTGTCTTTATGTTTTGGATACTTTCTTTCCTTTTTCCTATGCATGGACACCACTTTTTTTCTATTGCATACACACACACACACACACAAACACCCCACATCAATAGTGTTAAAGTAAATTTCTCTGTGCTCCTTCATCCTGCCAGAGTTCCTGGGGATTTTCATTTTTGCAGAGATCAAAGCTTTAATCTCTAAGGATTAAGTCTTAGGAATTGCAAGTCTCATTTTGTGTATGGAGGATGTCACTGGGGCACAAGAGGACCTAGTGGAGACCCAGGTTAGGAGGTCAGATACGGCAGGTGAGGATCTGACTCAGTGAAAGGCAGCCCTAGTCAATGTACAGTCTCAGAAAGGAGGAAATTAGAGACCAGGATATAGAATATTCTGGAAGGCTGGAGTTGCTATGGCAATCAGGGATGTACGGTAACACATTTTGAAGTGGAAAGCAATTTGAATGAAGGAGGCATTTTTCATCTTTAAAGAGAGGTTTGAAGAAAAAAATAATATGTTATTTAACCCACTTTATGAAAAGAGACCACAGTAACTTTGCAATGTAATGTAAGCTATGCATTTAAGGTCATTTCCTGGTGTGTTCACACTGCCTTTCTATACCAAAAGAGCCTTGTGAAACAAAGCAAGAAAATACCTCACAGCAGTATTTCCTTTCTGAAACAATTTCTTAAAAGTGCAGTATAAAAGTACTATGTTCACATAGCCTGCAGTGCCCATTACCGCATAAACTAACCAAGTGCCCTACAGTGTACTGAGTGCTGAATACACTTTACCCCATTTAGTCATATAACTCTGTGAAGAAAGCATGACTATGCCCATCACATGAAGGAAAGAACCGAGGTTCAAAAAAATTAAATGACTGATCCAAGTCCTGACAGCTTCAGAAAAACTAGTGTGATGTTTGATTTTATGTGCCAACTTGGCTGGGCCAGTGTCAAGATATTTCGTCAAACATTACTCTGGCTGTTTTTGTGATGGTGCTTTCGGATGACATTAACATCTTAACTGGTGGACTTTAAGGCAGGTTACCCTCCATAATGTGGGTGGGCCTCATCTACTCAGCTAAAGACTTCAGTAGAAGAAAAGACTAACCTCTTCTGGGGAAGTTCCCTGGTAGCTTAGATGGTAAAGAGTCTGCCTGCAGCATGGGAGACATAAATTCAATCCCTGGGTCAGGAAGATCCCCTGGAGAAGGAAATGGCAACCCACCCTGGTATTCTTGCCTGACAAATCCCATGGACAGAGCAGCCTCACAGGCTACAGTCCATGGGGTTGCAAAGAGTCAGAGATGACTGAGCAACTTCACTTTCACTTTCAACCTCTTCTGAGCCAGAGAGAATTCCACCAGGAGAAGGCCTTTGAACTCAAACTGCAGTATTGGTTCTTCCTTGGGTCTTTAGTCTGTAGGCCCACTCTGCAGATTTTAAGCTTAACAGCTTCCATAATTGCATAAGCTAGTTCCTTAAAATAAACCTCTCTCTCTCTCCATACACACACACACACCCCTTGGTAATTCTCTTTCTCTGTAAAGAATCCTGATGAACACAATTAGTCTAGGATTACAACACAGCTCTCTCCATGTCTCTTTCCTCAAACCTCTGTAGCCTCCCAATACCACTGATAGGCAGCAACTGTAACGTAGTCCTAGACTAATCACCATGGAGAAAGATAACCTCAGAATGGAGCTTATTGCACAATCAAGAAATCAGTGAATGAAGTCATGTGGAAAGCATATGGACACTGAGAGTTTAGCCTAAACCCAGCATTTACTTGCTCTGTGAGCGTAAGAAAACGACCTACCACTTCTGAGCCCTCAGTTTCTTCATTTGAAAAGTGGAGATTGTGCTTATTTCCAGAAGGCTGATGAATATTTTGGTTATCTGTCACCAGAAAACAAACCACTCCAAACCTCTGTGGCTTAAAATGACAAAAGGAATCATTTGTTTGCTCACAGTTTTGTAATGTGGGCAGTGATTGGTGTGGATAGCTTTTTTTCTGCTCTACATTGTACGTCTTAGGCTGAAACATCCAAGATGGCGTCTTCATTCCTGTGTCCGTTGGCTCGGCTGGGATGGTTGATGAGGCATCTCCATCTTTCTTAATCTTTCCACGTGCCTAGCTTGGTTTCCTTCACATCATGAAAGTATCTTGCATTTTGTCTAGCTTAAAGTGAAAGCAGAAGCTTGCAGGCCCTGAAACCTAGATCAAGACTTGGCACAGCATCCCTTCCGTCTCATTGCACTGGTCAACATCTGCCACACAAATTACCTCAGAACCAGTGGGAGGGAATGATACAAGGGCTTAAATAGCACGATACATATCTCCTTTGGAACTACAAAAGTGACGCTTTATTACAAAGGAAACCAAATAAAAGGGCTCATTACAGGGTGCAGCTCAGAAACACGTGTTAAAGAAGGCAGAATTAATTCAGATAAAAACAATTCTTATTTGCATGGTTCTTTTCCTTCTGCAAAACATGTGCATAGAGATTTGTCTAAGCCTCAGATTGCCTCCGAGGTCCAAGAAGAGAAGAATAGGAATTGTTTTTCTTTTTTTAAAGTGAGAACGCAGTAACTTGCACGATGTCATACAGTTGTGGTAAAACAGGTAAGTGGTCTGTGTCAGATTCTATGTGCTGGCAAACTGATTCACCAAAAAAAGAGTCAGTTTGTAGCATTTGACAATTTCTGTGGTGTAAATATTCCCAGCATAGCTGATTCCAAGTCAAGCTGGGGAAAGATGAGTGTGAACAGCTCTCATCAGCCCATACATGTAGCTCCAGTACAACATGAGCTGGAGGATGACAGAGGCTGATCGCCAAGAAAGTCAAGGTTCTGAAGTCGAAACATATGAGTAAATATATATTTATGAACTTTGAATGATCAGTCCTAAACCAAATAACCCTGAGACTCCTGGGGCTTCCCTGATGGCTCAGCGGTAAAGCAGGAGTTGATGGCTTGCAGCAATGCAGGAGCCGCAAGAGACATGGGTTTGATCCCTGGGTTGGGAAGATGTCCTGGAGGAGGGCATAGCAACCCATTCCAGTATTCTTGCCTGGGGAATCCATGGACAGAGGAGTCTAGTGGCCTACAGTCCATAGATGGCAAAGAGTCGGACACAACTGAAGCTACTTAGTTGGCACACACGCATAGCATGTATGGAGGCAAATGAGAAGATCATGACTCATCATATGGCCTAATTGAAGCAGGATATTTCCTCATAGAAAATAAAATAATAAGCAAACAAAGAAATGATGTGAAATAAGCAATCTGTCTTTGCTACCCTCCCATCTTCTTCTGGGGTCCTCTCCAAGAAGTGTGCTCCTGAAATATTTCCTTTTCCAGCTCTGGTAGCCTGCCAGAGCCCATGGGGTTCAGGTTTTTCCTCTCCTCTCCAAAATGAAATACTCATAAAAGAGTTTAATCACTGGTAATGGCTTCAACTATTAAGATTCCAGAGTATTAGGCAGCCCCATGTTTGTTGATGAATCTCTCCAAAATGCATTTGTAAGTCAGTTGTTTGGAACCTAGTGCACATTACCCCCCATAAATTACAATACGTAATAAACAGTCCTTACACAAAAGTCTACTTTGCTGAGATCAATGAACCCTGACGGATTCTTCCTAAAAGGCAGAAAATGATAACTATTATAAAAATCAATAAATTGAATAGTCAACCAGATTGAATGAAATATTTTGAAATGATTTTTTAAAAATTTATACAGGTAAATTAGGTTTAATTAGGAGTGTCGCTGAATGCTTTTGGGAAGATAGGAGGTTTCTTGACACTAAGAGTTTTGTGGTTAGACGATGGTTCTAGTATTACATCTCACCATTTTCAATTAGGCGTATTTTTAGCACTAACTAGGCTTCATGTATCCTAATCATTACTAGTGTTGTGTTTGGGGACATCACAAGTGAAATAAAGAATTTTGAGATAAGGAAATGAAAAGAATGAAAGAGGAGATATTATCTTGATGAACTATTTCTTAGGTATCTTCTCTGCTGCACTGGTCCCACAAACTGTTACATGATCGGTTAAATTTCAGAAACTGAATACTAGATCCCTTATTTGGAAAATCATGTTGCATGTTAACATATATGTCATTTAAGAATAAAGGAGGACCTTATTTATTTAAAGTAAACAAGCTTAACTAATCTGTAATCTCTTAGCTTGCTAGACAACAGATTCCTTTGCTTAACTAATATTTGTTAACAGTCAACAAAATTGGTAGGTTGTGGAGCAGTATTTCTCCAGCCGCAGGTCCTGACCCAGAAGTGAATCATGAAGTCATTTGAGCAGGCTATATAGACATTAAAGAACAGAATAGAGTAAAACATTTCAGATTCCATTGCAAAGGATATATCATTTAATACAAAAACTTAAAATACATTTTAGTTTAGGAATATGTGCATATATGTATATTAGGTCACAATGAAAAATGTGTTTCCTTTAAAATTTTGTTGTTGTTGTTGAGACAAAGTTGAATATTTTTAGTGATAAAAGGTACAATTCACAAAGAAGATAAACATCATAAACCATTAGACACCTAACAATAAAGAAATGACAGTACATAAAGCAAAAACCAGAAGAAATATAAGGGAAGTGAAAAAATATATAATCATAGCGAGACATATTAACATTTCTCTGAGAATATGAAAAATGTGTTTCTTACAGTGATTTGTCCATTTAGCACATACGTTGGGAAACCTTTCATAGTGAAATTGAATAATTAAAATGAAGGACGTCAGTTTATTCATTATTATTTTTACTGGGATATTAGATCAATAGAACACAATATACTTATCATATATGTTGTTATAAAGCATAACAATAAAATAAACACCAAGATTCTAGCATACAGTTTAAAACTTTACTGGTATTATTGTATCTATCTACATGCAATTCTGGCTCTTCTATTTCATTCTTGGCCTCTGAGTAAGAGATAATCACTATCTTGAAATTAGCATTGAATACCTTTGTCTTTTTCCCCAATAATTTTTATCAAATGTGTAAATATTCTTAAATTTAATTTTATTTTGTTCATTAAAGAGTATCATACTAAATAGAGTCTTCTGAGATATATTTTTTTAACTCGACATTCTGTTTCTCCAGTTCATGTATGGTGGTCATGTAGCTATGGTGCATTTATTTACTATGATATTTTCCTTATTGCAAGCAGTTCTGAAAATTTCTCCTGGTAAACATGTTAAAGAGTTTCTTGAGGGATGTCCCTGGCGGTTCAGTGGTTAAGACTCTGTGCTTCCAATGCAGGAGGCACAGGCTCAGTCCTTGGTTGAGGAACTGAGATCCTACATGCTGTGTAGTGTGGCAATAAGAATAAAAAAGAGAGTTGCTCTGAGCTATGTATCAGGAATTTCTGTATGATCTATTACTAGAATTGGAATTTTGGAATCATCAGTTCAGTTCAGTTCAGTCACTCAGTCGTGTCCGACTCTTTGTGACCCCATGAATTGCAGCACACCAGGCCTCCCCGTCCATCACCAACTCCTGGAGTTCACTCAGACTCACGTCCATCGAGTCAGTGATGCCACCCAGCCATCTCATCCTCTGTCATCCCCTTCTCCTCCTGCCCCCAATCCCTCCCAGCATCAGAGTCTTTTCCAATGAGTCAACACTTCGCATGAGGCGGCCCAAGTACTGGCATTTCAGCTTTAGCATCATTCCTTCCAAAGAAATCCCAGGGCTGATCTCCTTCAGAATGGACTGGTTGGATCTCCTTGCAGTCCAAGGGACTCTCAAGAGTCTTCTCTAACACCACAGTAGAAAAGCATCAATTCTTTGGCACTCAGCTTTCTTCACAGTCCAACTCTCACATCCATACATGACCACAGGAAAAACCATAGCCTTGACTAGACAGACCTTTTGTTGGCAAAGTAATGTCTCTGCTTTTGAATATGCTATCTAGGTTGGTCATGACTTTCCTTCCAAGGAGTAAGCGTCTTTTAATTTCATGGCTGCAGTCACCATCTGCAGTGATTTTGGAGCCCAAAAAAATAAAGTCTGACACTGTTTCCACTGTTTCCCCATCTATTTCCCATAAAGTCATGGGACCAGATGCCATGATCTTCGTTTTCTGAATATTGAGTTTTAAGCCAACTTTTTTACTCTCCTCTTTCACCTTCATCAAGAGGCTTTTTAGTTCCTCTTCACTTTCTGCCATAAGGGTGGTGTCATCTGCATATCTGAGGTTATTGATATTTCTCCCAGCAATCTTGATTCCAGCTTGTGCTTCTTCCAGCCCAGTGTTTCTCATGATGTACTCTGCATAGAAGTTAAATAAGCAGGGTGACAATATACAGCCTTGACGTGCTCCTTTTCCTATTTGGAACCAATCTGTTGTTCCATGTCCAGTTCTAACTGTTGCTTCCTGACTTGCATACAAATTTCTCAAGAGGCAAGTCAGGTGGTCTGGTATTCCCATCTTGTTCAGAATTTTCCACAGTTTATTGTGATCCACACAGTCACAGGCTTTGGCATAGTCAATAAAGCAGAAATAGATGTTTTTCTGGAACTCTCTTGCTTTTTCGATGATCCAGCGGATGTTGCCAATTTAGAGCATTATCATTTTCAACGTTGCAAGATAATGTGAAATTATTTTTAGAAAGATTTTTTATCAGTATACACTCTCATCAATATTTAAATTGCTTCATATCATCAACATTTAATATTTTTAGACTTGTTGACTTTTGCCAATCTATTGGGTATAAATGACATTATGTGTGCATGCTCAGTTGAGTCTCACTCTTTGCAACCACATGGACTACAGCCCACCAGGCTCCTCTGTCCCTGGGATTCTCCAGGCAAGAATACTAGAGTGGGTTGCCATTTTCTCCTCAAAGGAATCTTCTTGACCCAGTGATCAAACCTGTATCTCTTGCCTTGGCAGGTGGATTCTTTACTACTGCACCACCTGGGAATCCCAAAATGACTTTATTGTTAACTATTATTTTTAATGGCCATATCTATCAACACTTCAAATAGTAGAATAGGCATCTACTCACATATTTATTTTCTATGAACTTCTGTTTTCTGAGTTGCCTTTTAAAGTCTTCGTTTTTCTACTTTTTTTTTTCTTGTTAATTTGAGAATTCTTTCCATCATGGTTGCTAATCTTTTTGTTGAACATATGTGATTTAATATTTTATCTTTGTCCTTTCACTTTCTTTGTGGTGTCTTTTGTTAAACAGAAATTCTTAATTTTATTATAGTTGATTTTATCTTATTTTCTTCTTACCCTGTTTTGTGTCTTTTCCAAAGACACTGACACCGATCCTGAAGACATAAAATATTGTCATATTTTTTTCTAAAAGTTTTAAAATTCAATCAGTCTGGGATAAAGTTTTGTTTACAGTGTGTGGTAGTTCTCCAATTTTAGTTTATTTGCCTAAGAATAATTTTTTTCTTAGTGCAATTTTTAATTCATTCCTCCTGTTCCTGATGATTTGTGACCACATGGACTGTAGCCATGTTCCTAATGATTTGCAGTAAAACTTCAATCCTACATATAACTTCCATATATGTATGGGCCTACATATCAGTCCAGATTAGTGTCACCAGATAAGTCATGCTGTATTTTGGATATACTCATTGCTCAAAATTATCTGTTGCATGTTTTAAATTAAAATTCAACTGGGTATCCTATATTTTTATTTACTAAATATGGCAGCGCTAGTTAGGAAACTGAAAACCATATCAACATTTTCCAGCAGCTTTAAAGAGGAAGCTTTCAGCCAGGGGTTATACATATTTACTATGTGAAGAAATTTTTTTTTTAAGATGCAGACACCAAAGGCTCTCTACCTAAGATCTATTGAAACAAAATCTCTCAAGAGATGTCCTGGTCATCATAGGTCTTTCTTTTATGGAAACTCTTAAAGCTGAATCTCACATGTCCTTGTTAAGAACCACCATCCTAGGGGCATTTCAAGAAATCCTTCAGAATAAATTTTACTTTCCTTAATTCAAGCTAACTAGTTTTGTGTCAGAAATAAAATGACCCTGGTGTCAAAAGTTTGAGGTAGGGTTTAAGTTAATGAAACAATAAGTGAAAAGTGGTCAATTCACATTCTAGTTTTGGATTCTATAGTGCAAGTTCTTAAAAGAAAAAAAAACAAACTATCATGTGCTTGGATTGGCTAGGAAAGGCTTTCTGGAGATACATAGTTTGCGCTGGCCCTTGAAAGACATCTAACATTGAAGCTTTTACTTTCTAATTAAATTAGAAAAAGAGTCAAAATCAGGCCAAAGAGATTCCCTATCACAGTAATTTTCAACTCTTAGCCTAACAAAAGGTCACAGAGGTACTAGGAGATCTAGAAAGAAAGTTTAAGATTGGCTGCCTAACCCTAGAATTTTGGGGCTTAGAATTACAGATTCAAACCCAGGAATATGGATAAGGACTAGGATAAAGGTGGAAGGTGGGGTTAAATAGCATGAGGGACAAATAGATTAATATTAATAAAATCAATTAATTTATTTGATCATTATTTTATCAGCTATCAAGAATGAATGAATACTTTTCCTGTTCTACTAGGCAGAAGACAATAGGACGCAAGGCAGATATTGCATTTCCAGAATACAAGAGATTCTTAGTCTTAGGTACATGTGGCATCTTTTATCTTATAGCTTCAGCATGAACATTACAAGAATGGATATCTTGTTTGGAATGTCCTTCTACCCTAAAGCCGTGGGTTTGGGTTTTATCTTTGTCCCAGTCATTTTGACCTCTCTATTCTTAATATTCCTTAATAATAATCAGTTGGACCTCACTGGACAAATACTTCTAAGCCCCTAAGCATAGTTTATGAAGCCATAGTACAGTCCCTCAACCTAAACTAACAAAAGTATAGACTCTGTCTTCCCCAGACTGCAGCCATTGTTATCTCTTCCCACCTTTCCTCTACCCCAGTTGTGATATTTGATTAAAATGGTAGAAGACAATTTTAGCATGACTGGTATATTGTGGTTCTTTTGCATTTTTGGAAAAAAAAAAAGAATTTTAATTATATTTTTAAAAGCCCAGAGCTTTTCAAAGAAGGACATGATATAGGCAGAGAGAAGAAGGAGCTTAAAAATTAGGGTCCATCTGAATACATCTTTGCTACAATTATGATCAGTAAAAAGCTCCATGAATAGGAACTATGAGAGAAACAACATGAATTAATGTTTTAAGATTATTACAGGATAATAATTGCAATGTAGTTATCAAAAAGACCAAAGACTATCTCTGGATAAGGGAACATGAAATAAAAAAAAATATGTTGCATGAAAAATCTCTATTTTCACATAAAATTGAAATGAATATTCCTCAAGGCTGGTTCCAAATTACACTTGTTTAAGGTGTAATTAGAGAGAGGACTACACAGTGTGTGGATAATACTGACAATACTGGTGAGATGATTAGCCATCGGTATCCAGCCAAAGATTGCTCTTCTGATAATTAGCTTCAGTATAGAGAGTCCAATATTTGCCAAGACAAACAAATATATATTGACAAAGATTCCCTGATGGGCTGGCAGGTATGTGTTTGGGACGTGAAAGAAATCAGGAATTAAAGAACTAGGCTCCGAATTGGGACATCTGAATGTCATTTTAAAGGTCATATTCATTCTGATGGCCAGTTCTTGACATTTCCAACATACTTGGGGCAGCCACAAAGGTCCCTGCTTGGATCTTCATTGAAGAAAGACTTTGCTATTCCATTACAAGGAATCCAATTACTTGACAGACTCTAGCTGTTAGTGCCTTTAGAATCTGCCTCAGATTTCAAGTCAAAGACTGACTATTATCTTGAAAGTTCCTAGCCAAATACAGAGCATGGCAAGCACATTTGGTCCTGGCTATCTCTACTCAACGCAGGATGTCTCCAATAGGCAATTGCTGCTCCAGAGCTCCTCACTGAGGTAGTAGAATTAGATTTGCAATTCAGCCTTTTGTTCTCACTGCCTTACTGTACCTTAATATTGTATTATAATAAAAGCTCCTCACAAAACCCAAGGTAGTCTAGATTTTCTCCTGTTTTCTAGAAGTTTTATATTTTTGCATTTTACATTTAGGTTTATGATCCATTTTGAGTTAGTTTTTGTGAAATATGTAAGATCAGAGTCGAGATTTTTTTTTTTTTAATTTTGCAGTGGATGTCCAGTCATTCCGGTACTGTTTGTTAAAAGGACTATTGTTTCTCCATTGAATTGCTTTTGCTCTTTTGTCAGAGATCAGTTGACTATGAGTGAGTGAGTGAAAGTCACTCAGTCAAGTCCAATCCTATGAATAGGTCTATTTCAAGACTTTCTGTTCTTTCCATAGATCTGTTTGTCTATTCTTTCGTCAATACCACACAGTTTTGATTCCTGTAACTTTATGGAAAATCTGGAGTAGTGTCAGTCCTCGAGCATTATTTTTCTACTTCAGTATTGTGTCCTTGAGGGTCTTTTTCTTCCCATATAAACTTTAGAATTATTTTGTCAACAACCCCAAATTAATTTGCTATAATTTTGATTGGGATTGCATTGATTCAAGTTGGGAATAACTAAATCTTAGTGATAATGAGTTTTCCTATCCACAAACAGGATGTCTCTCAATTTATTTAAATATTCTTTGGTATTTTTCAATAGAATTTTTCAGTTTTTTTCACATAAATCTTATACATACTTCGTCAGATTTTTACCTAGACACTTCATTTTGGGGTGCAAATGTAAATGCTGTTCCTTTAATCCCAAATTTCAATTGCTCATTGCTAATAGTATATAGAAAAATAGCTGGCTCTTCTGAATTAACCTTGTAACCTGTAATCTTACTATAATCACTTATATGTTCCATGAGCTGTTTTGTCGGTTCTTTCAGATTTTCTACATAGATGATCATGCCATTTGCAACCAAAGACAGTTTCATTTCTTCCTTTTCAATCCATATACCTTTTACTTCCTTTCCTTTTCTAATTTCATTAGTAGGACCTTTAATACAATGTTAGGAGTAGTAAGAGGGGACATTTCTTACCTTATTTCTGATCTTACAAGGAAGACATCTAGTTTTTCACTGTTAAGTATCATGTTATCTGTAGACTTTTTGTAGATTTTTTTTTAAATCAAACTGAGGAAGTTCCCCTTATTCCTAGTTTTCTGAGATTTATTAGTAGTAGTAATGGGTTTTAGATTTTGTCAAATGATTTTTATGCATCTATTCATATGATCACTTGGATTTTCTTCTACAGCCTGTAGATATGATGGATTACAACAACTGATTTTCAAATGCTGAATCAGTCTTGAATACCTGAAATAAATCCCATGATGTATGATTCTTTTTATAAATGGTAAGATCTGACCGTTTTGTTTAGGATTTTTGCATTTGTATTCATGAAATGGGCCTTTCCCAGTGGCTCAGTGTTAAAGAATCTGCCTGCAATTCAGGAGCCACTGGTTCAGATGATCCCTTGGTTGGG
This sequence comes from Bubalus bubalis, assembly GCF_019923935.1. Classification (NCBI taxonomy): domain Eukaryota; kingdom Metazoa; phylum Chordata; class Mammalia; order Artiodactyla; family Bovidae; genus Bubalus; species Bubalus bubalis. The sequence continues at coordinate 68,046,098 of NC_059171.1, read as the reverse complement.
AAGTTCCCCTGGAGGAGGGAATGGCAATCTACTCCAATATTCTCACCTGGCGGCTTCCCAGGTGGAGCAGTGGCAAAGAATATGCCTGCCAATGCAGGAGATGCAAGAGACACAGGTTTGATGCTGAAGTCAGGAAGATCCCCTGAAGGAGGAAATGGCAACCCACTCCAGTATTCCTGCCTGGAAAATTACATGGACAGAGGAGCCTGGTGGGCTACAGTCCATGGGTCGCAAAGAGTCAGAAACGACCGAGGAAACACACACACACAGTCTTGCCTGGAGAACCCCATGGACAGAGGAGCCTGGCAAGCTACGGTCCATACGCTTGCAAAGAGTTGGACACGAGTGAAACGTCTTAGCACGCATGCCTGCATTTAGGAAATATATTGTCTATAATTTTTCTTGCTTTTTATTTCTTTATCTGACTTTAGTATTAGATTAACACAGGCCTCATAGATGAGTTAGGAAATATCCCTTTTTATTCTCCTGAAAAGAGCATTGTGAAGGTACAATTTCTTCCTTAAAGATTTGATAGAATTTGCTAGTGAAGGTATGAACATGGTGCTTTCTGTTTTGGAATGTTATTAACTATTGATTCAATTTTTCTAATTGTTTAAAATGTTTTGTGGTCCAGAATGTGGTATGTTTTGATGAATGTCATGTTTGAGGCTGAGAGAAATATGTATTCTGCTGCTGAACCATCTCTAAAATGAAAACTATTCTAGATCGACTTTAGCAAAATCACCCTAGATTTCAAGGGGATCAAATTCATCTCCCAGTACTCAGCCAGCCAGAAGAACACCCAACAATCTATAGAGCAAGATAAGAAAATCAAAACATTAAAAATGTAAATTTACCCTTTTATAATGTTCTGTATTATGAATTTTTCATAATTTATGGTTTGTTCTATTTTTGATGGAAACTTTGAGTTTTGGTTTTGTTTTTTTAATGAACATGGTTGCAATGAACACTATGTACATGTTCATTGATGTACATGATATACATGCTCATGTTCATGATATACATGCTCCCAGTATACATATATAATAGGAACTCTAGACTATGTGTTTAGAAGTGAAATTACTTATTCTAAGAGTATGCACATATTTTACTTTTTGAGATAATATCAAATTGTTTTCCAAAGTGGTTTTGCCGATTATCCTTCCACCAAGAGTGTGTGTGTGTTTGTGTGTGTGTGTATGTGTGTGTGTACTTATGTTACTCCCCACTATTGTCAGCACTTGTTAGAGTAGGACATTTTTGCTTTTGCCAAATTAATGGGCCTTTTAAAAATTTTATTCTTTCACTAACCTCTTTTACATCCTATCCTTACTATCCTGTTTTGAAGTAATTTCTATATCTTTATCTTTTCTCTAAATTATTACATTTTAAGGGGAATAGGTCTTCAGTTCTGTTCAGTCACTCAATCGTGTCTGACTCTTTGCAACCCCATGGACTGCAGCACGCCAGGCCTCCCTGTCCATCACCAACTCCAGGAGCTTGCTCAAACTCATGTCCATTGAGTCAGTGATGCCATCCAACCACCTCATCCTCTGTCGCCCCTTCCCCTCCTACCTTCAATCTTTCCCAGCATCAGGGTCTTTTCAAATGAGTCAGTTAAGAGGAATAGGTCTTAGGTTAGGCTTAGAAAATAATTGGTTATATTTATGGCTCCTTTTTGTTGAAATTTTACTCTTTGCCAAAAATTGTTCCAAGCTCCATGAGTATATTCATTACTTTATTTAATTATTACTATAACACACCCCTCTGAAATAGATATTGTTATTACTTTTACTATTATTATTTATATTTCATATATTAAAAAACAATAGCTTAAAGATACAAAACATTTCCCTAAGGTCACACCAGTTCATTGGCACACAACATATAGCTTATAATCACAATGTCAGTGGCAAAACGTGATTGGAAGCCAGTGTTGATTTACTTCAAAACCTTGCCACTTTACACAAGCCTTCACTGCCAGTCCAAAAATGTTTTTTTTTTAAAACTAGTTGCCATTTATTAAATTCTCTAGTAATACAATTCTATTACTATATAGATTTCATTATTCTGGTAGTTGATTGGATCAAGAATTCTGACAACAACGTGCCCTCTACTCACTGAGATCCAAATGCTCAAATCACTTTTTAAAATGTGGGACATTAATAGTTTTCTACATTTGCACAAGGCTTTTTGACCATTTACAAAAAGTCCATATTCTAGATATGGTCCTATCACTACAGACACATATATTTTTATTCTCGTGGTTGTAAATTCAGACTTCTTTATTCCTCCCAAGCTCTAATATAAATAGCTCTGAAGTTATATCTCCATGCGTAAGTTCCTAAAAATGAGACAGTGGAACATAAGCCAATTAAAATTCTCAGTTCAAATAACCTGTCATACAAAATCAGTGTAGATGTAGTGCACATTCATCATCTTTTTGTTTATAAAGTGTACAAACTTCTCCAATATGTTTTTGTGAAGTGTGCTAGTTAGAATTCTCAAAGGGTGAAATACACTAGCTAAATGAAGGCTATTACTAGAATTCTCTTTGTTGTTTTGGAAAAGCTTATTTACATGCTGAAATTCAATATTCTATCTTCTCTTATCAGCTATTGGCATGGGATTTTAAATGTAAATTACTTTGGAATATAAATGTTTATATTTGTCAAGCTGAGAAGAATAAGTTGTTAAAACAGTATGCTAAGGTGCTTGTTCATAAATGACATCAGCTTTATTCACATGCAGCTATCAGCTTGAATTAATGTAGTTACATTTAGGATCAGTGAAGGCAGATGAATTTTGCAACACACTTATGGTTTTTATGGAGAACAAAATAATCTTAACAAAAGGACTAGAATAAAAGTTCAGAATTTCATCTGGAGTTTTTAATAGACACAGTAAACAACACAATGTTGAAACACAATTGTATTCCCTTTCAATTTGTTTTAAAGCTGGAGCCACAAGTGTTGGCTATAACAGTCTTTTTCTCTGGTATACAAATAAGCAAAGGATGCTGTATGTTGTTTTGGGGCACAAAATTTTTCCCCAGTGATGACAATCTTCTCACTTGGATATCTTCATAAGATCAGTACATAGTCTAGTAATAGGTTTATTCGTAAAGACTGTGGGAATAGACTATCACTTCACATTTTCATCATTACAATAATTTGGGAAGAATTTCTCCTAGCATTCAACTCTGCAAGGATTAGCTCACTATATCTTCTTGATAATTTTTCAACAATTAGATTTGAGATTACTGACCAGGTAAAATACTGTTTTAGATGGCTACTTCTACATTGGCTTTATTGTTCACATATATATATTACTTATATATGAGCAATAAACATGCATATGTTCATATATACATTCAGTTCAGTTCGGTAGCTCAGTCGTGTCTGACTCTTTGCAACCCCATGAATCCCAGCACGCCAGGCCTCCCTGTCCATCACCAACTCCTGGAGTTCACTCAGACTCACGTCCATTGAGTCAGTGATGCCATCCAGCCATCTCATCCTCTGTCGTCCCCTTCTCCTCCTGCCCCCAATCCCTCCCAGCATCAGAGTCTTTTCCAATGAGTCAACTCTTCACATGAGGTGCCCAAAGTACTGGAGTTTCAGCTTTAGCATCATTCCTTCCAAAGAAATCCCAGGGCTGATCTCCTTCAGAATGGACTGGTTGGATCTCCTTGCAGTCCAAGGGACTCTCAAGAGTCTTCTCCAACACCACAGTTCAAAAGCATCAATTCTTCGGTGCTCAGCTTTCTTCACAGTCCAACTCTCACATCCATACATGACCACTGGAAAAACCATAGCCTTGACTAGACGGACCTTTATTGGCAAAGTAATGTCTCTGCTTTTCAATACGCTATCTAGGTTGGTCATAACTTTCCTTCCAAGGAGTAAGCATCTTTTAATTTCATGGCTGCAATCACCATCTGATTTTGGAGCCCCAGAAAATAAAGTCTGACGCAGTTTCCACTGTTTCCCCATCTATTTCCCATGAAGTGATGGGACCAGATGCCATGATCTTCGTTTTCTGAATGTTGAGTTTTAAGCCAACTTTTTCACTCTCCTCTTTCACCTTCATCAAGAGGCTTTTTAGTTCTTCTTCACTTTCTGCCATAAGGGTGGTGTCATTTGCATATCTGAGGTTATTGATATTTCTCCCGGCATATCCTGTATATCTGAGATTATGTGATACTTCTTACATACATACATTAATGTGTATATATATGAAAAGCCATGTACATACAGTTTAATATATATACACATTAATGTATGTATGAACATATACATGTTTATTGTTCATATATGAATAATATATATATATATATGAACAATAAAATCAATGCAGCTTCCCTGGTAGCTTAGCTGGTAAAGAATCCGCCTGCAATGCTGGAGACCTGGGTTCGATCCCTAGGTTGGGAAGATCCCCTGGAGAAGGAAATGGCTACCCACTCCAGTATTCTGGCCTGGAGAATTCCATGGATGGTATAGTCCATGGGGTCACAGAGTCGGACACGACTGAGCAACTTTCACTTATATATAGAAATGGAAAGAAAGACTGATATTTTATTCAGTGGTTATCAGTTTACTTAGTATTAAATCAGTATGTAGTCAGTGCTAGATATTGCATTATAAAGTGTATCAAAGTCCATGAATCTCCCACAATGAATTCAGAGTTTTTGGAAAATAATGTTACAGTGTCTTCTACATTATCTGTGACAGTGATTTTCAAATTCTACCGTGAATTCTGATTGACTTGAATAACAGCCTCACTTCAGAAATTCTGACTCAGCATCTCTGAGGGAGAGGTGTGCATTTTAAAGAGCACATCTTCTGGACCACACTTTGAGACCTAATCCATGATTTTTGTTGACAAGACTATTAATGTATCCTTCCTAGTTCCCAGTCTCTATCAAAATTCTTTTCGCCGCCTGGGAAAAGTGGCCACCACTCTTACAACTCTAGAACCGTATTTCTCCAAAGGTGGATAAGGGAACACCTGTACTAGAATCAAGTAAGGTCCTTACTAAAATATATATTCTGAGGTCCCTGCTGCTGCTGCTGCTAAGTCACCTCAGTCGTGTCCGACTCTGTGTGACCCCACAGACGGCAGCCCACCAGGCTCCTCTGTCTCTGGGATTCTCCAGGCAAGAACAATGGAGTGGGCTGCCATTTCCTTCTTCAATGCATGAAAGTGAAAAGCGAAAGGGAAGTCGCTCAGTCGTGTCTGACTCTGTGACCCCATACAGATCTATTAAATCCGATACATTTGGCTGCAGAGACTTAGAATCTTCATTTGAACCTCACTGTTCTTTTTTTTTTTTTTTTTTTTTTTTGCCATCCACTGCTTTACTTCTAGGATCTTTCCTCACATGGAAATTTTAAAAGGATCATTTTGAGCATAGTTCTGCTTTGATCTTGTGTTTCAGGCATTGTTGCCTCAAACCAGGTTAATCCCATTTCACACTTCAAGACAGCTATCCCAGGAAAATTCATCTTGAGAACTTAGATAAATTTGCTGAAATAATACCAAATTTTCCAGTTCCTCTCCGTGCCTATGCTCTTTATTTCCTGATTCATTTTACAATTTGATTATTTGACTTTTGGCCTCCTATTTCTGTCTGACTCTGTGAACAGTCCTCCATCTGTTGTGGAGAATGTGGAGTAGATGAGAATTTCCAAGGCAGAAAAAAAAAATATATCTTACTTTAGACATGTGGAGGCTAGAGTACAATCTTATTAAATTGGGATTCTAACATCTATTGAAGTGTTAGTTGTTCTGCTGCTGCTGCTGCTGCTAAGTCACTTCAGTCATGTCCAACTCTGTGCAACCCCATAGATGGCAGCCCACCAGGCCCCTCTGTCCCTGGGATTCTCCAGGCAAGAACACTGGAGTAGGTTGCCATTTCCTTCTCCAATGCATGAAAGTGAAAAGTGAAAATGAAGTCTCTCAGTCTTGTCCAACTCTTAGAGACCCCATGGACGGCAGCCTACCAGACTCCTCCGTCAACAGGATTTTCTAGGCAAGAGTACTGGAGTGGGTTACCATTGCCTTCTCCAGTTAGTTGCTCAGTTGTATCCAATTCTTTGCCATCCCATGGACCACAGCCTTCCTGGCTCCTCTGTCCATGGGATTCTCCAGGAAAGAATACTGGAGAGTGTTGCCATTCCCTTCTCCAAGGAATCCTTCCAACCCAGAGATCAAACCCTGGTCTCCTGCATTGCAAGCAGATTTTTGCCCTCTGAGCCAAAAGGGAAGGATATCTATAGAGACCTACCAAGAAAGCAAAAAGCATTATCACTCAAATGGAAATGATATAGAGTGATTACTATATTGCCAGTATAGCTTTTTTTAAAATCACTGCAGGAAGTTGTTTCAAGCTGATAAATCAAAGACTATCAGAGTTGAAACAGAGATCAGAAGTTTTCTAGTCAAGGCATGCAAAATTGCTTTTAGGAAGCAAAATCACCTCCCTTTTGCCTCATTACCTATTGTCTCTTACAGTGGGTATGGTAGCTTGGTGCCCACCATACTCTGATGGACAGTCTCTCTGGTGTGTCCCTCTATATTATAGATGCCAGAAAGCCAAAACCTGTATTTCCTAAATTCTTTTGGAGCTAGGTGTTTGGATGTGTTCTGTCTTCAGACCAACAGATGAATGTGTGAAAGACTTGGAAGGCAGAAGTGAAGTGGTGATACAACTGCTCCTTCCAAAATATATCTGCTAGCAACATGAACTTGGAGACTTTAGGACTGTCTGTAGACTATCTGTGAGCATCATGTTCAGACACCAGCTCTGTCCTCACAGGTACCTCACAGGTACTAGGTGGAGATCCTTTAGGCAAGATGAGGCTTTGGAGTTACCAGTTCTGGTAGCATCATCAGTCCCTGTAAAGGTGAAATATAGGTTCTAGAACAGCAGTTAGAGTGTCAGCTTCTTCAAGATGACTCCTGGCTAAGAGCCAGTGATTAACACAAATGTGCCCGAGATCCTCCTCAGTTTCCTTAGTGGGCCAGTTGTCTGGTATTTTTCTGGAAATTGTTATTTTTTTCTATTAATGAATATAACATGAGTATGTAATTAAATGAAATTGAATCTGCATTGCAGGATTTAATCCTTACATCCTTAATAGCTTAAATGCATAAGCTATCCCTAAATAGCTATTATGCATGCGATTCTCAAAGAAGGAAAGTTTATAGGTAGCTTTTCGAAAGGAATCTTCTGGGGTTTTGTCTTTCCTTTTAGTCCTTGTGCTACCTAGAGAGATCTAGGTCTAGGGAGTGATTGGAACATCTTATCTTCTCTCAACATGGTATGTTTTATATTCATTCATATTTATCTGTGGTGCCTTTGGTTTCACTGATATTTAATATTTTATGACATGAACATCTATTCACATATTCTGTTGTAGCTGAATATTTAGATGAATGTTTTTTCTTTTTTTTTTTAAATTTTATTTTATTTTTAAACTTTACATAACTGTATTAGTTTTGCCAAATATCAAAATGAATGTTTTTTCTACTAAGAATATTCTCGTGCATGTGTTCTGTTGCACACGTGCACATATTCTGGGTTCTCTACTTTAGAATGGAGTTGTTGGATTGTAGAAAGAGCACATCATGATCAACTCTACTAGGAAATAGAAAGCTGTTTTCCAAAGTCATTTAACCAAATTAAATTCTCAACGGCAATGGATGAGAATTTCCATTTCTCCATCTCCTCATCAGTACTTGCTATTACCAGATATTTTTAGTTTTCCTTTTGGATAAGAGCCGCTTTACTGTTTATTTTCCAATTATTAATGTTGCACTGAGGAAAACACAACATTCTTTCTTGCACTCAATACACATATGCTGAGTGAGAAACAGGGAAGACAGCTTTAAACAAGACAGAAAAGGATCCTGTTCTCATAGAGCTGACATTTTAGTGGAGATACACAGACAATAGCTAAACAAACAAAGAAGTTGTGATATGGGCTGTGATGCAAATGAAATAAGGTGATATGATAGAGAAAGAGTGGGAGTCTGCTTTTATTGGGTGGGAAGGGAAGGCCTCTCTCACAAAAAGACTTAATAACGTAGGTAGGAAGATGGAGCTGACATTACTCAGGGTAACTATAGGTTATGATTCAAACCAGGACAATAGGTGTAGACTGAGACTGTCCACGGCAAACAGTTTCGTATGGTTGTCCTAACTTTGATAATTTTTACTCATATCTAGTTTTCCTCCCTTCCTGGGCTCAGGGAAGACTTACTTCTCAGCTTCCCATGCAGTTTAATGGAACCAGGTGACTGGTTCCAGGCAATGAAAAGTGAATCACTATGGGCTGGAGCTGTGGAGAGCTCATGCATGACCATCAGGGTTTTCTCATTCCCCAGTGCAGCCATCAACATGGCAACGTGTTCCAGATGGGTGACTACAAGCTGCAGGATAGTGATGCCTTCATCCTTCTGGGACCTTGAGTATATACATATATATATATATATATATATGTATATATATACACACACACACACACACACACACACAGGAAAGCCCCAGTGAAAAGCCTTTCTGGAAACATAAAATACATGAGAAATAAACATTTTGTTACTGTTGTTTTAAGACATTAAAAATTAAGAATTGTTTCTGCCACATAGCCTATCCTATTACATTCTAAGAGTAAAGAAACCTTTGAGCTTCTGTGGAAATTGTCATTAGCTACAATTCTCTGGTTTCTTAGGATTCAGTGCCTCAGTTATAAATCATTTATTAGTGATTATTAAGTATTACATGGCACAATAATGGCAATCATAATGAAAGTTCACATTTTAAAACTCCTATCCTAGTTATATAGTATTTGATGGGTATTATTTCGTTTTGTCTTCAAGACAACTCTGTGAGGTAGTATTAGCATTACTTTAAGATTATAGACTGGGCTTCCCTGGTGGTATATAGTGGTAAAGAATCCACCTGCCAATGCAGGAGATGCAGACACATTTTCAATCCCTGATCCAGGAAGATCCTTTGGGGTAGAAAATGGCAACCCAATCCAGTATTTCTTGTCTGGAAATCCTCATGGAGAGAGACACCAGGCATGCCACAGTCCATGGGATCACAGAGTCAGACGTGACTTAGCAACTGAACAAAAACAAGACTATAGATTAAGATATAATAAAAATTACAGAGGCTTAGAGAGGTGAAGAAAAGTCGCTTGGACTCTATGGACTGTAGCCCACCAGACTCCTCTGTCCATGGGATTCTCCAGGCAAGAATACTGGAGTGGGTTGCCATGCGCTCCTCCAGGGGATCTTCCCACCTGAAGGATTGAATCTACATCTCCTGTGTCTGCCACATTGCAGGCAGATTCTTTACCCACTGAGTTACTTGGGAAACCCCCTATAACATTATAGTGAGTTTCAAATAGGGTAATTCAGTTACTTCTAAGTGTGGCTCATAGGAAACATACAGTAATATTTATGATTTTATTATAATCAATATCATGATCACAACTACTCATATCACATCTGAAACTTTGTGTTCAGTTCTGGATAATGCATTTTAATATGGAAATGTACAAATTAGAGTACCTTTAGGATTTGGCCAGTGTGAGATCTGAAGATTGTATCATTTACTTGATGATCATGTGAAAGAGTTGAGAAGAGTTGATTTGGAGATAAAGTCTCCAGTTAGTTATCTTCTAGTATCTGAGATGCAGTCACAAGAAATATTAGAGGTGTGATTTAACTCCAGAACAACAGCAGTGATAGGAGTTTCAGGGAGAATTTTCCAGCATGCAAAGTTATTAGAAAATACAGTAGGCTGTGTTGTGAGGGTGTGAGCTTGTCCAATGAGTGCTTGATGGCTCAAAATCGTGGTATCCTTTTGTAAAAGTGAAACTTGTATGGAGTTGGAGGTTAGGCTGAATGAATTCTACAGTAAAACGAGTCTTCAAGAAAGAGCCTCTTCAGTGCACAAATGAAGCAGGCTCCAAGCAATTTGTATAGACAAGTAGTCATCTATTTGAAGAGAATTCCAAAGTATTGCTGATCCGTATTCTTTTTATGTGCAAAAAAGAATTCAGGGCCATTTTTGACAAGTTTTCTAGGAGCAAGGACTCATGAGAGGCTGGGTCAATTCTAGCCCATGTGGGTTACAAATTACTTTATTTATGTGATTTCTGTTTAATTTTCATTGTATCTCTCCCTAATGTGCTATAAGCTTCACTTGGGCAGGGATTGGACTTGTCTAGTTCACCTCTCGACTCGGCGTCTAGAAAATTACGTGGCTCATAGCATGCACAGAATAAATGTTTGCCAAGTGAATACATTAATGAATGGTGGTAGAAGGAACAGAAATTGGTGACCATCCAATTGGGAGGAAGATAAGAGAAAGAAAAGCCAAGAATGACTCCCAGACTCTGAGTTCAGGTAACTGGTTACATGGTTACAGCAGTCACCTAAATAGAAAATGTGGGAGAAATAGATATTTTGGGTAGTTTGAAGATGATGAACTGAATTTTTAATGTGTCATATGTGTCCCTTGTGGGACATCCAGGAGGAGATAGTTTTATCAGGTCCTTGGCTTAGGGGCACATCTGTGTTGTGTTGCAGGTAGACCTATGATGGTAGATGCAATCTCACGAAGAAAACATAGAAATTGATATGGAAAGAAGGCTAAGGAGAGGACTCTAGGGGACCAACCATTTATGCTATTGACAGAGGGAGGTGGCTTCTTGAAAGAAATCCGGGAAAATGTAGCAGAGATATAAAGAAAGAAAGAAATCAGGGGTGAAATCAGATACACCACAGTAGGAGAGGCTTTACTGAACAAGGTTTATTAAGGGAAGCTTCCAGATATTGTTATTACAACATCAAACTCATTTAAGTGCCAAGAACTTAGAATTAAAATCCCTACCTTTAGAATGGGTGGAGGAGCCTGGTAGGCTGCAGTCCATGGGGTCACTAAGTCGGACACGACTGAGTGACTTCACTTTCACTTTCATGCATTGGAGAAGGAAATGGCAACCCACTCCAGTGTTCTTGCCTGGAGAATCCCAGGGACGGGGGAGCCTGGTGGGCTGCCGTCTATGGGGTCGCACGGAGTTGGACACGACTGAAGTGACTTAGCAGCAGCAGTAGCACCTTTAGAATACCTAAAACCTGAGCTCATACTTTTGCTTAAATAATTTCAGTGATGAAGAGCTCACTATCATAAGGCATATCATATATGACCCTGATAAAATGTGCATACACAAAGTTAAATAAAAATTAACTTATTTTATTTCAGTGTTTATTTGAACATCTCTGTGTAAATTCTAAACAGTAGTATATTAAATGATGCCCCATCCAAGTAGAAGAAATATAGGAGATACATGCCTTATTCAAAGCAAATGTTCCACTAGGGAAAATTTCTAAACTGCAGGATTCTGACTTAATAAAGGGCTGAGATCAGACCATCAATAGTGAATTAAACCTACCCCAAGAGAATTAAAGGAATGAAAATGCATTTATATGGCAAAAGAAGCAATAGTCAGGGCTGAGGAGACAAATGCTAAATGAAATTAATGATAACTCCAAACTGGCATCTCTCCTGGATTTATTTGGCATATTTCTTGAACAAAAGAAAATAAAGAACTATCCAGATAATTGGAAAATAATAAAGATATATTTAAAAATTTGATAGCAATAATAACCCTATGTTATTACATATACCTAAACATACACAACCTTGGAGTTTTGGGTCATGTAGCTGAGGAATAGGCAGAATGGATATGATTTCCAGTAGTTGAAGCATGCTGGAAAGCTGTCCATTCAAATAAATATTTATCTCATGGACCTTTCATAATGTCTGAAATTGTATTTAAGACTGTGCTATCCTGTTCAGTAGCCCTAGCCAATGTAATTATTTAGGTTTAAATTTTAAATAGTTAACTTCATAATTAAAGTAAAAATTCAGTTTCTCAATTGTATTAGCCACATGTCAATTTCTCAACATTCCCATGTAGTCAGTGGCTGTTCCACTGAACTGGGCAAATAGAGAATATTTCCATCGTAGTTGTAGAATGGTCTGTTGGAGAACTCTGGAGTTTTCTGTGTTGCGGCTTCCTAGAGATGTTCAGTTAAAATATTGATAGTGTTAAGTTATGTGAATAAATTAACACTGGTACAGATCAGCATATGAAATAACTTTGAAGTAATGAAGATCAGGTGGTCTTCAGGGGTAAGTAAAATAAACCAGACATTTATTACATGATGAACTTGAACATCTATTACCTGATGAACATAGACTTCAGTTTATTCCTCAAAAACAGCACACAATAGAGCTGGATATCAAACTCTGGGCTACCTGACTCCAAAATCCACACTCTGGGAAGTGCTGTCTTCCCAGACCTATGTGAGAAGAGTGTAGAAGAACCTTGAGTCAAAGAGACGAGTCTCACAACAAATGGCATAGTTTGGGATGCAGTAAGAGAGGCTATGCTCTGTAAATTGCTGAAGTTTAAGTTTAGTCAAGGAGAAAGAGATAAAATAATTAGATACACAAGTAGGTGATCAAAGGAAAGGCAGAAAAAAAGCCCAAAGATCAAAATAACTAGCCTCACAATTTTCTTTTGTCTAAGAGTTCATGAAATAATGTACCAGGCTGTTCTGGCAAGTACTTAGGACTAAATTTGAACTCCAACTTTACAAAAGCCATTTCTACTGGCTTTGAATCATGAACATGTATCATTGTTCCTTTTGAGTCATAGAGGTGGAACATCCGTGATGAATTGACATTATTGATCTAGTAGCAGCAAAGATAAAAACCTTGGGTACCTTAAGAGAGATTGTATGCAAAATGGGAAAAACATATAGAAGCAGTGTCTGGGTCTTGAGCAAGTTCAAAGTCCAAAGCAAGTATAAAATAACTAGGTGAGTCAAGGTGATTTCTTTTCTACCTTTTTATGAGAATATTACAAAGTTATAATTAGCATGAAAGGAAAACAGTGTCATATTTATACATTTTTTCCAAGCATCGGTGTCTTTTATTGTACACTGGGGACTATTCTTTGTAAATACTTAGCATTCACCAAGAAAATATTCACTTTTCTATACAACACAATTCGTGGGCAATGGGACAAAATCATTATGAGAATGACGCAGCTTATCCCTCTCCCCGCATTAAAGGAAATTTCTGGATGAGCTCATAAAGTATCTTAACTTCTCTTGCTTTCCAAGTTGCTAAGTGCTTGATAGCCTTACAATCTCATATTCTGGATTTTCAAGAATATGGAATTTCTGAGCTGGAATTCCAAGCCCAGAAAAATGGGAAGAGAAAGAACCAGGACAAAGATCTCTGGGCTGAGCAGAAGCCCAATCAGAGAAGGACTCAAATTTGAGGTGTAGAATTGGCGGGATACGTAATAGAATTTGATGAAAGACAAAAAGAAATATTAAGAAGTTTACATCTTGCTCACAAAATTTAGTGTAACATTGACCTTTTCTTTTTAACATTGCTTATATTCTTTTGACACTGACACTGTCCTAAGATGGTGAAAAGACAGAAAAACTGTTTTTTAATCATGACTTTAGGCAGTGTCCCCGTGGCCTGTCACTTGCTCCCAGCCAAGAACCACTGCTTTCTTAGATGTTTCCATTTTCTCTTCATGTACACACCAGCATTTTGATTAAATTTCCTTTTGCAAAGAAAAACAAAGCTATAATTGGTTTGAGTATCTCAAATGGTTAGTCAAGCTTACTGACTAATTAAATGACTTAAACATGACTTTCAAGATCGTTACCTCAGCAAAATCACAAGTGACTTTCTGAGTTCTGTCTGAGTCACTGGTGCAGTGATAAAACGCTTAGCTAAACCAATGACAGGTATATGTTGTATTAACAACCACATCATGGGGTCCTTATAAGATTTCAGTGAGCTAGAATACATGAAAATACAATGCAAGCTGTAAATTGCCTACACAAATGCAGGTTTTTATGTGGAAGAGAACATAATTACAACTTTACCTTTATGAAAAAAAAATCAGCAAATACATGTTGAATATGTAAAATCACATATTTGTCATAAAAATAAATGATGTGTTAGCTGCTTAACTGTGCACAGCTCTGTCCTTGTTGTTGAGCAAAGGTTCCTTCCAACTTACTCTTCCATACTAATCACAGACTTGCATAAAATAATTACTACATGAGAATAGTGGGTGTTGTGGAAATAACGTGGGCTCTAACTCCCTCCAGATGTTCACTCAGCTATGTATCCATTCATTTAACAATTTTTTTATTGAAACTCCAGAGCCTCTTTCATTGAACAAATGTTTTTGAGATCCCAGCTATGTTAAAAAAAAAAATGTAGCATGAGGACAGTATTGAGCTCAGATATGAAAAATAGGAATAATTAGAGGAATAAGAGAAGAATTTTTTTCCAGGCAGAGAGAACACCATGTACAGCAGGATCAAGGATGAACACAAGTGAATGTGACTAGCCCAAACAGAAGAGATGGGGCTGTGGGCCTAAACCGGAGAGAAAGACAGAAGGACACCCATTCACTGTCTTGCAGACCACACCCACAATTAGGAACTCATTGAAATAGGGATGGCCTAGTCAGATTGACCAGATAGAGTGGACAGAAGTCCATAGGTTCAATGGCAGATCAGGTAGTCCCAGGAAGAGAATGTAACTGGTTATAAAAAGGTAACAGTGAGAGTGATAGACATTGTTCTAGTAAAATGTTCCTGGATATGAGCTGCATATTGATTCTCCACACCTAAACAGGGTATCAAGGCAGCAGTCACTTTACATCTCCAAAGCTCAGCTTCCTCATTTGAAAACTGGAATTATTAACCTAAGGATTTGGGGGGAATTAAGTAAATGAATGTACATGAAAACACATTGTCAGTTCCAAAGTGGAAGATAACTTCAATCACGGAGCTCATTAGCCCTGTTTACTTTAGAATTTTCAAACTAGAATTGAAAGCAAATTGATAAGGATTGTGTTCTGTGAGGAATATAGCTGCTATGAATAGAAGCCAATGACCTTACAATGGCCTTGATGGTCCCTTAGGATCTGGTTCCTGTTGTTTGTCTTTCCTTATATTTTACAACTCGTTCTTTTACTTTAGGTACCCCTTGAACAACACACCAAGCATCTCTTGAATATACAAGGCATCTCTCATTGCACAGTCTTTTCTATGTCAAGCGTAAAGTGCTAAAGTGCTTTTAGCACAAGCAATCCCAGCCAATTCCTTTACACATGGCTCAATATTTTTTTTCATGGCATTCATCATGTTTTATGCATACCTTACAATTTATATATGTCTTATGTTTATTGCCTGTTTCCCCTTGAAGAATGTAAGCTCCATGAGAGAAGGGAAATTTGAGTGTGTATTCACTAATGTATTAAGTGAAATAGTAGCTGACCCATAAAAGATATTCAACGGATTTTTTTTTTAAATAATCTGAGAGGAATACAAAGACCATATATCCTGGAGCTAATATGTGACAGATCCCATTTTCCTGCTTCTCAACAACATCCATCAAATTTGTAGACAGCCAAAAATATTACACTGAGATTTTATAAAGGAAGGAAGAACAGATATGAATGAGCAAAGAAAATTTAATTCTCAATGTGCCTATGGAGAAAATAAGGTGGAAGTTAACACTAATCAAATCTCATTTCAGATGTCAGTGGGTAATTTAATAAACTATGAAAGAAAAAGTCCAGAAACTCATGAAATAATTGGTAATGGATACTGCAGGACTATGAAGAAAAAACTATGCTCCGTGAATCTGAAAAATTATGTTCCATTAATTATGCTCCTTAGAAGGACTTGTTAAGTGTGCTTATAAACAGGTTCAAAAATTGGTTAAGAACGTTTTGGCATATTTTAACTGCACCATCTTAATGTAACTTCTTTTCTCATAGTATGTGCATCTCAGATCATAGCTCCCATTCTATCCCCACATTGTCACCCCATCATTATCCACCTTAACTTTTCTTCACAGCACTTATTAAGTCTTGAAACATATTATTTTATACCTGTTTACTCGTTGTTTGTGTCTCCTTCAGGGCAGGATAAGCTTTATCAAGTCAAGAACTTTGTCTTTCTTAATCTCTGTTATAGCCCTAGTACCTCAAAGGGGACTGGCATACAACAGACACTTGATGAATATAAGATAAAAAGGTTTTTTTTAACTTTTGTGTGTGTGTGTACGAGAGGAGGAAGAAAAGGAAGACCAGCAGGGCAGAGCCTCTCTATTGCAGAGCCTCTGTATTGTCCAGTCCATGGATTAGGAAATTAAGGTCTTTCATCATTTCATTCAACAACTCACTGATGTGTACACACAAGTCGAAGATAATGAGATGTGGCTTCAAGATACAGGATGTCTATAATTTAGTGGGGAAGAAAGGCAAAGTTCTTAACAATTGGCATAGATAGGCCAAACAAATGCTGAAGATTGAGCCATAGAACTGAGCCAAAGTAGGGCCAGTGGCCAGGGAAGACTGCGTGGGGAAGGTGAAGGACTGAGGATCAGTCATTCTTCCTTCCATTAACTTCTGCTGCCTCTCCCTCAGTTGTTCCCTATTCACTTGCTCTTCCACGAAAACATCTTTGCTCTCTGTCATTCCCAAAGCACTAGGCTTGGTGTGCCAACTAAGTTCAATTCTCCTTTATTAAAGTACATGTACTCCCCACCTTACAAATCTAACAGTCACTTCACATTGACCTTCCTCAGGAAGCCCACCTTAATGAATTCCTCCTTACTTTAACTGTATTTCTACAGTTAAAAGCTGTTCACTATACCTGGTACATATAGGCTCTGTACACTGAATTGTCTAGGGAGACAGACATACAACTAATTATAACACAGGAAGCATTAAGCTTTATAACAAAAGCACTATGGGAACAAAGGAGTAGGAATGACCTATTTTCCAAAGAAGCAACACTGAGGCTAAGATCTGAAGGATTAACAGGATTTCACCTGCCAAGAAGGGTGGTAAGGACAGAGAAAACAATAAGGAACTCAGATATGAAAATGTATTACAAAGCATGAGTCATTCAGAGAAGCTGATCTATAGCATATGGAGTGCTGGGAGATTGGATTAGAGATATATTTTGCAGGTTGATTGGGAAAATCTTTGGATGTCTCACCAAGGAGTTTAAACTTTGTACTATGTACACATGGGAGCTATGTTTAAGAGAGAAATGTGGTATAATCAATTCTGGTTTTGGACAAATAACTCTGCAGGAGAAAAGCAGGGTAGGGAGAGATTAGAAGCACATTCATCACCCTAGGGATGGTAACTTTTACAACATTTTAAAACGATTGTCCAAAATGCTCTGATGTAAAAATCAAAAAGCTATTTTAAGGAGTGGAATTTTAGATGACTGTAATCTTTAGGTTGGTTTTCTTATCTCTTTTAAGAGCAGCATTATTTTACTTTCTCTATTGTTTTGAGGGATTGTTTTCAACACTTTTAAGTTTGTTAAAATATTTGCCAGTTATGTCCAACATTGAATCTTATGCTTTCTGGGCTGTAAATTCCTGGAATTATTACAGTAATAAGGATGCAATAGTATAGAAGAAGGAAGGAAAGAACACAATACTATTTCAAAGTTTCCTATGCACCAAATGTTTTAAAAATACTTTATTTTTTATGAAGACCCTGTGAAGAAGGCATTATTCTTTCCATCTTACAGAAATTGGAACAAAGAGTTTAAGGAAATTGTCCAATATCTCACAGCTACAAAATGACAGGGATGGGATTCTAGATCATGCTTTGGCTCCCAAACCCATTTATTTCCATGTTACCATTTTCCATTAAATACACATGAATCAAGAGTTTACTATGTCTCCTTCATCAGTACTGGACTTTAGGAACATACTGTAAGTAAGTTGGTTTTTCTTTATTTTCAACATCCCACCTCATCATGCCCTCCAAAAAAACCAAAAAATGTTCTCTACTCTTGTCAGCCATGCCCTGTGTTTGAGGAAGCTACACTTTACAGGTTGTATCACCCACATTCCTTTACTCTCTGGTTACCAGTGGGGTCCTGCCACTGGGGGCCATAGGCAACAGTTCTGACAACAGGAAAATTCATTTCCCACACCTATCCCTCTCTGTTTCGTAGTGGTTTTTCCATCTCTAATCTCCTCTTGCCTCTTCTACCCTAGAGGATGTATCAGGTCCCTAGCATTGTCAGCCCTAAGGTGCTTCTCTATTCCTTCCCTTTACCCTTGCGCATAACTCAGTAAACTCATCATTAAACTTCTCCATCAACCCTTTAATGTTGCTATTGCTTCCATTCTGGGGCCCTAACTGATTCCATAATCTCACAGTAGACCATAAGCTGCATGAAAACAGGGACAGTGATTGTCTTCTTTATTGATTTATTCTCAAGGATAAGTAGTTCTTAAAAGGACTGTGGTTGTATACAGCCTGACAACCTGATAAAAATAGATCCTATTGTTTAAATTTGCATGCTGAAATATCAAGTATTTGCCTATTTGCTCCCATCCCCAGGATTTTTCCAATATATTTTATCCAGCTGTGTTTTTGCCCAGATTTGTTCTTGCAACACCTTCTTTTCACAGTACACTTAATATTCCAACATATAGAAAAATTCTACTTACTTGGAATAGTTGGAAGATGAAACATTCTGATTAAGTAAATGTAAAGAGCATGGTTGGGGCTAGTTCAATTTCTGTCATGTTATCCCAAGTTCAATTGGGGTGTGTCCTTCAAACTTTCTGAGCCTCTACGTTTGTATAGCTGGAATAGTATACTATTAATATGTCTATTTCCGCTTTATTGGCTATTCCAAAGCCTTTGACTCTGTGGATCACAATAAACTGTGGAAAATTCTGAAAGAGATGGGAATACCAGACCACCTGACCTGCCTCTTGAGAAATTTGTATGCAAGTCAGGAAGCAACAGTGAGAACTGGACATGGAACAACAGACTGGTTCCAAATAGGAAAAGGAGTACGTCAAGGCTATATATTGTCACCCTGCTTATTTAACTTCTATGCAGAGTACATCATGAGAAACGCTGGACTGGAAGAAGCACAAGCTGGAATCAAGATTGCTGGGAGAAATATCAATAACTTCAGATATGCAGATGACACCACCCTTGTGGCAGAAAGTGAAGAGGCGCTAAAGAGCCTCTTGATGAAAGTGAAAGAGGAGAGTGAAAAAGTTGGCTTAAAGCTCAACATTCAGAAAATGAAGATCATGGCATCTGGTCCCATCACTTCATGGGAAATAGATGGGGAAACAGTGGAAACAGTGTCAGACTTTATTTTTTTGGGCTCCAAAATCACTGCAGATGGTGACTGCAGCCATGAAATTAAATGATGCTTACTCCTTGGAAGGAAAGTTATGACCAACCTAGGTAGCATATTCAAAAGCAGAGACATTACTTTGCTAACAAAGGTCCGTCTAGTCAAGGTTATGGTTTTTCCAGTGGTCATGTATGGATGTGAGAGTTGGACTGTGAAGAAAGCTGAGCGCCGAAGAATTGATGCTTCTGAACTGTGGTGTTGGAGAAGACTCTTGAGAGTCCCTTGGACTGCAAGGAGATCCAACCAGTCCATCCTAAGGACTGATGCTAAAGCTGAAACTCCGATACTTTGGCCACCTCGTGCAAAGAGTTGACTCATTGGAAAAGACCCCGATGCTGGGAGGGATTGGGGGCAGGAGGAGAAGGGCATGATAGAGGATGAGATGACTGGATAACATCACCAACTCGATGGACATGAGTTTGAGTGAACTCTGGGAGTTGGTGATGGACAGGGAGGCCTGGCGTGCTGCGATTCATGGGATCGCAAAGAGTCGGACACAACTGAGCAACTGAACTGGAACCGGAACTGAAATATGGCATCATTTCCATTGACTCTTGTGAAAATGGGAAGGTTCTTCTTCTTTTACAAGGACTTCAGGTAATTTTCCCATGAGCCTCAGGATTGCAAATAGACTAAGTTTCTTTGAGCCAATATATGTCCCACACCAACTGTGTGTTCTCAAGTATTTGTCAGCTTCAACTCTCCAAGACAAGAAGTCCCAGCCATATGTTCTGAGCTGTTAGGTCTTGATTGAGCAATGCAGACAGATGGGCCCACTGGAAAGATGCCGAGATGTTGGCAGAACCAGCTCCTCAAACTTGGGTGCTTTCTTTGAGAAATGAGAATTTTCTGGATGGTAGTAACAGTGATGGCAGTACGGATAGTGTTGAGGGGAACCAGTCTTGTTAAAAGTTAGCTCTCACCCATGTAAAACTGTGCAAAAGGCTGCATCTTACAACACAGTCTTGAAACTTGAACCTTCATGGAAAGGAGTTGTGAGCATTTGAGATTATAAGCATTTGTGGCAGTAGAAGGAAGCTTTGCCAAGTCTAGTTTATTCATTTTTAAAATATTTTAAAGTAGGACTTGTTTATAAAAATATGTCTATGGGGAAGCTCAATATAATGTAATCTCTTTATTTTGACTTTGTTTATTGTTGTTATTGTTGTTTAGTCACTAAGATTTGTCTGACTCTTTTGTAACTGCATGGACTGTAGCTGGCCAGGCTCCTCTGTCCATGGGGTTTCCCAGGCAAGAATACCGGAGTGGATTGCCATTTCCTTCTCCGAGGGATCTTCCCAACCCAGGGATCTAACCTGTGTCTCCTGCATTGCAGGAAGATTCTTTACTACTGAGCCACCCTGTAAACTTATATATACATATATATATAATAGAATAATTATAATTTTGCAATTGGCTAATCATCAAACAAAAAAGTCTGGAAATACTTGGTGATCAGTTAATAATAATAATAATAATAATAAAAGATAATACTTGTGAATCATTTGCAATATGTCTAGTAATGTTCTAAGCTATGAGTCCCTAAACTACAGCTGCAAGCCAAATCCAGCTTTGCACCTGTTTTTGTAAAGAAAATTTTATTGTAACACAGCCACAAACATTTGTTTACCTATTGCCTGTGACTGCTTTCCCACTATAAGAGTGGGGTTGAGTAATTGTGACAGAGTCAGTGTCCTGCAAAACCAAGAATAGTTACTATCTGGCCCTTTACAGAGAAAATTTGCTGACCTCTAAGTGCCATCTAAGCACCTCGCATATTTTATCTTCTTACGCCTTTCCTCACCTTAAGAAGTACAGTAGCAGCCCGCACACCCCGCCCGCCTTAGCTGCAGTTTCACTTGCCATGGCTCCACATACCTAAGATCAACCATGGTCCAAAAATATTAAATAAAAAATTTCATAAATAAACAATTTGTAAGTTTCAAATCACATGCCTTCCTGAGTAATGCGATGAAATCTCAAGCTGTCTCACTGTCCCACCTGGGATGTGAATTATCTCTTGGTCCAGCATATCCACACTGCATTCACTACCTGCCTGTTCATCACTTAGCAGCTGTTTTGGTTATCAGACCAACTGTCTCAGCATCGCAGTGCTTATGTTCAGGTAACCCTTATTTTGCTTAATAATGGCTTCCAAATGCAAGAGTAGTCATGCTGGCAATTTGGATATTCCATGACTGTGCCTCATTTATAAATTAGTCTTTATCATAGGTATGTATAGGAAAAACATGGTGTATATATAGGATTTGGTACTATCTGAAGTTTCAGGCATATCCTGGGGATCTTGGAACATAACCACATGCATGGGGCGCTGCTAATGTATGTAGTATATTTATCTTCATCTTAGAGATGAGAAAACTGAGAAATGGGGAAGTTAATTGGCCTAAAATCTCACAAGAGATTCAGTCTCTGAGAGTCTGAATCTAGCACCCATGTGGTCTTGCCCTTTTTTCAGGCTTATTTTGACTATTATAACCCACAGAGCCTAGGAATTAGTGAAGAATTGGAAATGATTCTCTATTCTGTTCTAGTAATACCCAGACTGCCAGCTCCTGAGAGCATCAAGAGCCTTTAGCTATAACTGGCATGACCCAAATTGAATCTTCTCTGAGTCCCTCCTCCCTTCAACTCATCCTTCCTCCTCAGCTATGCCCCTGACTCCCAAATTCCTTTCTCCATCTTCCCCTACTCCTAGGTGCTCTGCCACATTACTTATTCTTCTGGTCTCACAAATCTTCCCGTTTCATTAGGTTTTTTTCCCCACTTGACTATAGCTGAGAGGATTTGAGTTATATGTAGGTAGAGAAGAAATATGAAGAGAATTCCTTTGCAGAGTCAAACATCCATAAGGCAAAAGAACACTTACAGGATTTCCTCCCCATGATATTTGGTATTAATATTATTAAGCTAAAAGAGTCTTCATTTCTCTTCTATAGTTTGAATTGTAGTACAAAAGGCCTCCTTCCTTTTTTCTAATTTATTGTATGTGGGGCTTCCCAGGTAGCGCTAGTGGTAAAGAATCTGCCTACCAATGCAGGAGATGCAAGAGATGCGGGTTAGATCCTTGGGTCGGGAAGATCACCTGGAGTACAAAATCCAGGTAATGGAGTAGTATGGAGTAGTAATGGAGTAGGCAACCCAGTCCAGTATTCTTGCCTGGAAAATTCCATGGGCAGAGGAGCCTGGCAGGCTAATGTCCATGAGGCCCCAGTGAGTCGGTCATGATGGAGCGACTGAGCACATACACACTGGCTAACCAAAGAAGTGGGGTGGTTTTGGAAAACAGGTAGGTGAGACTAGAGAAACTTCTTATCTTGTGATAACATGAAATAAATGTGGAACTTTAAATTTGCAGGTTAGGGAGCAGGAATTGAGCCTGACATACTCAGACTCCCCTCTCATGACTGAAGCAATTGTCCAGAATGTTGGTACCAAAAAATATAGTTTTAAAAGCAACCACTGGAAATTCTTATGATAGAAAGTACATAAAGCTACTAGTTTTGGTGACGTTGTTCAAGATTTTACAGTTACTAAAATGAGGATGATGGTAATAATAATGATTATCCTTGGAAGTCCCATGTCATGAAAGCTCCCATTACAGTTCCTCAGGGATGTGTTCTCTAGGAAGAGGGGTTTCAAAAGGAGGTAAAAGCAATTGTTGCAATAAACTCTTAACTGGTTACCACAGAGGCTTTTCTCTATGGATCTCCACGGGACACTGCAGATGGAGTGATTGTTCTAACAGGTGATATGATCAACACAGCTCCACCAGCCCCCATCTCGTTAGTACCAGGGCAGAAAAGAATGGTTCTTCTGTTGCATGAACTGCAAAGCCCTTTTAATAATGCACATCATTTTGTCAACACTCATGTGAATTAAATATTTTAATGACGCTGATGAAACTGGAACACTTGACATTAACATTAAAAACACACACACACACGCAATTAAACAAGGATCACTAAAGGCAGGGAGAAATGGAGAAATTACTGAAAGATCTATGTTCTAAGGAGTTTTCTACTTTACTTCTGAGCCTTTTGGCTAAAATCAAGTGTAGTATCTGTTCTAAGTAGTTTTCTGCTCCATGGAGTATCCAAAGCTTGCCCATTCAAAGTTACCTATACCCTCTTTATTCTCAAAAGCATTTTAAGTTAAAAACTTTATTAAAATCCATTTCTATAAAAATCCATATATATATATCATAATAGAAAGCAGTACTGGAAGAATATATGTCCTGAATGTCAAAAAGATTGGCTAGTGTAGAGGGGAGTAGGGTATCACAGTTCAGTGTTCTCTGTTTGCAAATGGACAGT
Source organism: Bubalus bubalis (assembly GCF_019923935.1). Classification (NCBI taxonomy): domain Eukaryota; kingdom Metazoa; phylum Chordata; class Mammalia; order Artiodactyla; family Bovidae; genus Bubalus; species Bubalus bubalis. Next base: position 68,022,432 of record NC_059171.1, on the reverse strand, counting down.
ATTTGTATGGTGAGAAGAAAATGGTCTTTGAAAAAGCTATGCCCTGGTTGAAAAAGGAAAAGAAGGGCTATATTGTTGATTTCCATTTGTTTTGTCCTGGTTTGCTTGAAATGTGTGATTATCCTTGAAAGTCTAAGAGTTTCTCTTCTGCATAGGGTAGTAGGGCAATTCTAAGGTGTTCTGAGTATTAAAAAATGGCAGGCATTAAACTATCTCCCTCTACTTCCTCCATAGTATTTTTCGTATATTTTAGGTACTTTTCTCCCTTCAGGAGGAACAATGACTTGGCCATCTTACCAAATGTGCCTTTATTGCAGAAAAGCTTATATAATACCCTACACTTTATACATAAGGATATCCCCAATGTTGGAGGAACATGGTTCTGTATGAAATTATTCTTTCATTATTGGGTGGGAACTCATGTTGTTTGGACTATCATTTCTCATATTTGGCTAAAATTTGCTTCTTTGTTCTTTTTACCTTCTTGATCCTTGTCCTGCCATTCACTACACGGAAGAACACTGGGTGTGCTCTCTCTTTTACTCCTTGTTTTATATTAACCAGCTGTAGATTTGAATATATGGATGAAGCTCACAGAGACTGGGAGAAGGCAATGGCACCCCACTCCAGTACTCTTGCCTGGAAACTCCCATGGACGGAGGAGCCTGGTAGGCCGCAGTCCATGGGGTCTCGAAGAGTCGGACACGGCTGAGCGACTTCACTTTCACTTTTCACTTTCATGCATTGGAGAAGGAAATGGCAACCCACTCCAGTGTTCTTGCCTGGAGAATCCCAGGGACAGGGGAGCCTAGTGGGCTGCCATCTATGGGGTCGCACAGAGTCAGACACAACTGAAGCGACAGGAGCAGCAGCAGCAGCACAAAGACTATGGGTTTTAACCCTAGCAATTCTAGCTTGAATATCACCTGAGCTAAAGGACTGTCCTTCCTCTGCCACCTTTGTCTAGCATGCAGTGATTGAGAAAATTATATTAGAGAATTCATAAAATTCTAACACAAAAAAACAAAAGAGAAATGTCATTTTCTTCAAATCCTATCACTGTCAATGAAAAAGATTCTCAAGGCTTTATATCTTGAATTCCTTTTGATATAATGTCATCACTTACCCCCATCCATACTTTATCTTTTTTCATGCATTTATTCATTCAATAAATATTTATCAGCCACATATGCCAGGTGCAAGACAGAGTGCTAGGTGCCTTGGGGTATGAAACAATAAATCAGACATGGGAGTCTAACACCTACATTAAAAAATAAAAAAATCAAACATCCACTTACTTGGTATATAGGGAACCAGTATCTAGAAAATTGATTTTTGTTCTTGTTATTTGATTTGTTGTTTGTTGACTCCACCTAGCTCCTTGATGCTATGTAGACAGCTAGTAAAGGTATAATTCCTGGAAGCATTTTCTCTAGGACAGAACTCAAAGGGGATGGATGACACACTAGTTATTTAAAGACACTTAAGAAGATCTCTCTTGCTCCTGAAAGGTTTCTGGCTATTGTTCAGTAAGAATTAGTGATTCTTCCTCAAAACTGGTTTTAATTTTAATTTGTCCCTGATCTAAAATGAGCTTAGAGAATACAGGGTAAATAGTTTTTATAGAAGCTTCCAAGCCCAGTAAAAAAAAAAAAAAATATATATATATATATATATATACACACACACACACACAGAAGCACAGTCAGATGGGAAGAGGAGAGAAGAAAGGGGGGGGGAAGAAGATGAATGTTATTTTTTATATTAATTTTACAAGAAGGATCCCATGTTTTATCGCTCACATACCACAATGATAGATGATCTTTAAAATCCATTGGTGGTAAGATTGATACTGGACTGATCATGAAAGATCCTCATGGAAACAGCACATCTCTTTTTAAATTTTAGGAAATAGCCTCTATAATATCTAGTGGCAAACACTTTGAGGTCAATGTACCATATATAATATGAGATTTACCTCTAATCCACTTTAAATAGAGAAGATCACCTTTGATGCAGGGGCAAGGTGCTGAAGGAGAATTCTTATCATTGCCTTCTAAGAGCCACTTACTTTGCTTTCTTTTAAAGTTATGAGCCAGTTACATTTGCTCTTCTCCTTAACAAAAGATTGCATCCCCAGTCCTGGCTATATCTACACTTTATCCATTCCCACATAGACAATGCCAATCCCCCCAATTAAAGTCCTGGAATGGAATGGAAGAGTCAATAAAGAAAACATTGTATCTACTGCAAGAAAATCCACAATATTCATGAAATTTAGGTGAATTTATTCTTATGTATATAGAATAGTCATTCTTTTAGATGTCTGATGGCATTAGCACACACATGGTGCTAAGATTAGGACTGGGCATTAGAGGAAAGAGGAGGGATGAAGTACAGTAGAGAGTTTTCCTTGTTTGGCCTCCAACCTCCTCTTCCTTAAGGACGTATGCCAGGTTCCAAGGGAAGAAGAGACTAAGAAGCAAAAATAAGTGTTTTCATAAGACACTACAGACCCCGAGGTGGGACTTCTTTGTACTGTATGCCTGTGGTCACCAGAAACTGATTTGAGAGAAACCCCTTCAGCACGTCTTGAATTTGTGGGTAGATGATATACACAGGAGTAGAAAACTGAGCCTCTGAGTTCACCCAGACTTGGGTCTGAATTAAAGCTCCTGGTTGTCACTTTATGGCTGTGTCATGAGTACATGTTACTCCTCCTCCATCTTGTCCTCATAAGAAGTGGGCTCATAGTCAAAGGTCATAGATGGTTGTGAGGATTATACCTGTCAGGTAGAATGTTTTTCTTTCTTTTATTCTTATCTTCATATATGTGATGACAAAAATGATTTCACCTCAAGTGTTAGCTCTTTTTTTTTTTTTCACAACTAGTTCTTCTGAAACTTTTAGTTTAGAACCAAAATGCAAACTGATGTGAAGGAAATTGGGTGATTTATAGTACACTGAGTCCCAGCATTATGAATGAATTTTATTCCAAAGGTTCATTCCTATGTAAGTCATCTACCACATTACAGGCACTGAACAGATGCTAATTGCTGGGTGCCTTCCAGTTCTAAATGGCATCTGGCATTTTAGCAGCTCCTCATGCAGCTTTGTCCATTCTCCTGCTGCTCATGAAGACAGTGAGTAAAGCAAAGGCTTCAGATCAGATCAGATCAGTCGCTCAGTCGTGTCCAACTCTTTGCGACCCCATGAATCGCAGCACGCCAGGCCTCCCTGTCCATCATCAACTCCTGGAGTTCACCCAGACTCACGTCCATCAAGTCAGTGATGCCATCCAGCCATCTCATCCTCTGTCGTCCCCTTCTCCTCCTGCCCCACCTCTACTGAAATTAAAACTTGGTTTTTATAAGGATTCTTAATAATTTTGCACCTAGTGGAATATATTGCAAAAAACTGAAAAAAAAAATGACCAACCCTTATACCTATTCTTTAGCAAATAGTTTTATTCATGTTCAAAGTATTGTTTCAAAGAAACTGGAAGAAAATTCTTCCACCTCAGACTGTCCTCCTCATGAAGACACTTGGATCTCAATCAAATTAAAACTAGACAATTAATTCACAGGTACTGATTTTTTCCTTCAAATAATCATTTCTTCTCCTCCATCTATGTCTTCTACCAGTGAAGAATACAATAAGGCAGAAAATGTCAGTATTTGAGGGAGAGAACTTGTGAGCTATGATCCTCAATGGTAAGCAGTGAAAGCAAATACAAAAAAAAGATATATGTAGAAGCATTGCATTTTTGGAGATTAGACAGAATGTGTCATATATGCTATAGAGATAGAAAGGTTTCCAGCTCAATAAAATAGATTCCTTTTACCTGGATATTTTATAGAAACTAGGGAAGGGGTTGGGAGCCTTGCCCATCACTGCATTGTAGACTGCAAATTGGAGTCCAGCCTTAGACAAATAAGTAGCAGAGTTAAGAGAAATTCTCACATTATTGGCAAACACCAAGTCTGGAGACACCTTACTTCATCGAAAGCTGATTCAAGTGAATTAAGAAAATATTGTGCATATACAAACTACAGAAAAATAAAAGAAACTATAAGAAGTACAAAAATATGCTTTTTAAAATGACATATTGTAATTGAAAAGAAAATCTGAAAACTAAATATTCAATAAAATACACTGAGAAAGAGAAAAAAGGAAAAAGTCACACAGGAAAAGTAGGCTGAAATAAAAGAATAGCAAAATGGGATGAAAATGAAGTTAGGTAAGCTATAAAAAAAGCAAAAATACCAAAATTATAGTACCAGAATTACAGACCATATTGAAGGCAGATGGTGGCAGAAAAGATGAGAATGTGGAAAATCAAATTAAAATGGTGGAGGAAAACCTGAGAAAACAAAGACATGAAAATAGAGAGGGCAAGATGGCCACACAAGACTAGGAAAGAGAGAATCACCTGGATAATTGCTATACCTGAAAAGGAAATTGGAAAACACAACTAAATCAATGATGGCATATATAAAAGAAGAGACTGTCTCTGAGCCAATGACCTGAGGATGCAAATGGAAAGAGTTCAGTGTATGCTAAGCAAAACCAGAGAGTCATATGTGTTGACACATCCTGGCAGAAACATGAATTTCAAGTTTAAAGAAAAACATTCTACAAACATCTAGACAGACAGAAAAGTTTCTTCCCACAAGAACAGAGAGAGAATAGCTTCTTTTTAACAACACAATATTTCTCTTGTAATAGGACACTGATCTATAAAATATAAGCCGTATGCTACTAAGAAAATTTGATCATGATGAAAAGTCCAGGTTCTAGAGAGTCAGTGAAATTAAATGCTGTACAAAAGGGGATTCATGAGTCAAATGCTTATTTCACCCTAAAGCAATATATATTCCTAAAGGAAATATGTATGTATTCCTGTTTTGATATTATGACACATGCAAATAACTTTAGAATACACCCTAGGGCCCCTCATGCTGCTAAGCTGTACCATACTTAACTTTAATTAAAATCTCATTTTTCTTCCTCCCTCATCTGTGTTTCAAAGATGACTTTATTATATCTTTTTATTGAGCCCAAATAATCTTGACCATCTTGCATAAACAGAAAGCAAAGGTCTCTCTTAAGAGTTCCCTAGGGACTCTTTCACTGAGCTTCAGTAAATGGTCTCAATAAATTTGGAGACCATGAATGTCTCCAAAATGTTTATTGTCTTACCTTATGTTCATGACCCTTAAAGAGAGTGTGTTGAATCTTGTCTACTTACTCTTCACAGCTTCTACTTTCCCCCAAATCAGGTGACTTTTTTGGCTCATCACCAAACTATACTGGCTCAATTTATGGTTGGCTTTCTCCATCTCCTAGTTTATTGGTGGGCAACACTTTAACTAAACTCCATTAACAGCCTCAATGAATAGCTTGCACTATACCAGGGTTAATGAGAGAGTCACTGTCTCTTTAGAGTCCTGGTTTTCAGTGTGGTTTCATCCAACTAGACTGTTTTCTTTGGGAGAGAATATGGTGTTCAGATGCCTTCCCCCGTATGACGTTGTGAGCTGAAGATGGCCTTCCCTTGGATTAATGCACTGCAGTAGGAGGAAAAAAATAATTAGCTGCACAGCATATGTCCTTAATGGTTTGACAAAGGACCACAAGGGGCATCGTGAAGAAGATGAGTGTGGAAAGGATTCCTTTTTATTAAGCTTAGCAGGGGAAGAGGTTTAAGATACTCATTTCCATAGATAAACAAATAAGCCGAAGGAAAGGAACATCTGCTGGGAAGGGCTCCTCCAACATGTAGCAGATGTGTTTCAATAACAAAGCATATCCTGGAAGCATTTTAGGATTTAATTATTTAGCTATTTTATTGAACTGTGGAGCAAGAGGGTGGGCATGGATTGAGGAAGCATATTGTAAATTTACAGAGCCTGGAAATTCAATTCCAAATGTAGTTTAAGCCTCCACATGCTGAAGTTTCTTTCAGAACATATGCTAACTGCTTTTTGATACACAGACTCCAACTGCAGTCACCCATTCTACATGCATGGTGGCAATCACTCTGAATTCTCCTCTCCTCTTCATCACCCCCCATACTCGCATCTCTCCCCTGCATTTTTGCAACAACTTCCCGTCTCCTTTCACTGCCTTCGGTTTTACCCTGTTCAAAACTATTGTCCACTGCCCACTCTTTCTAAAATGCAAATCTGATTATTGGATCTGTAAAACAAAAAGGGAGCGATGTGACATGCGAGCTTAGCAAGGATTAATCCAAAGCAAAAGAAAATTGATCAGGAGCAGGAGGAAGGAGGAGAATAAAATAACAGCAGTGGAAACTGTCTGCAAAGTACCAAAAGGTTCAGACAGAACAGTTCTGAATCCTGTGCAGTATGCACAGCCAGACTCCAGCTCTCCTGGGCAATACCTTCTCCTAGGAATGATACAGGTGTTATAGGGGAAGGTCAGAAAAGAAGATGCCAGCCTGCGTACAGTTTTTTGAAAGGCTAGACAAGGGAAGGAAAAGCAGTCTTATCACAACTGCCCAACAGAGGTGAGAGCAACCTCATCCACCTGAATTCCTTCCTGTGGTCTTCCTTGCCCATAGTATAGAAGTCGAAGAATTTCATTGTGATATACCAGAACCCCATTTTCTCTCTAGACTCTTCTTCCAAACTCTTATCGTGTACTTTGCACTCTGGCAAGTATTCGCATTTCTCCAAATATCTATCATCTCTATGATTTTACCTGTCTTCTCTCTTCTTAAGATTCCATGTAATTTCTTGACTAGATAGTAAATTCCTACCAATCCTCTAAAAGTTCATTTTGATCTGTTTTCCTCTATGAAGCCTTTCCTGCTCACCTTCACACTAACTCTTTGTCAGGGATAGCCCCCACAATCAACTTTCATGAAGTCTGGCACTCCAGTCTATGTTTAGCAGTTATCAATTCATATGGAATTCTCCAGGCAAGAATACTTGGAGTGGCTTGCCATGCCCTACTCCAGGGAATCTTCCTGACCCAGGGATTGAACCCAGCTCTCCTGCACTGCAGGCAGATTCTTTACCATCTAAGTCACCAAGGAAGCCCACAAAAATGGAATATAAAGTTTTGAGGTATAATGTGCTGGTTTATGTGCATTGAATGAATGAGTGGCCTGGTCAGGATTGCAAAGTCCAGTGTAAACTGAATTACATGTATGCGGTAGGATGGGGAGGTGAGGCAATGCGGAGACCTACCTTCCCCTCTAACTTAGAGAACAAGTGTGACCCAGAAACAATGTTGGCTGGGGACTAGGACAGTGGCACAAAGCAACTACTGCTTTTATTTTATTTTTGCAGTCAATATTTTAGTTATGATGCTTTTAATAGTAAGTATCAGAAAATCCATCTTATCTAAATTAAGCAAAAATATCCAGAGTTACTCTAGTTTTAAAGAGCCCTTAATCATGGACTCATCGTAAAAGATTAGAATTCAGTTTCTCCCATCTCTTGGTTGTGTTTTCTTTCATGTTGGCTTTATGCCTAACCTCCCTGCAGAAGCCCAAGGCAGTTCCAGGTACACAGCAACCTACTATTGGCCAGTCCAGGAGAGGAGAGAGCCCTCCTCTCATCTGGAAGTGCCACATTAGGTTTATTCCTCTGACAACACCAGGATCCCCCTACCCATAGGTAAAGCAAGATACCATTGCCATATACATATATTACCAGGTGAATATATACATACATATCTCTGTGTGTATAATTATCACATGTTTTAAGATTTTTATTTCATGTATGGATGTGAGAGTTGGACTGTGAAGAAAGCTGAGTGCTGAAGAATTGATGCTTTTGAACTGTGGTGCTGGAGAAGACTCTTGAGAGTCCCTTGGACTGCAAGGAGATCCAACCAGTCCATTCTAAAGGAGATCAGCCCTGGGATTTCTTTGGAAGGAATGATGCTAACGCTGAAACTCCAGTACTTTGGCCGCCTCATGCGAAGTGTTGACTCATTGGAAAAGACTCTGATGCTGGGAGGGATTGGGGGCAGGAGGAGAAGGGGACGACAGAGGATGAGATGGCTGGATGGCATCACCAACTCAATGGATGTAAGTTTGAGAGAACTCCGGGAGTTGGTGATGGACAGGGAGGCCTGGCATGCTGCAATTCATGGGGTTGCAAAGAGTCGGACACGATTGAGTGACTGAACTGACTAAGATTTTTATTTTACATAAGTTCACAGAAAGAACTCTGGACTGCTTTAATAAAACATGTCATTAGTTTTATCTTTTCTTCTAAGAAATCTCTTCACTTCTCACATCTTCTGTTTCCTCATCTTTTGAACCTAGAAATCTTCAGCATCCCTTCCTACTCTACAGTTCTCTGGAATGACATTATGATTCTAGGGCAAAGGCAAGTCTAATCCCAAGTGAACTGAGAGACAGGTAACTCTTGAGATAGACTGAATCACACACTTATGTTTTTGGCTCATTGTGGCAGATTTTATATGTTCAGAGCCCTAAGAACAAAATTAAAATAACAGCAACTGTGTATCAGAGCTTATTATGTGCCAGCCTCAGTACTGAGCTCTTCGTATGTTATTTCATTTGTCAACTCAATGAGAAAAGCATCATGACAAGGAAGCTATCACTTTTATCAGTCACTCAGCTAACATTAATGAATGCTTACTACATGCCGGATCTTATTCTAGGTACTGAGAAAGTAGGGATGAACAAGACAGTATAGGTCAGCCCTCACAGAATTTATATTCTCTGAAACTGAAGTTATTAGGAGTTTGCCCAGCTCTGGTTTATTCACCACTCAAGTCCAGCTTCTAGAGTGATGTAGAAGTCTATGGAATGCTGTTAGCTCTTCATGCTCTACCTCTGTGAGTGTGCAGAACAGTATCTGCAGTGGGCTTGTGGTCAGTGCTGGCCAGAAGCCAGGAAGACCTGGACATGGGGTAAGGAAAATCGAGGACACATTGGAACCTGCCAGCACCTTCCATTTGTCCCGCAGCCCCTCTAACCAATGAAGACCTAAGGACAGTAAGTACTGCTTCACTCGCATCTATCAAATCTCATGCAAAATGTTCTGATGGCTTCATAAAGGAAGGGAATCCTGAGAGATCCAGCTCCAGCCTATCCAAACTGACAGCACAAGAGCACCACAGAGGGCATGGGGAGGTTTGGAAGGTGGTGAGTTAAGAGAGACAGACAATGAGTGGTTTTTAAAAGTTAAAATTAAATGTCAGATGCCAACATGTAGTTCACGATTACAGGGGGATGCTGTGCTACAGAGTCACTGGTGGCTACTTTACCTGGGAGTCGGGAAACTTCAGAGTTGGTAAGTGGAAAAGCAGAGATGCCAACCCAAGCAATGTGGCTTTGGAACCAATTAATTTATCTTCTAGACAAATTCTGTACAGACTTGAATGATAATAATAATTTCCTGGGGCTAGAGGTGAGAGAGGGTAGAAGATATGTCTTAAATTCTCAGAATCCTCTCCAGAACAACAAGATCAAAGTCTCAAGGTCCTGGAACTTGTGACTTTAACAAGTACCTGGAGCGGCATTTAGCAGACCAGTTTAGAGAACACCGCAACAGTGAGTCCCAAGAGAGTAATAAATTCCTGAAACTGGACTGCTCACATCATCCTGAAAAGAAGACTGAGTTATCCCTGGCTGAGTTTGAACCACCAGCCTTTCAGTTAGAAACCAAATGTGCTCATCAGGTGTACCGCAGAGACAGCTGTGCAGCTCAGCTACATGTTCAGCCCTAACAGATGGTCTCCTCTGTGTCCCATTCTGTCTGGAATAACACACAAGGACTCAGTAATATATACACACACACCATCAACTTTTCTGATTCATCATAAAAACTGTGCTTGTGTGTGTATATGTGTTCAAAAAGAAGAACCTGCAAAGCTTTTCAACTCCTCAAAGGTACTTTAAAAAGCACTGTGGTTAGACATTTCAGCAACTCCTTCATACACTGGGGAGAGACATGTGAAAGAAAACATGCTTCATTTATATAGAAAGGCTCCCAGGCTTTAGAAACACAGCCTGAAAGGCAAAACTTCACCAACAGCAATAGCTATTTGTCAACGTTAATGGAAACGTTCACTTCCCCCAGTGCTGAGAACTTCCAGGGGGATTAATTGTTTAATATTCACAAAGGACTTTGAAGATAAAAAGACCCACATAAAGGCTGAAAATGAACACTCACTTTGTTTGCTTTTCTCATCCTGTAGTTGAATCTGCAAAGCCACTGTGTCTTTGAAGACGCTCCAAGATTATAATCATGAAGATCACCCTTGGAGTTGAGAGAGTGAGCTCAGTTCAGTTCAGTTTAGTTGCTCAGTCATGTCCAACTCTTTGCTACCCCATGAATCGCAGCACTCCAAGCCTCCCTGTCCATCACCAACTCCCGGAGTTCACTCAGACTCACGTCCATCGAGTCAGTGATGCCATCCAGCCATCTCATCCTCTGTCATCCCCTTCTCCTCCTGCCCCCAATCCCTCCCAGCATCAGAGTCTTTTCCAATGAGTCAACTCTTCGCATGAGGTGGCCAAAGTACTGGAGTTTCAAATTTAACATCATTCCTTCCAAAGAAATCCCAGGGCTGATCTCCTTCAGAATGGACTGGTTGGAACTCCTTGCAGTCCAAGGGACTCTCAAGAGTCTTCTCCAACACCACAGCTCAAAAGCATTAGTTCTTCAGCACTCAGCTTTCTTCACAGTCCAACTCACGGGAGGACTAATTTAGCCCAAGCTCTAATTCCAGAAACTGTAAGAGCAAGGACTTTGGTATAAAACACAGTCCTGACACTTTACCACCTGCCAGCACTAATCTTGGGTAAGCTACTTACGCTCTCTGAGATTCTATTCCCTCAGCTGAAATGTTAACTAATTATACATACCTGGCTAATGTCAAGTATTGGACCTTCCCTGGTGGCTCAGACAGTAAAGCATCTGCCTACAATGTGGGAGACCTGGGTTCAATCCCTGGGTCAGGAAGATCTCCTGGAGAAGAAAATGGCAACCCACTCCAGTATTCTTCCCTAGAAAATCCCATGGATGGAGGAACCTGGTTAGGCTACAGTCCATGGGATCGCAAAGAGTTGGACATGACTGAGCGACTTCACTCACTCACATACCTGGCTATTGTCAAGTTAGAGATATTTTAAAGGACTGGCATTTTGCTGGTACTTGTACAATTAGAACTGTTGTTGCCATTTCTAATATTTGAAGAATATTAATAAATGAGATTTCTAAGGCTTAATGCTACAAAAGCAAACATTGATCCTAATTAAATAAAAATTACAAAAGAGTAGGAATGAGCCAGGCTGACAGACAAGAAATCTTGTGAATCATTTGTGTGTGTGTGTGTGTGTGTGTGTGTGTCTAAGAGAGGACTATGCTATTATTTACTCAAGATTATATAACTTTAAATGGTCCTTTCTTTCATAATGTTTATTTTTCTTCTAATATCCCAACTACTTTCTTTAATAAGTCTCTGCTGTCGACTCCCATTCACACACTCACTCCCATCTTTAATGTTTATTTCAGTGTTTGTCAAAGTTGAGAACCTAAGAACTTCTGTGAAGCATCTGAGCAACTCAGCCTTGAAGAGATTGAGTATAGTAACTCTGAGCTATAAAATGCTGCAGGAAGAGACACTTAGGCCCAAATGCATCCCCATTTCATTTAGATGTTGGGGATTATCTTGCCACTTTTTCCAAGTCAGGAGCACTCCAGGAAATGAGGTGGGAGTTGGCAAGAAAGGATAGGAGAAATATACTGTCTTCTCTGCTTTCAATTCTACCTGGATTTAACCCATGGCAGGGATTCACTAAGCACCACTGTCCAGCTCCTATTTGCTGTCCCTTCAACTTTGAGGCTCCTTCTTTAATAATCTCAGTGAAGTAATGACCCTGGCCTGGGATTCCTCTCCCAAGGCTGATCACAACAACTCTGAACACAATAGCTATTATCATATAAATATAAAACTAAACTACTATGGAGAGAAAAAATAGAATCAAGGATCCCCAATAGGTCCACTTTCTAAAATTTGGAAAACATTGTTCTTCAGTGTACTGGTTTACAGAATAAGGTGCCCTGCTTCTCTGATATGTACAAATTAAGTAACTTCAAATCCTAAAAGTTATAGTGCCAGTATGTGATGCCTGAAAGCTTGAAGCAGTCAGTGCTGTGGTTCTTCATAAATCAGAAAAGAGTTAAGGAAAAGAAGAGAACCAAGAGTTTCTCTCTGGTTTCCCTCATAGATTGCCATGATATAGAAAGAAGTGATATTAGAGGGAGGCTTACTAAGGTATCATACAATATCTTTAGGAAAATATCCTTTAAGTCAGGTTTAGAAAAATGTATAAAACCACATAATTGGCTTGGTTGGGAACAATATTAAGATTATTATTAAATATCTTAAGGAACAGTATAATAGTAAATATCATTTAGGAACAATATTAATAATAAATAGTTGGCAAAAGAACTACCTAAAAGAGTTGGTGACCCAGAAGAAAAGAATGTAAATCAGAATGCAGAAGACCTGCATTTGAGTATTACCATTAACATTAATTAGTTCTGTGATATCCGGAAATTCTATTAAACTTTGCTGGCTTTGTTTTTTGCTTGTTTGCCTGCATTTTTAGTCACTTGAGAATTGAGACAGTGGAAGAATTTTAACTTGACAACTTACTAAATTTTGACAAGAATTTCTCTGCACGTGAATATCTCCCTTTAAGAACAAGACTCTTTGTCACTATTTATCTTCTCAGTGTCCTTAGCTGGGGATTTCAAGGTACCCTGGATCCTCAGCACATATGGTAAGAATGGATGTCAGGCAGAGTACCAGGGATATAGATTTGACTCAAGAGTCCAGAACACTGTAATAAACTCTGTCTCAGTTTGGTAAGAATTGATACCCATTAATATCCAAACAAGGGGTACATAAGTACATAACTTTCCTGAGAAGTCTGGATAAAGCTTACCTGTCTCCTGAGAATCCTGTATGCAGATCAAGAAGCAACAGTTAGAACTGGACATGAAAAAACAGACTGTTTCAAAATTGGAAAAGGAGTACATCAAGGCTGTATACTATTACCCTCCTTATTTAACCTCTATGCAGAGTACATCATGCAAAATGCTGGGCTGGATGAATCACACAAGCTGGGAATCAAGATTTCTGGGAGAAATATCAACAACCTTGGATATGCAGATGATACCACTCTAATGGCAGAAAGTGAAGAGGACCTAAAGAGCCTCCTGGTGAGTGTGATAGAGGGGAATGAAAAAGCTGGCTTAAAACTCAACATTCAGAACTAAGATCATAAAAACAACAGCGAAAACTAAGATCATGATATCTGGTCCCATTATTTCATGGCAAATAGAAGGTGAAAAAGTGGAAGACTTTATTTACTTGGGCTCCAGAATCACTATGGACAGTGACTGCAGCAATGATATTAAAAGATGCTTGCTCCTTGGAAGGAAAGCTACAACCAACTTAGACAGCATATTAAAAAGTACTTTGCTGACAAAGGCCCACGTAGTCAAAGCTATGATTTTTCCAGTAGTCATGTACAGATGTGAGAGTTGGACCCTAAAGAAGGCTGAGCACTGAAGAATTGATGCTTTTGAACTGTGCTGCTGGAGAAGACTCTTGAGAGTCCCTTGGACTGCAAGGAGATCAAGCAGTCAATCCTAAAGGAAATCAACCCTGAATATTCATTGGAAGGACTGATGCTGAAGCTGTAGCTCCAATACTTTGGCCACCTCATGTGAACAGCCAACTCATTGGAAAAGTTTCTGATGCTGGGAAAGATTGAGGGCAGGAGAAGGGGGTGACAGAGGATGGTAGTTGGATAGCATCACCAACTCAATGGATATGAGTTTGAGCAAACTTAAGGAGATAGTGAAGGACAGGGAAGTCTGGTTCACTGAGGCATGGGGTCACAATGAGCCAAACACAACTTAACTACTGAACAACAAAAGCAAAGTATATAGGTATCCAGGAATACTTAATCCAGAAGTAATTAATGCATTACACAGAGAGTGCTGAGGTAACAGTAAAACAACTGAGCATCCAGTAATAACTCAGTATGAATACTAATCACAGGCAACATGTATAAAGTGTGAGTCATCTGGCTAGAAAAAGTAGAAATCAGTCTCAGTGGCTTCAGAGGAGGGTTGTACTAGGAATGTAGAGGTGAAAAGAGGAAGACTAAGACAGAAATCCAGAAAAACAGGGCAAAATGGTGGAAGAGAGGGCAAAATGGTTAAGAAAGTTGACATCTGGTAGGAATTTAGTCAACACTTTGAGACAGTGTTGACTAAGTCTTGAACCTTCTCTCTGATTAACCAATGTCTAAGCTGAAAATACCATGATGAATGAACCACCAGATTTTTGCTTCCAACCAAGATGGAGTGACATCCATCAGATTTACCCCTCTACCTAAAACAAATACAAAATTAGACTAAAATAGATAAAACAATGATTTCAAAACAGTGGAGATGGGAAATGAAGGGCTGAATCTCTAGAGTTTGGGAGACAAATGATCCAGTGAACACTACAATTGCCCTAGTGAGAGAATTTTCAGGCTGTGGTTACAAGGAGTAACCCTTGAGTTGAAGAAATGGAGTCTGGGAAGACCAAGGTGATTATATTTTCAAGTACTGGAAAAGAGAAAGCTGCAAAGAGAAAGCTTCACACACTTGAAGAGAATCTCCATTGAATATCCAGTGGAATACTGACCAGTGAATGCCTGTGGGGCTAAACACTGGAGGGCAGAGAAAGCTCCATCTAAAAGGATTAGAGAGAATAGCACTCCTCCAGTTATGAATATCCTGCATATAAAGAAGAACCAATAAGCCAGCCGAAGAAGAGGAGAGATGTAGTGAGATTGACCACTTAGAAGTAGAGCTTAGGGTACAGTGTGGAGAACTGATTAAAAGGAAAGAAATCCAAATCAAAATAAATGTACAAAAATGACAGGGATTATTAACTTTTTTAAAATATAGAAATATAGGCACTTACTCTGCTCTAGACACTGTGTTAGGTTAACTCCATGCACAATCTTATTTAATCCAACCACTAACTGAGGTCTGAGAAGACACATAAATTGCCCAGGTCACATAGCTAATAAGTAGATGAAATGGGATTCAGGTCCAAGTATGTGGTTCCAAAATCTGGTCCCTAAGCCATACTGCTTCCTTTCCTGGAATTGGCTAATTCAGCCCTAAGACTACAAATCAAAGTCCTACATCTGTCCTGGAAGCAGAACATTGAGAGCACCATCCTTTACTTGACACCTGACTGTACATAAAAACATTAATATGACAAAAATAACAACTGGTGTTTGTTTATTATTTAGTTTGCATCAAGTCTATGTGCTGTACCTACATCCATTCATTTAGTGCTCCTAACAAGTAAGAAAGAAGTCTATTTATTTTTGCTTCTGAAGAGTCTGGCTGCCAGAGCAAGTATATTACCCACCCAGGCGTTTCACAGTTCACTGCCCTTGCATCAGCCAGACCCCCGGACTTCACTGCAGAAAAGCCATCAGCACCATGCCAAAGATTAATGTGTAAGAAAAGGCAGCATTAAAGAAGAAGAATATCACAGCTAACAAACTAGCTTCTCTTAAACTATTTTAAGATCTTTATTTATGTAAAAATGCTGAGACCAGAGTGGTTGCTTAATATCATGAGACAGTTGGAGCCTTAACCAGGATAATGTGAACTTTGATTATTTTTTTTCTAATAACCACAGAATTTAAATATCATGCACCAAGATTGTTTTGCTGTTTTCTTAGTAAGCCAAATGTTTAGCAAAATATACAAAACTTATTCAGTGCTTCTCCCCAGGAATAAGCCTCTGGGTGTTCTTTGAATTATTGACTTCTGAGCATATCATTTTTTGTCCAAAGCCATACACTCGCCTCTCTTTTTTGCTGCTTAGAGTCAAAAACAGTAATGAGTAGGGCAAGTCAACTGTTAAGAAACTACTATTTTCCAGTTAAAAGAAGCAACTGTGAACACTAAATTTTTCCATTAACTCAAAAAATAAGAGTTTCCAGGCAGTGTACCCAATGAGGGGCTGTTTTGACTGAAGAAATGATAGGTTCCTATTACAACTTTCATCTGATACTTTGTGTGTGTGTGTGTGTGTGTGTGTGTAAGTACACACACGCATGGTGAATAACACAGAAGCAGGAATGTAGAAGGACATATATGGACCATTACAGCATATTCTTATCATAAGATCATAAAACATGGTACTTATTTTTTTCAATCACCCAGGATATTATGTGAGCATGACTTCCATGTTCAAACGGAAGTCTGTGAAGCATAATGAAGATAGATAGGGCTCTGAGGTCAGACAGTTCTGTAGCAACATGGGGAGAAGAGGAATGGTTGACATACAGAAATCTCAAGTAAAAACTTCAAGTAGATGAGTAGATGGGTAGGGTGATAGGTTTGGCAGAAAATAGTGGATATTGGTTAAAAAGATTCAGAGTTCAAGTACTAGATTTTCCTCTTAGGAATGATGAGGGAAGAGAAGGCAGACTGTAATTCCACTCCATTCAATTCAATATGTAATTCTTGCGACCATGAATGCTCCATCCCAGTGCTTGGAATACAAAGGTAAATGAAATCGTTTCCCTGTCTTTGTGAAGCTCATGTTCTGCAGGAAAAGAGATTAGAGAGAAACAGAGGAATATTTATGAACAATTAACTCCAATTCATTTTGAAAAGTGTTGCCAAAGAGAGATAAACAAGATGCATAAAATAGGAAACTCCAGCTTCTATGGAAATTATGAAAGACTTTGGAGTGAGTATATTGGTTAGCAATGTGCTAGGTGCTATAATTACTTAATCCCAGCTGCATAATAGCTCAAAATAACTTTATTTGGGCTTGTGTAACAGTTATCAGTGGGTTGATGGGTCAGTAAATCAAGTCTCCACCATGGAGTATTTCAAAAAGCCAGATTGACAGAGGTTCTGCCATCTTCAATGCAAATCTCCCCAGATCTTCATGCATTTCTCCTTGTCAGTAGGCAGAAAGGGAAAAAACATGGATACACCAATTCAAGAGGTGTTTTTAAGTCATATCCAGGAATGGAAATATGACTATGTTTATGTTCCATGACTAGATGTAATGGGCTACCCTACAACACAGGAGGCTGAGAAACGTAAAACAGCTGTGTAGACCATGAAGAAGAGGAGAACATGATTTTTTTGTGAACAGCTAGCAGTATCTGTCCCAGGCAGTAATATCCGAGCTGAATTTTGTAGGACAACAAAGAGTTCACTAGTTAGAAGGCCTGAGGGTACACTCTGACTATACATAGAAACAGTCCAGGCAAAACTGAACATTCTACTCATCCTTTCTTTTCTATGACCTACCAATCACCCTTCCCTGTCACCTCTGAAAAGTTTGTTTTCACAATTGTCCCCAAATACATCGGAGAGAAAAGTAAAGAATCAATCATGTGCTCCTAGTGTTACATGCATTTATAGCAGGGACTGAGCGACTGAACTGAACTGAACTGAAATAATTGTGAGGCTATAGTCTTTCAATGCTATACTGTCTATTAAGGGCAATCAATCTTCTCTGAGGCTAGGCTAGAGAGTCAGAAAAATTTGAAAACATTTATGCCATCTTCCACGCGGAGACAAAATAATTTCACTGAGTGATTCAATAAAGGCATATCCAGGAAAATAAAAGTTATGCCAAATAAATTAGAGAAACATAAATATAGGGAATTAGTAACAAAGATGCCAGAAGAAGGGATGTCCCTGGTGGCTCAGGCAGTAAAGAACCTGCCAGCAATGCAGGAGACCCAAGGTCTATCCCTGCACCAGGAAAATCCCCTGGAGAAGGGAATGGCAACCTACTCCAGTATTCTTGCCTGGGAAATCCTGTGGACAGAGGAGCCTGGCAGGTTACAGTCCAAGGGGTTTCAAAGAGTTGGACACCACTGAGCAACTAACACTTTAATGCTAGAAGAAATGAAAACATGGGAAAGGTTTAAAAAAAAATGAAATTAAAAACTCTAGGAACCAAACCTTATCTTGAGGGTGGATGTATAATAGGTCGGAGTTGGGTAACCAGATCAGGACAAAACATCAGAAGCTAGAATCTAGAATCACAGTGATTCTGGTCAACAGGGCCTGAGCCCAGGGAGGGAGGGATTGTGTTCTGGGAGGGAAGGTGCTGGAGCACAGAGAAAACATCCCTTCTAGAGGCTCTGCCCATGGCAAAGAGAGAGATAGACAAGCTCCCCAGTCCCCTCTTCTGTCTTTTTTTTTTTTTAATGTATTTTTTTCACTGTCTTTTCAGTCTGTCTCCAGGGATTCCTACCGGCTCCTCTAAGGCCTCTATTGTTTTCAGATATCTGCTCTCTCCTGATACTGAAAGAGCAGGAAGTGGACCTGAGAGCAAGTAAGCAAATGACTGTTCACTTGACTTAATTGTATTCAAAACAGCTAGTTCTTCCACTTGAGGCAAGACTGAAGGGCAATTTTTATTCCCTGCACTTGAGGGTCACAAGAGCCCTGTCTTGTTTCCTTTTTGCTGTTGTTCTTTTCCTGAAGTGGTAGAATCTTTAACCAGTTCGGTTAATAGGAAAATCGAACATGGGATTTTTCCTTTAGAGTCTCCGCAGTTAAGTTAAGAAAAGGATACAAATTTAAACTTTGGAAATGAAAGAGCTATTTGATTTCCTCATCCTATATGTGAAGAATCTAGTTCACAAAATTAAAAATGTAAGTGATTAGATTGGTTTATATTTCCATAATCCTCTATGATAAAGGATTGAATAGTTCTAGACTTCTCAAAATATTTCACATTTTGCTGTCAGTCACTATCCCTTTGAAAAGTAGTAAATCCAGAGAAATTATTCCCTTTGTATAGGACAAGAAAAAGTTCAGGAGTGAGTAAGTGCCTTGCACTTTGCCACTTAGTTGGAGTATAACTTCTTTCTCTCAGTTTTTCATATGAAAAACAGATCTCTTATTAGTTGTACTGCCTATATCACCAGTACTTTTACATCTTGAAAAGAGCTGAGTGCACTACAAATTCTTTGTGATACAGAATTATAGGTTTTACTGCTTTTATGGAAAGCAGTCATCACTCATTACATTCAAAGATAATATAATTAGGATTACAAGTATCTAAAAGAGATGCTTCTGTCCAGGCTGTTTCAAACTCTGCAAAATATTGAAATAAAAATATATATTTTAGTGTAAATTTTGATGTGTCTACCATAACTTGGGCTTCCCAGGTGGTGCTAGTAGTAAAGAACCTGCCTGCCAAAGCAGGAGACATTAGAGACATGGGTTCGATCCCTGGGTCAGGCAGATCCCCTGGAGGAGGACATGGCAACCCACTCCAGTATTCTTGCCTGGAGAATTCCATGGATAGAGGAGCCTGGTGGGCACCGTCCATAGGGTTGCAAAGAGCTGGACCTGACACGCACACCATAACCTTATGGGGAGACACAATAAATAAAATAGATGAAAGCAGAGCTATTCTTGGTGGAGTGGTTGTGTGGGATAGAGTCATCATGACTTGTCTCCACCCCCCTTATCTTTATAGGCAGCTTTCAAGGCAACTCTTCAAAAACTTTGGAGTACAACTTAGTGCATCTTGAATACCATAGGATAAAAAGACATTTTAGATATTATAGTTTCATCCATTGCTAAAATTTTGATCAAAAATTTTGATATTGCATTTTTGGGAATGAATAAATTCTCAGGTTCACATAAGTGTTCAACTGGCATTGGCCCTTAATAATAAAGAAACTATTTATGAACTCTAATCCATTGATCGGGCTTCCCTTGTAGCTCAGTTGGTAAAGAATCTGCCTGCAGTGCAGGAGACCTGGATTTGATCCCTGGGTTGGGAAGATCTCCTGGAGAAGGAAATGACAACCCACTTCAGTATCCTTGCCTGGAAAATCTCATGGACAGAGGAGCCTGGTGGGCTGCAGTCCATGGGGTCGCAAAGAGTCAGGCACGACTGAGCAACTAACGCTTACACTTTTACTTACAGCCCATTGATCAATGTCTACCTTGATGCCAAAATCACAGTTTTTGATGCAACTACAAATGTAAATGTTCACTTACTTTTATTTGGGGATTATCTATTGTTTTTATAAACATCTAAAACTGATTTCTGTATGTTGACCTTGTATCTTACACTTTGCTGAATTATTTATTGCAGCTAATAGAGTTTTGTGGGTTTTAAAGGATTTTATGGGAATAAATATAATTTTACCTCTTTCTTTCCAATTTGATTGCCTGTTCTTTTTGACTTGCCTAGTTTCTCTAGCTAGAACCTTCATGTAGTGCTAAATAGACATCACAAAGGCAGCCATACTTGTCTCATTCCCGATTTTAAGGGGAAGGAAAGCTTTCAGTCTTTAACCATTGAGTACAGTGTTCCTTGTGGGTTTTTAATATAAACACCCTTTGTCATGTTGAGTGAGTTACATTCTATTTTTAGTTTGTTCTATGTTTTCATTATGAAAAGCTGCTGTATTTTGTCAAAAGCTTTTTCTTCATGGTTAGAGATAATTTTTTTTTCCTTTCTTCTATTAATATGATGTATTACATTGAATTATTTCTTATTGCAACTCTTACATTTCTGAAATAAATCCCACTTAGTTATGTATAATTCTCATAATTTGGGACTCGATTTGTTTTGCTAGTATTTTGTTGAGGCTTTTAAGATCTTTCCCTTTTTAAAAGCCGTTTATCTATCTGGCTGTGCCAGGTCTTAGCTGAAGTTTGCAGGACCTTTGATCTTCACTGAGGCACATCTGATCTATAGTTGCAGCAGGCGAACTCTTAGTTGCAGCATATGGGATCTACTTCCCTGACCAGGGATGGAACCCAGGGCCCCTATACTGGAAGCATGGAGTCTTAGCCACTGGACCATCGATGGTCTGGTCCAGATCTTTCCTTTTTAAATGGAATAAAGTTATAATTATATTGTGATGCAACACAATATAATTTTTGTGTTATTTTGCAACAAATATAATATTTGTAGAGTGACTTTGTATCAGCTAGAAAATCCTAATCTTAATTTTCAGGTAGGAAATTTGTTTCTATCTGAACTTTAAGGTAATTACCTCTATATTGCTTTGAAATATACTATAATTTAGATTATCTAGTCATCCACACTGAAATTTCTCCAAAATTAATCTGAGATCTATAGACTGCCTTGCCCAAATGCAGATGATTTCAGAGAAAATGTACTATTTGCCTTTGATATCAAAATTACAGCCTTTCCAATTTAAATATCCTAGGGATTGTCAATTAAGAAATTTGAGATTTTTTGAAAGTTATCTTCATGAATTATAGTGTTATAGACTTAGGTTCTAGAATCAGACAGGCCTAGATTTAGAATAAAACTCAATACTTGAGACTTCTTATATAAGTTATTTAACATCTCTATATACCTATTTCCTCATTACTATTCATATTACAACAATGGTATGTACTTAATAGTATTCCCACAAGCATTAAATGAGAAAATGCAAGTAAGTCATTTAGAATCATGACTGGCACACACTGAACATTCAGTTAATGATGGCTTTTATGATAATTATCTTATTGGATTCCAGACAATCAACGTCTCTATTCTCACTTAGGTTTAAATCTGTTTAGAGAGAATTGGTTAGTTACTCAATTACATATGTTTATAAATTTCCTGTACATATTTCTAAGCAAATATTAAATAATAGAAGAAAAGGAGAAGTGAGCATGGGCAAAACAATGATATAGTAAATGCTTCCACTTTTCCCAGAAATATGTGATGTGACACTACAAAGTCAAAGTAGCTCAAAGTGTTCTTGACTGGAATTAAGAGGCATGAGGTTGTAGAGGGATAAGGGCACAGCCAAGCCAAGCAAAATGAGTGGGCTACCTTAACATTTCCATGAAAAATTTATTGTACATTAAGTTAATGTGTTAATTTTCATATTAACGTACCATTCTATAAGAGGTAATTTAAAGAGTTATTTAGGATCTGTGATGAATATTATTCTGTTAAAAATAATTATAAACCTTTCTTATGATATCTTCTCTCTGGGAGAATTTTACTTTCTATTTCACTGACATCAGGTTTGTCCATGTGTTTGACTTCAGCCAATGAAATGTGAATGGATGTGATATGAGACTTAGCAAAAATTTAAGAGCCAAGAGTAGTTGTAAGATTTCTCTTCTTTCCTCTGTTGTAAGATTTGTACTGTCTCAAATAGAGGCTGTTCCTTGAGTTCAGGTCTGAAAATGGACACAATATGGAACAGAACTTCAAACAACTTGCAGTAGACAGGTTTCCTATAAAGAAATTAGCCTTTGTTATTATAAGTCATACAGACTTTGGGGTTAATTATTGCTATAATTTTGTCTAAGGGAAAAAATATTCTTCCAAAACAGTTTAAGTGTTGTTCATGGTAAAAGGATATTTTAATAATGCAAATGCATAATTTTATAGGATTATTAAAAATGTGTATGCACTTTTATGTGCTATAAGAGGGAGGAGCTCAAGACGGTGGAGTGGGACTTATTCCAGGGACACAAAGATGGCTCAATATCCTCAAATCAACCAATGTATTAGACTGCATTAACAAAAGGAAGGATAAAAGTCACATGATTATCTCAATAGATGCAGAAAAAGCATTTCACAAAATTCAAAATCCATTCATGATAAAAACTCCCCAACAAAGTTGGTATAGAGAAAACATATCTCAACATAATGAAAGTCATTTATGGCAAATTCACAGCTAACACCACATTCAGTGGTGAAAAGGTAAAACCTTTCCTCTAAATTTAAGAATAAGACAAGGATGACCACTCTCACCACTTCTATTTAATAGAGTTTTGGAAGTCCAAGTTATGCAATCTGTTAAAAAAGAAATATAAAAGGCATTCAAATTGGAAGGGAAGAATTAAACTGTTCACTATTTGCAGATGGCATGACACTTTATATACAAAACCCTAAAAGTCTCCCCCAGAAACTATTAGAATTAATAAATGAATTTAGTAAAGTTGCTGGGTAAAACATAAATATACAGAAATCTGTTGCTTTTCTGTACACTGGTAATGAACTATCAGATAAAGCAATGAACTGCATGAAAAATCATATCAGAAACAAAAAATACCTAGGAGTAAACTTAATCAAGGAGATGAAGGAACTAAATTTTGAAAAGTATAAAACAATGATGAATGAAATTGAAGATGGTACAAAGAAATGGAAAGATATTTTGTGTTTATAGATTGGAAGACTTAATATTGTTAAAGTGACCATATTATTCAAAGCTATCTACAGATTTACTTCAATCTCTATCAAATTACCCATGGCATTTTTCACAGATCTAAAACAAATTATGCTAAAATTCATATGAAACCATGAAAGACCCAAAATAGCCAGAGCATTTTTGAGAAAAAAAAAAAGAACAAAGTTGGAAGCATCATTCTCCCTGACTTCAGTCTATACTACAAACCTATAGTAATCAAAACAGCCTGATACTGGCACAAAACCAGATATATAAATCAGTGGAATATAATTGAGACCCTAGAAATAAACCCACACACTTAGGTTAGTTAATTTACAACAAAGGAGGAAAAAAGATACAAAGGAGAAAAAAACAGTCTCTTCAATCAGTGGTGCTGGGAAAACTAGACAGGTAGGTACATATAAAAGAATGAAATATAACATTTTCATTGTACAGAAATAAACTCAAGATTATTAAAGACCTAAATGTAAGACCTGATGCCATAAAAATCCTAGAAGAGAACACAGGCAAAACACTCTTTGACA